>NC_138223.1:13505982-14015982 GCF_964197995.2 Scardinius erythrophthalmus | reverse complement strand
TCAGAGACGTCTACATTGACCGTAGCGCTGCTGGATCGAGCCGGGCTTCCGTTGTCAGAGGCCAACACAGTCAGCGTGTAACCTGAGGTCTACAAAACAAACAAAACACAATGTCATCATTAGGTTTCAGCAACAGACTGTCAATGCACCTGCTGCTGAGACGCCTGAGTGTTTTCTACCTTCTCTCTGTCGAGCTGCCGAGCCACCTTGACCTCTCCTCTGACGGGGTCGATGGTGAAAGGACTGCCTTGATTGCCATCAATGATGGAGAAGCGCACCTGATTACTGGATGGACCATCTGCATCGTCGGCCATGACCTTCACGCACACACAGAAACACAAACCGGGTTAAGACAAAGATTGCCACGGACTCAGGTATGCAGCACCCCCGCATTTTGTCCTTGCTTCGCTAGTCAGTAACTATTGGCTGAGACGCCCAAGGGAAATCAGAAGGCACGCAAGTGAAACAGAGCTGGGTATCAAAGCCTCACTTTCACATTCACAATTTATATTCAGCATGATAAGACATGAACATCTCTAATAAATGACCAGAGCGAGAGAGAAGACTACAGATTAAAGATTGGGGTGAGTCGCCAAGCTCTGGTTTGAAATTGGACTGTGTTTGTATAGTGTGTGTGTGTGTTCTTTGCTCTGTGTTGACTTTTAGGAGATGATATAACACAGAGACCTGTGCAGGGCACAATAAAATCAGAAGTGCTTTAGAAAGAGAAGCCAATGACTCACAGTGAGCACAGTCTTTCCCAGTTCTGCGTCTTCACTGATCACGGCTGAGTAGATGTCTTGGTTGAAGATGGGGCTGTTGTCGTTTACATCAGTCAAGTTGATGTTCACCGTGGCCATGTCGCTGAGTGACGGTGTGCCTCCATCTGTAGCCTCCACTGTTAGATAAAATTCATGTGATGTTTCGTAGTCCAAAGGTTCGATAACAAAGACACCACCTGGGAAGAAAAGGACATTGAGTGTAAATAATAAAGTCTCTAAATAACAACATATCTTATAAATAATCAAATAAAATATATACATAAATTAAATAATAAATAAATAAATAAATAAATGAAAAAAATATATAAATACATTAATGAACCCTCTAAATAATATTTTTTTTCCAAGTAAATAAAATCTATAAATCAATGAATAATTGAATGATAGATAGATCAGCTGCTGTGTTTACCTGTATTGGGGTCGACGCGGAACGCTCCTCTCTCATTTCCATTGATAATGGCGTACGTAATCTCTGCGCCTGCTTCTGTGTCTCGGCTGGCTGCGTGCACCCGCAACACCTGGGTTCCCATCGGGATGTCTTCAGCAATGGTGGCAGTGTACTCACGCCGCTCAAAGACTGGAGGGTTGTCGTTAATATCCAAGATGGAAACACTGAGGGTGGTGAGAGAGGAAAGATGGCGCGGGGAACCACGGTCGGTGGCGCGGGCCCGGAGGGTGTAGAGCGACTGGAGCTCACGGTCCAGAGGACGATCCAGATGTACGACGCCCGTCTCCTCCTCAATGGAGAAGACACCATCAGCAGAGTCCAGCAGTGAATAGAGGATCTCTGCATTAGAACCTAAACACACACACAAAGAACAATGAGATTAATATAGACATGTAATATGTCTGTTTGTTTTATCAATCTCTCAAAAAAAGGAATCTAGTTTAATACAAATTATACCGCAGCATTGTTAAAATCTTGATTCTGATTGTCTGGCACATATACCAAAACTGCAATACAAAGAAATATGATATTATTATATTGTAACTTATAACAGAAAATTTTATGCAGCCATTACTCCAGTCTTCAGTCACACGTTCCTTCTGAAATCATTCTAATATGCTGAATTGGTGCTCCAGACATATTTCTTATTAAATTTGAAAACAATTGTGCAGCTTAATATTCTGTGGAAACCATCACACATTTTTTTCAGGATTCTTTGATGAATAGAAAGTTCAAAAGAACAGAATTTATTCTTTTTTTTTGTAACATTATAAAATCCTTACTGTCAATTTAGATTAATTTAACACATCACTGCAAAATAAAAATATTAATTTCTTTTTCTTTCTTTCTTTCTTTCTTTCTTTCTTTTTTTTTTTTTTAAATCTTACTGACCCCAAACTTTTGAAAGGTAGTGTAATTAGACAGCAATTCTACAATTATTCATTAATTTCACGAGTTCACACTTACATATAATTTTGAAGGGGTAAAGTTTAATGCGTGTTTGGCGTGCTGTCCGGAGGGAGGGCTCCGAGCTCGGAGTTCGGCCCGAACCCAGAGTACTCCCCCCGTATTCCTAGTGTTTTAGGACTAGAAGCATGGAGAAGGGGTGGTGGAGGGATGCTGCAAAAACTGTCAATGAAATGAGGTGAGACTGCTGAGTATATATACCTCTTACCATTGATTGCTGAGTGCTCTCCACTTGTGTTAATTATCTGAACGTGCTCCTCCCGAACCTTGTTAATAAAACGTCATTTAAAGCACAACTGAAACGATCATATTTCCTACTAAGAAAGGAAACTAATTCATAAAGATTACCAAAAGATCAATACATTTCACAAATTAAACTGCTTTCAAATCAATAGCAAAGCCTCCAGCAGTCATAATGATTTGCAAGAACCTATAGTTCGAACGTGTCTCCGTCTCATTTGCTCAACTATAATGACTTATAAATTCGTCCTACAAAGGATTCAGTGGTGAAACCTCTGGTCCTGTGCAGTATATTAAGAAGTGTGAATGAGTGCCACTTATTGTATTGAGAAAAGCACACACACAAACAAACAAGATGAAGATAGAGTACACTAATCCCTCTAATGCATTTTTGAGTAAGCCTCATTTGTGGCTTGCTAGTACAATTCTATCTATCAAGACACACTCTCTCATTATAGCCAGATAACACAATCTCTTGTGTTTTACAAAGTTTCAGTCAGACTAAATTACTGTAATGCAGCTACTTCATGACAGTTCAGTATGATGCAAGTCTATAGATCATTGAATAAACTCCCTCTTATGATCATTTCAAGTTTACGGTACAGCTATTATAGGTTAGTCCCATAGACCTCCATTGTAAGTGCAGGTAAAACATGTCACGGATGCGGTCTATAGAGTTGAACTATTTTATCACATATGGGGCTTTCAAAAAGTAACCAGTGATATGAAGGATGTGGCACTGATGCTGAAAAATGAAGGAATAATATTTTTAGGCAGTTTAGGCTGGGCTTAAGTGAAATAGAGTCTGGAATATACGCTGAGCACACAATGTGTCTCTTTGAGGATAGAGAGTACAGAACAAAAGAAAGATAAGAGAGGAATCCATGCAAATGGAAATTTGTGTTCTCTCAGATATAAAGGTGCTGCCCTGTTTGACTGAGTGTTGGTTTCCTCTCTAATGTACTAACACAACAGATGGCCTCCAACCAACCATATTGTTGCAAAATAGGAGAATATCTTGGGAAACACACTTACAAGCACACACAATAGTGACATAAATATAACATTGTCATAGGCTTAATTTGTAGGTGGGACGGATGGGACATGTCCCCACCACTTTTTGAAACATCTTGCGGCACGGATGTACCAATACAAAATAAACATCTCCATTTGATTAGCCATTCGTTCGTTTGTTTTAAATAAGAGGCAATCTGCCGCTGGAATGTGTTGTTTTTGAAATCGTGCTGAGTACTCGTTGCCGCCGTTATCAGAGGCGGAAGGCAATAGTGTTCTCTTGGCACTCATGCACAGTCTTCACAAAGACGAACGCTTTAATCTATCGCTTAACAGCGCTCTATTCATTCCGGTGAATTCACAAAACAAAATGCACACAAATGTTTCCATGCTCACATCTTTGCGATGAACATCGCAAAATATATATGATATATGCAGTATATATACAGTATATACATACATACATACATACATACATATACGAGGCTGTATTAGAATCCAAAAACCTCTCTGACACGCTTAACAAAAGTTCTACCACCAGACCATTAAGACACACAAGAATTCCATGCCAATCTATGTATTTATTCACTGACGTGAAGAATCTAGTGATTAACAATATATTGTATTATAGTAGATGTAAGGATGAAACTATTATCACGTTAAACATGACTTCTGTGTCGATAAATTTAAGTCAATGTACTATTGAAATTGATATCTGGATGTAATTTTTTTCTGCAACTGTTATTGTACATATTGTATTAGCAACCCCCACTGATAGTTGTCTGACTGAACCCCCAACAAAGTTACATCACTGATCATTGTACTGGAACTGGGGATCTTACCTGTGTCCAGGTCCGAGGCATACAGGCGAGCCACAGGTGTGTTTATCTCTGTGTTCTCGAACACAGTGAAGGTGTAGGGGTCAGAGGTGAACTGCGGAGCATTGTCGTTAACATCTTCGACTGTGATTTCAACTTCTGCTTCACAAAAGCGTCCACCTCCATCCAGAGCACGCACCTTCATCTTGTGCACTTCTTCTTCCTCATGATCCAGAGGAAGAAGTGTTTTCAATTCACCTGATAATACAAAAACACACTTTACACTGTGTCCTAACCAGATGTGATAAGAATGTCAGAAAAGATAAAAGCTCTTCCATGTAAATTATGTGGGATTTTTTCTACCCAGCTGTGACCACAGAGTCGTGCTGAGTAGCCCTTCCCATTATGAAATCTCATTGGTCATTGGTTTGTTGCATCAAAAGCTAAAAACTTTTGGTTGCACAACAGAGTTTCACTTTCACGAACCTCTGCATTTTTGCAGCCCTTTTAAATGAAATTCTGTCATCATTTACTCACCTTCAAACCCAATAGACTTTGTTCATCTTCGAAACGCAAATAAAGATGAAACCTGAAAGATTTCTCATTTAACTGACCATATTTAATGTGATCTATGAATGTCCATTGATCATTGGTTATATGTGAACAAAAGCCTAAATTATATTCGTTCATCATATAAAGTGATCTGTCGGATTACGTTTACAATGTTGTTAACAACTTTTTGAAGTGTCAAAGTTTTGGTTGCACGTACTTCCAGTGGAGGTACTTCCAGCAAAAATTTACATTTTCTTCATTTGTATTTAAGATGAATGAAAGTCTTATGAAATTGGAACAACACAAGTATGAGCAAATGATGACATCATTTTTCATTTTTGGGAGAACAAACACATTCTGTGAATTAGCATAAACTTTAGCTTGTAGGCACCCTGATACTGCTTCCCCACACAAATAGTTTACTGCTCTCTCATTCTTCATGTCTGCAAAGTTGCTTTATGTATATTTATCATAGTTGTCGCTTGCTTAAAAAAAAAAAAAAAGATTGATGGAGGGATTTTTGAACATTAGCTGGCACTGCACTAATGAACAAGATACAATCCAATTCCACTTCAAACTCTCTCATCTGTGAAGTCAAGAGGACACTCTAAGAATGCCCTTAAAAGAAAAGCAGTGAGCGAGGGAGACAGTCATCTCTGTGATGAGAAAATTATCTGACCTAATAATTTCAGCAAGCGTGAACTACATATTCCTTTGAAGTGGTCACTAATTTAAAACTGCACTTTTGTGTGACAGCTGTTTGGTTTCGACCTTTTAGCTGGGGCACATCTCAAGAATGAATGAATGCAGGGTGTCCAAAAGTTTCCCCTTGAGGGGAGCTAAAATCATCCTTGTGCTGAGCGGCTTTATGAAACAGAAAATATTAAAGAGAGGGATGGTGAGAAATTGTAAGGGAGGATAAAGTGCAGTCGGCATGTGGGCTGCTCTGAGAGTGAGCTGAGTGAGAAAAGAAGAAAAGGGAAAGTCACCCTTGGAAAAGCAGCCGCCAGCTTTCAGGGGTCTGGTTGGCTCGAACGAGAGCACTCTTTGCATTGCTAACTTACTATAATGCTCCTCTTCTTTTTCACGATGGAACGAAGGGGGAAAAAAGTGAAGAAAATCCTCCATGCACACTAAACCCACACAGAAGAACAGTAGCGCTCCTTCAGTTTGTGAGCCAGCATTCCCTGCCTTCACACTCAGTGTTATCAAAGAGCCAGTGAGTAGCGCCTTTACAAAAGCTTTTGTGTATTAGCAGTGTGACGCTGTCACAAACCCACTGTTGATTTCTGCTCTCTTTCCGGCTGGAACCAATGTTTAATTCACACAGTTGAGAGACAGTTGACTAGAGTTAATAGCTGAAGTGGGGCAACACTTGCTGAAATGTTTATTAAAATATTTTGTGCGAGTATGTTAAAACAGGCAAGTAAAAAATGTAAAAGAATAATATCAGGAACAGAATTCTGTGGTATTCACTGGAAAACAGTAATAAAAGCCCAAGGGTGTACATTCTTCCCTGGAATTATACAAGTAATTAAATTAGAAATCATTATGGTTTTAAATAGAATGTGTTTGACTGCAGGCATAAGCAAATGGTGCTGAAAATGTTCTGTGGGTATGTGGCATATACAGTATTTGCTAGAAATCTTGGAGTAATCTTTGAGGACCAACAGACCTTCAAAGACCACATCGCAAAGACAGCTCGGTCATGCAGGTTTGCACTACACAACATCAGGAAAATCAGGCCTTTCCTAACAGAGCATGCAACACAACTTCTCGTTCAGGCCCTCGTCATTTCTAGGCTGGATTACTGCAATGCTCTTCTGGCTGGACTTCCATCGTGTGCAATCAAACCTCTACAAATGATTCAGAACGCTGCAGCACATCTTGTCTTCAATGAGCCCAAAAGGGCCCACATCACACCTCTCTTTATATATCTGCACTGGCTACCACTTGCTGCTCGCATCAAGTTCAAGGCATTGACGCTTATTTTCAGATCTACCATAGGCTCAGCTACCAGAAGCCTACAATTGGTAAATAAACGACAGCTCGTGGTACCATCACAGAGAGGCAAAAAATCACTCTCCAGAAAATTTTTGTTCACTGTTCCTTGCTGGTGGAATGATCTTCCCACCTTCATCCGGAAAGCAGAATCCCTGACATTTTATCAGAAATACAGTGAAAACAGCAATACTGTTAAATATTTTTCAAATTTAAAATAACTGTTTTCTATTTTAATATATTTAAAATATTATTTATTCCTGTGATGGTAAACCATGAGAGATTCTCTTTCAGGATTTGTAATGAATAGAAAGTTTAAAAGAACAGCATTTATTTGAAATAGAAATATGTTGTAAATATCGTTACTGTCAATTTTGCTCAATTTAATGCTTCCTTACTGGAAAACTTATAATCTTACTGACCCCAAACTTTTGAACAGTTGTGTATATAAATATCCACAATTTAAAATATATATTTTTATATCATTTTTTTCTTTCTAAAGCTTTACAATGCACAAACATGTACAATAATACTAAAGCTTTGACAAAATTCATAATACATATTGACCCTGCTGAGGACCCTCTCACTGTGCGATAGTGAAAGAGTTTGAGTAGGGTCATGGGCACACACAAATCAAACACAACATTTTACCAAAGGTACATTTGGCCTATTCGACGTGCACATGCAAATACCAAAGCATACCTGTCTCAGAGTCAATGCTAAAGTGCTCTGATCCAGACCCTAGCAACTCGTATGAGATCTGTGCATTGGAACGGATGTCGGCATCGGTGGCGGAGACCTGCAGGATCAGCCTACCAGCAGGGGAGTCCTCCGGGACACTTTCCATATAGAATGACTGCAAACAACAGAAAGGGAGACATGTGACAAGCAGAAGTGACTTCAAAAATGGGATGATGGGGCCAAAAAGAAGAGAGAAATGATAGGACAGAGGAAGAGCTTGGTGATAATTGTAAAGCCAAATTGAAAAGAGGGCTAAAAGATTTGCACCGCAGGAGTTCTATTAAATTAACATTATTCAAAAAGGATCACAATAAGTAAAGGAAGCACATTAGCCCTCACAAAACCCTCTCTTAGTGCAAAATTGCTCTCTTTGTTTCTTAAATGCTGCATTTCACATAAGGACCCTTTCAAATCCCTCCTGACATTCTCTCTTTCTCTCTAAGTCTCGACCCATTTAGCATGCACAGCGGGTAGGCAGCACCCTCCCCTGAACTGACAGAATCAGACTACATGACATTTTGCTTCCCACACACACATACACACAGAACTAACTATCATACCTTCTCACAAATTGGGCTGTTGTCATTGGCATCCAAGACCTTGACGTCAACTATAGCCTTGGCTGTGAAGGTCCCGTCAGTGGCCGTAATGTTCAGCAAGTAATTGTCCCTCTCCTCCCTGTCGAGAGGTTTCCGCACTGAGACCTTCCACTCGCCTTGAGTATGCTCAATGCCAAACTGCCCCAAGGGGTCTCCACCTTCAGAGAGCAAACATGAGAAATGTCAGTCAAACTAATGAACATGAATGGCAGATAAATTGACTATGTATTTGTGTGGTTTTCTGCAGTATGTGTAGTAGCTATAGTAGTGACTCAATTTATATCTGTTTTATTTAACAGGTCACTGTGAGATATCAGTGCAATGAATAATCTACAGCGTTCATGAAGCTTCACTTCTTGTTTTCTTGGACTTCACAACAGTAACACAAAGCGTCTATATAAATAAGTGGCAGTGTGACTTGTTGTGCCAATTTCTGTCATCACTCCACGATCAGGCGAAGACGAGTGGATGTAATGAGACTGTTTTCTGTGCCAGAAAGGGTTCATCTCATCTCCAGCTTGGCATCGATGTTTGCGCTAATTAATTATCACCAGAGCTGAAACATTCCCACTTTGTTTTAAAAGCGTCATTATAGGAAAACTATCCAGTTTTCAATTTAAAATCTCATTGTGATCTAAGTATTCTTTACACAGAAATCCCTTAAAACGTGACAATTTGATCACTTCATAGGATATTTTGCATTAGCATTGAGTGGCTTCCCACAGATTGTTAATTGCTGGTACAATAAATTATTCCATTATAAAGTAGTAAACTTATACTATCCTTTCAAATTCAACTCAAATGATAATGGTGGCATGCAACTGCAAAAATTAAACTAGAAGTACAAAATCAACATCAGACCAACCTGTGATAAAGTAGCTGATTTGCTTATTATTGTCCTCTGTGTCCAGGTCTGTAGTGCTAAGAATGGCAATGACTCCACCAGGTGGGTCATCTTCGCTTACTGTGCCCTTATATATCTCTGCTGTGAACCTTGGGGGGTTGTCATTTACATCTACCACGGTGACATCCACCTTGGTACTGGTCATCAGCTGTTCTTTGTCTCCGCGGTCAGTGGCTAAGACTGAAACAGTGTATTTATTTCTCTTCTCACGGTCAAGTTCCTTTAATGTGGTAATCCATCCAGTTTCACTGTTGATCGCAAACAATTCTGCTATGTCCTTTGTCTCTTGGTTGGGATCGAGATTGTAAACCACATGGCCATTAGTGCCTGAGTCCAGGTCTGTGGCCTTTACCTGTATAACAGAAGTGCCATCTGGGAGATTCTCCACAACAAAAGCTTCATAAGGGTTTGACTCAAAGAGCGGTCGATTGTCATTGACATCTTTGACCTGGATACTAATGTCCACAGCGGAGACCACTTTACTACCATCATATTCGCTTTGTACTTGTAGGGATAGCTGATACCATTTGGTGCTCTCGTGGTCAAGCTTCTTCTCCAGCTTCAAAGATCCTGAGTTGGGGTCAACCACAAATACCTCATCCTGGTTGCTCTCAGGAGTATTCCCTTTCACCAGGCTGTAAAAGATTGGCTGATCACTTTCGGCCTGAATGACATCTATTTCTGAACCAAGAGGAAGATCTTCATCTATGGCAAATCTGTAGTGGGACTCTATGAACTTTGGCACTGGGACCTCGGGTGCAAGAATCCTGACATAGACGGGAACAACAGAGGCCTTGGTAGGATTTCCGCCATCTTTTGCTCGCACAAGAAACGTGTATAGTTGGTTCTCCAATCCAATGAGGCTTTCCTTTGTTACAATGACACCACTGAACTGGTGGATTTCAAAATTCTCCTCAACATTGTCTGTGTCCGCTTCAATAGAATAGGTGATGTCGGCATTACTACCTTCATCCATGTCGGATGCTGCAATCTTAAGTATGGTTGTTCCTCTTGGCACATCGGAAGCAACATTAACTCTGTAATCAGCAGCTCTGAACTGCGGGGCATTATCATTAATATCTGTTAAGATCACATTTACAGTGCAGAAGCCAACTTTGCCACCACCATCTTTAGCAATTAAGGAAATCGGAATCACTTTCTCCAATGCATTCTCTCGGTCAAGACTCTCCAAAGTAAAAATCTCTCCATTTTCAGAGATTGAGAACTTGTCTTTAGCAATTTCATTGACTATATGGTAGGTGAGTCTTCCATATGTGCCTGAGTCTTCATCTGTGGCTTGAGCCTCAACCACCATTGTTCCAACCGGTGAGTTCTCAAGAAGCTCAACCACGTAATCTACCTGGTTGAAGGTAGGATTGTGGAAATTAGCACTAATAACACTGACCTTCACAATAGCTGAGCTTCTGAATACACCATCTGATACAGACACATTGATGTTATAGAGAGACTCCATGTGGGGTTTCCGGTGGTTTGATATGAGTATGGCCCCAGTCTTTGGATCTATAGCAAAGTTTTGCCCTTCATTTCCTGATATAATTGAGAATTCAAGTTTACCACTATCCGAGTTGTCAGCATCAGAAGCCTGAACCTGGGTGACAAAGTGGCCACGGGGGGCCAGTTCACTGACCATAGCTTCATAGACATTCTGTGAGAACACTGGAGCGTTGTCGTTAAGGTCTGTTACATCAATTAATACTATGACCTCACTGGAAAGGGCAGGCACTCCTCCATCCACTGCTCTAATTATCAGTTTATGTGAAGTTTTTTCTTCGTGGTCAAGCATCTGAGTTGTCCAGATAGTGCCCGTGTCACGGTCGATGCTAAAGTAATAAGAGCTCTTGTCTTTATCTTCAACAATCTGGTAAAAGAGCACTTTGTTGTTACCAGTGTCAGCATCTGTAGCTGAGACTTGCAATACAGACGTCCCAATCACTGATGCTTCAGAAAGACTTGCATTGTACAATTTGGTAGAGAAAACCGGTGGGTTGTCATTAACATCTTCCAAGATTATGTCAACAAACACTTCAGCTTTGGCACCAGTTAGCGAGTCGGTAGCTCTTACACTAAGTTTATAGGCTGGGTGGGTCTCAAAATCCAAAGGCTTTAAAACCTGAATGACGCCAGTATTGAAATTGATGGAAAACTGGTTGAGAGGGTCCCCTTCTGTGATTGTGTACACAATTCTAGGGCCTTCTGAGTCATTAGCCTGAATGTGTGCAATAGGTGTTAGTAACTGTATGCTCTCTGGGATCTCCAGACTGTAGAAGGCTTTCTCAAACACAGGCATTGCTTTGTTTACAACCATTATTGGCACTTCAATGGATGAGGAAAGTGCTGGTTCACCTCCATCTCTGGCTACAATGGTGATTACAAATTCAGTGTTAAGTGAGTCTTTCTCAAGCTTCTTTGTAAGTGAGATTTCACCATCCATGCTGATCTGAATAAACTCATTTAGCTCCAGGAGATGGTAGTTGATTTCAGAATTTCGGTCAATATCTGCATCAACCGCAGTCACTTTTGTGATGACATGACCCACCTCTGTGTCAACCTGCACTAGTGCCTTATAGGGTAAATTGACAAACACAGGTGGGTTGTCATTGACATCCTCAATTATTACAGTGACGAGGACATGGGTTACATCAAATGACTTGTCTTCTCTGGTCACCTCGACCACAATATCAAATATTCCTTGCTCTTCTCGATTAAAGGGTGTGCCTGTAGATGAGAGTACTCCTGAGGTACGGCTTATTGTGAATCTCTTATCAGGGTTCAGAATGGTATAAAACAAAGGCTCATTGACTTGGTTTCCCACTGCAGCTATTACGGCTAAAGTCTTCTTCTCTAAGGAATTTTCTGGCACAGAGGCCTTATAAGATTCTTGGGTGAACCTCAGAGTACTCTCCTTATTCTCTCTGACATTTATTTTTACTAAAGCTGTTTTAGAAAACCTGCCATCAGACACCCTCACTCTGAGCTCATACCTGCTTCTAAGCTGAGTGACATTTTGAATAGTGATAACCCCTGTGACCGGGTCCATTTTAAACTTCTCTCCAATATTGCCTTCAACAATAGAGTAAAACAGCCTTGAATTTGGACCAGAGTCTGCATCTGATGCATTTACTGTGATAACTTCCACTCCTTTGAAAGTTGGCACTAAGACTGTGGTTTCATATAGATCTTGGCTGAACTGAGGCGGACAATCATTGATGTCCAGGATCTCAATCGTCACGTTAGCAGCCTTCTCTGCAAAATGACGAGGGATTCCCATATCGTGGACTTGAACCGAAAAGCGAAACACAGATCTTTGTTCATAGTCCAATTCGCTGATGGTTCTGACTGCACCAGTGCTAGAGTCGATTGCAAAGTAATTATGGGCAAATGGCTCAACAATCTGATAGACCAGCCTCGAGTTAGCATCACAGTCAGTGTCTAACGCACGGATGACAAGTGGTATGTTGTCTTTGGTGAGGACTACACTGTTGACTGGAGAAGACTCGCTGACCATTCCAGTGAACTCATCTTGAATGAATACAGGAGCATTGTCATTCTCATCCTTCAAGTGAATCAGTAGAGTAGTGTTACTTGCCAGACCGGCCATGTTGGTTCCCTGAATGGTTAGTTTATATGAAGGAATAGTCTCATAATCCACAACCGAATGGGTCACAACAACTCCAGAGTTGGGGTTGATGTCAAATGCTCCATTCATGTTTCCATCTTTGATCTGATAGAATACTGATGATTGGCTGTTGGCGGTAACCAAACATACAAAGGTTCCAGGCAAAGCAGTTTCACTGACCTCAGCAGAAAACTCGTTCTCTGAAAATTTAGGGATGGCATTGTCAGAAATAGTGACAGTTATGTCAACAGCAGCAGTAGCACTAAGAGGTGGTATGCCTTTATCAGAGGCTTTCACAGTTAGCTCAAAATGGTTCTTGTTGCTACGGTCCAGCTCCTTTCCCACACTGATGGTGCCCAGGATAGGATCAATGGCAAAGGAATTGGCAACATTTCCTAGGAAGAAAAATGAAAAAGATGCATCACTCAGATTTCATTTTCAGGACTTTTTAGAACTCATTGGTTTAAACCTTTGAGGTAAAACTTTAAACTTTAAAGAGGAAAGTAAAAAAATCATGGATGCATTTATTCAAAGTCCTTTTGTAAGCATAAATCTCTTTGTTTTGCTTTATTTATACTGAATATTTGAATTTGCAGTTAGTCGATGAAAGGAAGCGGCTGTACTGCCTAAGCGTCAGTCATTCAGTATGTTATCTGAACAATGTTCGCTGTCTCACACACATATATACAATACATTTCAACTAGCTTCTGTAATCTCAGACATTTCAAATATGTGCATTCTCAAAAGGCCACTTGGCATCATTTCTGTGCTATGCTCTGCTTTCAAAACTCTTACAGTTTGATGGACTGCAGGATCATTGGCTGCCACATTCAATATTTCCCACATTTTCATCTCTAAGTGGCCAGCATGGGCCGCTCCTGTGGCTCTCTCTACAATATCCCATGTTAAAACTAAGACAGCATTTCAAACTTACAGTCTTTTTCTACTTCCTTGCCTTTTCCATGTTCAGACATTTCATACATCATGTGTACACATATGTAGTTTCCAGGACATACTGGATTAACGTCAAGAGCAATCAATTCAATCAGATTTATTACCTGACTCAATGCTATAGATGATCTCAGCATTCTGGCCTTTGTCTTTGTCAAGAGCAGAGACCTGAAGCACCACAGAGCCGATGGCAGCAGATTCAAACACACGGCCCACATATGGTGAACCAGAGAACCAAGGTGCATTGTCATTGGTGTCCTGCACATTTACAATCACACGCACCAGGTTCCGCTTTACAGGAATGTCCTGATCTCGTACCTGCAGTGTGGAGGGCAGATGAAAGGATAAAAAAGCAATTCTCCAGTAATTTCAACACTTTAATTACCAGCTTATGTGAAACACATCAAACACGTGCAATGTCTAATGAATATGAGCAAATACAAACTGCCAGGATAGTTTAAGCTGATGGATGGCTGACTGGCTGAACATTTCTAAATCAGACAGAAAAATCAATTGGATAGATGATGTAGATAGCAGACCACATGATCTTACCATGACAGTTAGTGTATGTTGGTGCATGGTTTCATGGTCTAGTCTCTCTGCAGTGTACAACACTCCTGTTCCAGGATCTAGTCTGAACTTGCGTAGACTGAATGGGTCAGTGCTGCTGAGGAGAGTGAAGGTAAGCTTGTTCTTTTCATCCTGGTCTGTAGCTGTAATCTGTAACACTTCTGTCTCAGGTGGGGTATCTTCAGGGACATCCACTTCATACTTAGACTTAGAGAACTGAGGACGATGGTTGTTGGTGTCAATCACTTTAATAAGAACCTGTAAAAACATACAATAAAAAGTAAAGTAAATAATTTAGGAACTATAAAGCCTTGTTAAAAGTATACAGTGTAACAATTTATTTTCAGTAATAATGATATGATAATGATAACATTACTATGATCATTGATCACATCACTGACATTCTATGAGGAATAGTTAAAACCATAAACTAAAAAAGGAAAATATCTGGCTAACAAAGACCACTGTAAGAAGAGCAAAAGGAAGAGAGTGAGAGACTGACTGCATCTTAAATGTACACCCATATACAAATTCACCAAGGCTGAAATTCATTCAGCATTTCAAAACTGTAGAAGAAAAATGATAATTTGTGAAAGATCAGCGAGACAGTAAGGATAGGCCAGTATAACAGCCAACTAATTGTTCAATGCTGTTGCTGTTGAGTTTATCTACATTTATCAATTTTTTAGTAAGGACTACGGATGCTTTTGAAAGGATTAATTAAAAGACACAACCTCACATCTCTGTGCCTGTCAACTCAGGTAAACCCTCTCAGGGAAGCTGGGTGTCTAAATTATTCCTCTTTAAAGCATCGCCCCTGCAGCCATCAAAGCACAGCTTTTGTAACAAATATTCAACAATATATTTCTATACAATTACTACTAGATTTCAGATCACCTGCTGTGAGCAAGGTTGTGAATAATCTGTAGGTCTCTGATTGTTTGTGAGGACTATGATGGCTGCATGCAAATTTGAATACAAGTTATATTTATCCACTTGTTAAGTCATGACATAATGAATTTCTGTATGGAGATAAAGTTTAGGATCATGATTTTTCTGGAGTACTACAGCACACTATGAGTGTATATTAGCACTATGCATATTGGGATTTGGCATTTGATAGAGTGTTTGAAGACTGAAATAATTACACGTGACATTTGTAGAATATCTGTCAGGTACCTTATCTGATCAATGTTTAGTTGAAATGAATAACCAGCCTAATTATATAGAGCAATTTTAAGACAGATTAGTCAGCTACTAGTTGTTTAGACTACACACAGACTATTGATTTTTTTTTTTTTTTTTTGCACATCATGACATTGAACTTCATTTATGTTTGCTGTCCATTAACTCAGAGAATCAGAACTTCTATGGCTGCTTTAATATTGACTGGATCAATACCTTTAATAACTCCGGCAATAATTTAAATGCCTGGTTACTTCAGCAATGAATGTAAGCAAACCGACATGAATCCAAATGAGTTGTGGCTGGTTGTGATAACATTGCATGTTGACATTTTCTATGGTTAGGAATGATTGTATTGTGAATGCACTTGGATGTGTTTCATTAACAGTTAAAAGTCCTACAGCGAGTGAAATGCCAAGGTTATTCCACTGCATACTTATGAGCATTTTGACTTTTTAGCAATGCTCAGTGCACACACTTCTTGTGCATCGGCTTATGCTAATATAGATAGCTCATTTAAGCACAGACACATTTTCAGTCTATACTAGGAGCTGTGTTTATACAATCAGACATACTTTTATAAAACCAGGATGGAAAATAAAGGGGTGAAATGCATTGTATTATTAAAGTTCAACATGCCAGCCATCAGGTGGCGCCGTTTTGCATAAAAAAGGTTATAGCTCATTGGATCCACTGATTCAAACCAGAATCCTCAGAAATAAATTGGCCACATATGTGTCCCTCTAGTGACATATGTTTTCAAGTGACTGAACAGGAGTGAAAGTAGGAATATGAGGGACAGTTTTAGTATGTCACAGAGTTACGACTGAATGAATTTACCGATCAGCAAGCAACCATAAAAGAGTGCATCGTCTGGAAAGCATGAAAGCTCTATTCTAACATATACTCTAACTTGGGCTGTGTTAATTCAGTGACATATCAATCTATTAAATTACAAACATTAGATCCTTTTATTAACATTTTTATATATGTGCATATAATTCTAATTCATATATTCATTACATTTCCGAGAGCTCAGTTACTGTAGAAGCAGGTCATATAATTAAGCATAATAACTCTTCATGCATTCTCACTGAGGTCAGAGCCTCTTTTATAAGGCGTCACACCTGACAAAAGCGAAGCGAGTCAAATGTAAAACTGGTACTGAAGATTGGTCTCTGCTGTGCATTTGCAGCAGTTTCAGTTATAATCGAAATACGATATAGCAATGCATCACCATGAATTGAATCTAATGTACTGTATATCTAATAGCGAGGTACTTGTACTCTAACTCATCATTTGCCTTAAATTAAAGTTAAAAGATTAAAATCTAACATATACTACTACTACTGTTCAAAAGTTTGTAGAGTCAGTAAGTTTTTTAAGTATTTTATGCTCAACAAGGCTGCATTTATTCGATCAAAAATACAGAAACATTTCTTATTATTATCACAATTGAAAACAGTTTTTAATTTTTTAGTAACAATGTAAAAGTCTTTACTGTCACTTTTGAACAACTGAATGCACCCTTGCTAAATAAAAGTATCAATTTCTTAAAAAACAAAAACAAAACAGTTTGTTTTGTGTACTTACCACAAAATTAAACATACCAAATATAATTCACATTAAATGAAGACTTTTTTTGTCAAACATTCTGATTCACTATAAATTTTTGCAATAGGTTTGAAGTTTCAACACTTCATAAACCATCATCTCTGTCAAATTTGTTGTTTCACTTTGGAACATATATTTTTCACCCACGTTTGATGGACGCAGCCAATAAATAAATAAAATTTTATATATATAAATTTAGCTGTTAGCTGCCACTTACTCTCAGCTCAAGATTACCCCATGTGGGTGTGAGTGTGGACAATGTTCACACTTGTCCTGACAGCATCAGCACGTCCCCTGTCCCCGAAGAACATGTTTGGTTTTATCGAATGTCAAAGGTCAGGGAAGAGAAATCTTGGCCTTTTTCTCTCTTCTCTTGGCTTCTTTCTCACACCTTTCCCTGGAGGCATGCAGCCTAGCCCTGGCAGCCTGGCTTTCTTTTTCTTTCGTAAATAATGGCAGCACAGACAGTCAACTGAAAGCACCGGTGTAAATAGATTAAGCTTGTAGCTTGTATTTGTTTATATTCTGCCTGCTTTCCATGATGCTTTCTAAGCAGCACGACAGGCTTTGCGACTGTGATGCAAATGTACAGGGAAAAAGCTCAAAGGAGCTCCACTAATGTCTAACACACATAGAGAAAGAAGGACAGATGGAGGGATTCGAGAGGAAGTGGTGAGTGAGGGAGTGATTAAAGGAAAATATCAGAGAGTGTGAATGACAGATGAAGAAGGATGCGCATGTGAAAGACAGAAAAGGAGAAAGATGAGGAACAGAAGGGAGGCACAATAAGAATAAGAGCAAGAGAGAGAGAGAAAAGCAGAGAGGAATGTAACACTATACATGAAAATTAAGATCTATATATGTGAACATGATATATATACACACACATCAGATGATCCATAAGGTACAGCCTACTATTGAAGTGAAATTCTAGTTACAAACTTCTACCACTTAAACGGGCATTATCTCCCACACATGGACATCTCTCAGGCTGGGTAAAAAAAAATAAAAAATACAGACAGACAGACACACAAACACACACACACACACACACACACACACACACACACACACACACACACACACAGGACAGTTATAACATGGAACATACCACAGATACTTTTAGCAACAGATGTAATTTTAGACTTCAGACTAAATTGCATTTTAAAATTGGTCACATTTTAGTCTCTTGAAAATTGTTCCGTTTCGCAGTCATAATCCAATTTGTTCAGCTAATCTCTGATGCTTGACCTCCGTGGTTGCCTCAATGCCTTGTTTGTCTCGATCAGGGTGTTATTGAATCATAGGCATGCACATACCTTGAAAACTCTCTCACACAATTATAGGCAAGCTATTTATTAGATTTAACATCCTTATTGTGCCAGGCACAGGTATTGTGGCATGTGTAATTATTATATTACACTACATTTCAAAAGTTTGGGGTCAGTAAGATGTTTTTTTTTTGTATATGAAATGTATACTTTTATGTAGAAAGGATGCATTAAATTGATTACAAGTAGCACAACTTTCAACAATGAATCATCTTAAAATGATTTATGAAGACAAAATGTGACACATAAGGAAAAAATATTTACTTTTTAAAATATTAAATTAGTAAACCATTATTTTAAATTGTAATATTTCACAACAAATAAATGTATCTTACGGACCCAAAACTTAATTCTTGAGTTTTGATCGGGTGTCACTCAGTGGGGCTTATCAAAAGAAAAAAATATCTGATGGGTACTTTTTTCTGAAGGGCATTCCCTCAAAGAAAGGTAAGAAATCACAGGCAGAAATGGGCACTGTTCACCCAGATCCCCATATTTCTTTGTATGTGACATGTCTTAGGGAAAATGACTTTGGCACAGTCGCAAACACACAGGGTTGCTACACATTCTCTCAGAAGGCCTAAAATAGGATTACACCCAGCATACACTTTCCTCCCCCTCTGCATTCTTTTCTTCCCTTCCAAAATAATCATAATCCCTCATTGCCTGTCTGAAATGTGGTGCTTTTGTTGAGATTGGGGTGAAAGAGAGATTAAAAAAAAAGAAGTGTAGAGATAAATGGCAAAAACAATGAAAATAGAGCATGGAGAAGGTCTGGCAAGCCCATGTGGAATACACATGACTTTGATTTAAACAAAGATATGCGGCTCCACGAGGAGGAGAGAGCTAATCGCTTCAGGAGAGGGTCACTAGACATACAAAGGCAAAAGTGGAGCCTGAATGCAGATTTATGATTAAAAAAGTGCATTTGGTGGGTTGCAGGGGCAACAAAAATCATTCACACAAATCAATCAGCTGTAATCAGTTCAAGATTGTGTTTTCTTTCAAACACAACTGGCACATGATATAGTTGTAGATATACTCCCTGGGTCACATGCTGAAATTGACTTTGGAACCTGCTCGTATTTAGATGCAGCTGTTCCAAAACAAGTGCTTCTCGTAGCCAAACTCATTAGTTGGCCAATGAAGAAATCAAAGATAAAACAAGTTTCAAATGGGTTATATTACTCATCCATCTTTCTCTTGCTTTGTAATGCAAGATGAAAGCTTGCAGGTGTGCACTTAATATCGCCTCTTAAATGTTTTAAGGGCAAATATTTGCTTGATTTGTTCGTTTGGCCTAGTTTGCTTTCCAGCACCTGCCTGAGCATTTACAGAGATATTAGGAAGTGTTGAGTACAACAAACTTTTGTCATTGCTAATTAGCCAGCAAGCTGAAAACTCCTGTCAGGGTGATCTAATGTACCAAGGATGTCTGCAAAACTCTAGTTGGAATTAAACCAGTACTGAGACATCTGGCAAATGGTAAAACAAGTTATAGATTCTGCAATTTAGTTTTGTTTATAGTATCAGTTAGCAGTTAATGTCAAGGTAATATTTCATCACAAAAAAAGGAAAGAATAAGAAATTATATTTTGACTTATATTTTCTGACTTAATTATAATATATTATATTTTGCATAAAAAAAAATAATGTTGTTTTTTTTTTTTTTTTTTTTACAATTCTCTTTACTGTTGCAAAATGATGCTCCCACTGGGGCCTGGATGAATACTGTAAACAAAAAAATCAATAAAAAAAATAAATAGTAGTAACTGCTTACATGTAATCTGGATTACGTAATAATAAATACATGAAATTAGATTATATTACATTTTCATTAAACTCACCCCTAAAGTTCCTTCACGAACCCCAGTCTGGGAAACCCTGACGTAGTGTTGTTGATAAAAAAAATTGGAATACATTTTCTTTCTCTTTATATTTTTTTTTAATCAATATGGTAACAGATTATCCTACTCAAATCAATGTGATAAACGAGTCAGGTCAGGTCTGGTCTTCATTTTGCTAATGTTTTTTGCCTTTTGATTTTGGGGTGAAATATGATCCACACAAGCTGTGAGAATCACCCAAAAGCTTTTTTCTGTTGTTGATTTTCAGACTTACAAAAGATTTTAATACCAGTTTTTATTACAGGGGACTAAACAGAGTAGATCAGCCAACAAAACTCACATTAGACACACAATCACTGATTTAGAGCCAGATTAATATTTCCCATCAAAGCCTCAATCGTTATAGGTCAACGGATACATAAATGAACCTCAAGAAGTGATTATTAACACATAAACATGATAAACCCAAAAAAGAAAAATGTGTGCACAAGCAGCTCCAGGCAAAGCCAGATGCAGGGCACTAAAATCTGCACTCTGTGCCCTGTGAATGTGACAACTGTAACTGATTTGACTTGAAAGGTTTGAGGGCCCAACAATAGTTTCAGATTAAGCAGGGTCGATCGAGAGACACTTTGAAGAGCTTCAGCGCAAGGACTCAGTGTCATGCCACTGCCTTTGTGTTTGGAAATTTTTGTCAAGAAGAGGGAGAGAGATTTGGAAGGGGTGGGAGATTTGGAAGGGGTGGGGGGGGGGGGGGGGGGCTTCAGTTCAGGATATTCGTGGCAGTTAATTTTGCGTGCAGGAATGTATGTGTTTGGTGGTATCATTGGCCACAGTGGTCTGCTTGATCACAAGAGAGTTCCGACAGTGTTGCCTAAACATATCCTGGGAGGGGGGTTGGGGAGCCGCTCACAAAACAGGCTCTGTTCATGAGAGTGAGGGCAAAAACATGGCCCTC
The DNA here is from genome assembly GCF_964197995.2 of Scardinius erythrophthalmus. Lineage (NCBI taxonomy): Eukaryota > Metazoa > Chordata > Actinopteri > Cypriniformes > Leuciscidae > Scardinius > Scardinius erythrophthalmus. Next base: position 13,994,824 of record NC_138223.1, on the reverse strand, counting down.
ATCCAGAGAGCCCCGCTCTTCAGTGACCTCTTTAGGACCATATGCAAAGATTTACTCGCACTCCAACAGGAAATCAGTACATAAACTATGTGGCCAGTTTAGAGGTGATATAAATGATGCAGGGAAGACCAGGAGCAATGTGTTTTACACTTTCTGCCATAACTCACAGACTACTACAAATCTTCCTGGTAATATTCCAGTAAAAAAGCAACTGTACCGATAATGGACTTTTAAAAATAAAATGGAGTTTTAATAAAAGGTCAGAGTTTTACATTCTCCTCCAATTACATTATATTAACCATTTAACTCACAAAAAAGCGTGCCTCAAAGTAGTAATGTTACTTAAATAAATCATAGTCTCACTTATTTGGTACTAATTAGTTTAGCTTTTAGGAATGTGTACTTCGAACAGGTTTAAACTGTTTAATAAAATACTGATCAGCTGACTCAGTTGGTGTTCTTTGATTAAAGTAGATACTTTGATTATTCACACACATTTCATTTCAGTAGTGTTCAAATTGCTCCAAACCTTACAAGAGTGTGTTAGTTTCCCCAAAACTATTTTTTTGTTGGCAAAGTCCTTGGAATAAGCAGAGTAAGTGTCATCATTCATCTTATTTGTAACAAATGCAAAAGTCAAAGTAAATTGATAAGTTTTAAAAACTTTGTAATACACATTATTGAAAGTTATGGTTAATGTTCTCCTAAGATATAAAACTGAATTAAAAGAAAAAGAGCGAGACTGTCAGAGGAAGCGAAATGAAAGAGCAGGGAGCCAGACGGCTTCATCCTCCTCACACGCTCCAGGAATGAGACAATGGAAGATTCCAGGAACCCCGGCCAAAAACTCTCCGTCCGCCAGGCCAAGGAATGTCTGCCAGCATGTTGTGACGTGAGGTATTTAAAGAACATTCAGGGAACCTTTAGACATCAAAAAATGTCTACATTATCTGACCTGATTCTAACTAGAGAAATTGTCCAATGCCTGGTATTTCAAAACATTTTCTAAGATAAACTTATGACCTGGCCCGCACTGAGCCTGTACAAAATCACTGCAAAACATATTTTAAGGTCAGGTTTAATTTTCGTGCTTTCACTAGACCTATCTACATCCACATCAACAGCAAGATGCTGTGCTCCTTTTTTTAATACTGAAGGCTGATGTGAGCTCATACAGAAAAGACCTTTGGGACTTACAGTGCCAGTGCAGTCAAAAAAGGAAACTCAATTTGGAAAGCTGGAAATGCTTGGGTTGCTTTTCTCTTCCTTGCCACCAGTCAAATGTACATGCACAAAAAAGTCTGAGCCATTTTTTGCCCCTCATAGTGATCTCAAAAAAGAAGCCCAAGCCTCTTTGGTGAGCGCACAATGCTCTGCTTCCATAAACACTTCATTAGCAATTCAATTACCTGTGTGCTGACAGATCTGGTGCCATCTGTTGCGTCCACCGTTAGGTTGTAATGGGATTTCTGCTCTGCGTCCAGCACTTGGGCCACAATCACTGTCCCACTCGCCTTCCCCACTTCAAATCGACTGTCAGAATTACCACCTGTTGAGAGGAGGTTTTCACCACAACCAAAATGGACAGGAAATTAGACGGCCATCATCACAAGTTAGGCAGTTGAAGACAGAAGAGAGAAAAAGAGAACTGCACAGGTGGCTAAAGTCAGGGTGTCACGTTTGTGGTTTTGCAGCAACTGTTTCACCTTTTTTGTGTAAACCACCATAATGGCTGTCTGACATTTATACTACTATATCCCTGCACAATTAAGCATTACAATTTAAAATTAAGCATTTTGAAATAAAATAATATATCAAATTTAGTAATAGATATAAATAAATGATCCATTTCACCCATACAAGAATGTGGTGGTACAGAGATATATATTGGTCAATAACCATAGTGCTTAGTTGATTAATTGTCTATTGATAGTTTTTGGAACTGTCCAAGGAAAAGCTAAGACTTAATCAGTATTTTAAAATTCTTTATTTGCCATTTTAAAAACACCAACAGCTTTACCAATGGATAACATTCTGTGTTTTTTTTTTTAATTTTGAGTAAACATTTAGGCTATTTGATTCATTTGCTATCATTAAGTTGTATTATACAAATGTATCAGTCATCCTGCTCTTTTGATCTTGCCAGCAGCCACTTAATCACCAGCAGTATATATTATTTTCGGATTATATGACCAAACATAAATTCAACAATAATGAAAACAGCATACATGAAAGAAAATGAGAGCACTGGGCCTTCAAAGTGAACAACACTAAGTGCATAGGCTGGCAAGGAAAATAAGCTATGCTTTATGTATGCAATAGTAAGACAATTTCATAGGGTGGACAGAGACAACTAATTTTTGATTTAATGATCGAAATGTAACTCTTTCATTGCCAGCTCGTAAGCCCTTAGTGAGAAAGGATCAAAACTTGGGACCTGGTGCAACCAATGTGAAACAATCGCAACAGCACAAGTACAAAAGCACATGACAGATCTCATAACGGCCACGCACAGTAGTATTAGGAGATCTGCGGCAGATACCTTCTGCAGTGCAGTTCAGGTCGCAAGCCATCTGAACGATGTAAAACAGTTCTTTAGCCGCTATGTCCTCTTCCAAAAGCCAATGGAGAGGAGCAAGGAGACAATCAAGAGGAGGAAAGCAAAAGGAGAGAAGCAGAAGAAACCAAACCATTCCAAAATTAAGAAGGAGAACAAGTAGAAAAGAGAGAGAAAGTAAAGGTTGTCAGTGATAGATTTGTTAAAAGATAAAGGGACAGGATGCAAACTATTATGTCATATTATGACAGTTCTATTGAGAAGATAAACACAAAGATAGAAGTTCATTCATGCAAAGAAACTTCATCTAAAGAGTCTCATTAGAAGATTTAATCATTTCAGTTTGTAACAAATTTATGTACTAAAAAAAGACACTTATTAGGATCCAAGCTTTAGAATTGTAAATACAGTCAAACCAACACACACAACAAACTATCTGAAGATTTATCTCCACCATACCTGTTATTTCAAACCAGACTGGTGTGTCCACAGGCTCCATGGTGATGACCCCGACCATGTGTGCCACGGGGTCGCTCTCCATGACAGAAAAGGAGTAAAACGGCTCATCAAATGCCAGAGGGACTGTGCTCGGCTCCGGCTTGGGGATCCATTCAATGTGTAGACGGCAGGTGGACGATTTCTGGGGTCGGCCATTATCCACTGCTTTAATCTGAAGGATAAATGTGTCAAATCAAAAAATAAAAATACTACGTAAATAACAGCGTTATTTATTACCGTAAAAAAAAAAGATTCGTATGTTTGGGAACAATAATAAGTTTTGCAATTCTGTTTGGTGCTGTTAATGGTATTCCACACTTTAAGCTCAATCAGGGAGAAATACAACTATCTGAATACTACTAAATGCGGGAAAGGACAGAACATTACCAGAACACCTGTCACTGTGACGTTTGGAAAGCGACAGATGTTAGGTAATAAAACAATGGGAGGTCTGGCAAAAATTGTCACTGGCCACATGGGCCGGGCAGGAAGTTCACTCTGTGCTCGTAAAACTTCAATCAGAGGGACATTTAGGAAAAATGTAGTGTGTGTCAAATCTGAGATCTCAGGTTTCTACATTGTAGGACATAATAACAGCCTCCTCAAGCGCTGTAACTCAAGCTAGAAAGCAAATATAGTTTTGAACAGAACAGAATGTGTGCTACAGAAATGTGTACATCCTCACCGTTAATATATCATAATCTCCAGCAGAAGAAAGCTTCTTAAAGGAAACCATGCCAGTTTTGGGCTCAATGAAGAACTTTCCCTGTTCGTCTCCGTCCTCGATGCTGTAGGAGATCTCAGCATTTGGCCCTTCGTCTCGATCAGAGGCGACAACGCGGTAAACAGGATCTCTCTTGAGCGCACGCTCTTTCTCTGGCTTTTCTCGCTCTGGGAGTTTGATTTTGTAGACTTTCTCCATAAACTGTGGTTTGTTGTCGTTCTCATCCAGAACTTTAACAATGACTCGAACAGTGGTGGACTTCACAGGAACGCCCTGATCAGACACTGTGATCTGTAACACAAGATTGTGGAATGTGAAGTTATAATACACCCTCAAACTAATTTTCATCACTCAGTTGACTAGTTCAGACAATCCACTGACTAGTTGGTTTTGAAAATATGTACTTTTGCACATCCCTTTAAAAGTTAGATTTTTTTTTAAATAGAAAGCTTCAGGGGGCTGATAGAAAATACTGTAATTGAAGGGGGAGGAAAAATTCATTCACTCAGTTCTAGTTTTCTTCTTTCCTTTCATGTCGAATAACTCCAAAACCCAAGAGAGCCGGGTGTCATAATGAACATTTTCAATTAGAGTGACAAAACGAGCGGTACTAAATGAGGTGCACAGGACAATAATAGAACACACACAAGAATATCTGACACAAGTGATTGAAAACCTTCATTATAGCGAGCGCTTCAATCAATCGTCGTTCAGAAGTAAAGAAAAATCTCCTGTTCGGAACACAGGGGCAAGTGTTCCTATCTAAGTCAATTGGCTGACAAAATTGAAGTAATTCCCTGTGCGCTTAGCTGTCAAACAATCTATTCAGAGATGTGCAGAAAGGAGGGAAGGGTTTCCGGGGGTTAGAACAGACTGTAATGCATTACTCTGTGTGATTGCGGTATGAAGTTTTTCCTACATAATTTCTCTTTTATGACATCTGACGAAAAATACCATCATGAATGGGATAGCCAAACAGGCTTCATGGCCTCAAAATGAGTGTGCTTTATATTATATTTATAGCTAGTCTGATCATCTAATCCAATTGTGTTGTTTAAAGAACTAGAAATTAGTTCTTCACACATTATTTAAAAAGGCATTAGATCGGTTTAGTTCAATTGTATTGCAAGCACACTATAGTGACAAAAAACGAAAAGATAAAAAGTTCACATGCACATCAGTTCTAACAGCAAAGCACTTTTGTCAGCAATATGAACAGTAATAGGTGCAGGAGTTGTTCCAAACAAGCAGAGACGGTGGCATTAAGCAGACGCTGGTTTGTTGAGCATATACTCATGCTCAGAGAGCCGTGTCCAATCTCAGCTGGTATCCGTTAACCAGCTCATTAATTTCCTCTGGATATCTTCAGTTAATCTTGGAAAATGCCCATTTGAGGCGGCTTAATGGCACACTGGTGCATAAGCTGATGAATGCAAACACACACACAGATGCAGACATACACACTATTTCCTGCTAATGAACTCAGCTGACTTGCTTTCTAAGGCTGAAGCAGATAACAGGCCAGCACAGACATTTAAAGCATCTGTTCAACACTGGTCCAGCTTTTTGTGTGAACGAGTAGACCTATAATGTATATTTGTTTTCAAAGCTGTCCAGTGCTGTCCAAGTGTTTTGGCCAAACAAATTTAATTGAATAGGAAGACAAGGGACTCGGTCAGCTCCAGCATTCCTCTCTCCCGAGCTGAGCATGTTTTTATGCCTGCAATGCACTGCTTTTTTTAAACCTTTTCCAGCAATTGGAAAGAATTCAAACAGTTGAAATTAAATTTCCAGTTCAATAATGAATAAATCTCCCATGTCTGCTTTGAACATCAATTATATAACTAGATTTTTACATTTTCTTGCCCGAGTAAAATCATCCAGAGTGTGATCACTTAAGCCCGGACACACCAAACCGACGCCAAAGAACTAGCGCTGATAAAAGCAGACTGTGTTGTCGCCTTGCGTCGCCAGCGTTGGAAAAAAAAAGCTGCACTTAAACACACCGAGAGAACTACAGCCGACTGTCAGCTAGAATGCGCGTTCTGCGCCTGCGTGTAAATGAGAAAACTGTCTATTTCTGAAGATATATTTGTCTATATTCATCATTCAAAAAGGGAAACCGACACTGCAGGCTGCAGGTACACAAACCATAAACAAAGCAGTGTGTGCTTACCGTTTTGAATATCAATCCTGCTAAACACTTTCTTTATTCCACTCCGCTCATGTTAATATTGAAATATTCGCCAAGGAACATTCAGGTAAGAGGACGTAACATTAGAATAGCCTTCTATCTGTACCGTTTTGACCTCTTTGCTGACTGTTTTGCTATTATTCTTGTGCACTGACTCGTTCACTAAGCTAAACAGCCAATCAGAATTCTCTCTCTCACCGACAATCCGACGCCGATTCAACATGTTGAATCAGCCGAAAAAAAGCCGACGAGGACCAATTTCAGCCGACTGTGTGGAACCGTGCGGAACACACTGAGAAAACTTAGTCGGCCGATGCACAAAAACTGCCCGACGGCTGACTGTCGGCTTGGTGTGTCCCGGGCTTTAAAGTTATAGCCCACCTCTCCACAAGACGTAAGATTTGCTGTCTTACATGACATTTATGCATTTGGCAGACGCATTTATCCAAAGCGACTAACATTTCACTAAAGGTTTACATTTTAATCAGTTCATGCATTTCCTGGGAATCGAACCCATGACCTTGGTGTTGCTAGCACCATGCACTGTTTGAGCTACCATCATGCTATCAATCAAGTTCATTCCGGGATGAATTCCCATAATTACGAGCAATAGTGGTGTTTCATTTGTGGACAAATTTGTGCTTTTGAACTAATCTTTTAGGTGAATTATTCTCTTTCAGTTCCATGCATTGAGACTCTGAGCATAGCTAAATGGGCCATGTTGTTCATTAAAAAGAAACCAGATAAATCAGGCATCTTTTTTGTGAAAGATATTCAACTAACTGACTCAACAAATGAACAAAACTGTGCATGTTGTTTGCTGTTAAGAGCTATGAAAGGTGAATCTGTTGATTGAATGATTCAATGACTTATAACAAATAAAAGGATTGTCTCTACATACTGATGTAACATGCAAAAAGAGACTGGATAAATCAGTGAACAAATCTGAATAGATTCAGAAGCCATTGAAATGAATCACCACTAATAGGTGCATGCATCTTGAACAATATAAATTTGTTCAGAGCTTCCAGCACAGGCAAGGCAGTAACATGTTTCACATGCCTGGAAAACAGGCAAAGCAACGCCCTACATCCTCAGTCACTCGGGGTGTATTCCCAGAAATAAATTCAATTTCTTTGCAAATCAACTTAAGTGTATCGTGGGCATATTTTCCTGTTTGGTTTTAGAAGTTCAAAGAGCAACAGGGCAGGCTCTCCGAAGTACTGTGCATGCCTCAACATGTTCCAGAGTAGCTCTCTCTGTTTTTTATTTTCTCAAATTTCATTCCCTTCCCCCTCTAGGAGCTTTTTCACCTTATACCTTCCTTCCCAGCTCTTAAGTGTGTGTGAAAGTTTTCAGGGCTCTCTCCCATTTATCTCTCTCACACACACACACACACACACTCAAATGCCCTCACCCAGGCCCCGTATAACTGCCCCTCCCTCCCCCACAAGCCTTTTCTGTCTCCAACTAACCTCAGCGAAACCCTAAGCACCAGCTCATTCCCCAGTCCCCTGCAGTGCTGTGCCCAGCAGGATTGCACTGCCCCTGGGAGAGAGACAGCCAGACTCCTGGGTGAGAGGCTGGGTGAGACAAGACCCCTGGAGGGAAGATGTCAATAAACAACTTCCTGTTGCTGGACCCCTTACTAAACACCGGCCAAAAACCCAAATTGTCAGGGTTGTCATGACTACTGCAGTGGGCCACCGGAGCAGTGCGAGAAAAAAAAAGGAGAAACAGGATCCAGAAGAATGTGTGTGAACAGTGACTGGACTGACGGTCATTTGTTTATTAGCCTTTCCCTCAGCCGGTCTAAAGCAGCATGGTAATCAAATTTAACATGAGATCATAACAGTCTGAGAAGGTGTCTGAACAAAGAAGACAGTTGCTCTGAACAAGAGAAACGCATACAAAAAATCACATAATGATTCAACTGACTAGTCAGTCTGTCTAGTTTTATTTTATTTTAGTATTATTTTAGTGGCAGTGCTGTAGAGAGGATAAATATAGGCCTGGTTTCACAGACAGGGCTTAGATTAAGCCAGGATTAGGCCTTACTTAAATTAAGACATTTAAATGGCTTTTATAAACATGCCTTAGAAAAAACATTATCGGTGTGCATCTTGAGACAATCAATATTTTAAGATATGTCAGTGCAAGCTGCTTTCAGTTAAAACAGCTCAAACATGTATTTTAGTCTGGGTCTAGGTTTAAACCTTGTCTGTGAAACCGGGGGTTAGTGCGGCTGTAATGACCAATTGAGTCTGCCTGTTGAGCTTGCATAGGACCTCAAAGTAATTATTTTGGCTGAAATAATTTTTAATGGGCAATCCTACAAAATACACAATATTTTATAAGTTAACACATAATAGCATATAAGCAAAACTGAGTACTCGCATGCTCTATAAGCAGCGGCTGTATGTGCGCTCGTTTCAGATGGGTGCATTCCAAAACAGTCTCTCAGAAAGCGAGCGCATGTGGCCAAATGAGTCCTCTTTCGCTGCTTATTGCGCTTGAACGGTTTAAAATCAAGGCTTAAAATTCCTTTCAAATGATAAGCTTTCATGATGGCGCAGTACGGCAACGTCACGATAGGCCAAAATCTCTTCCGGCTGACAAATTTCTACCAGTTAATTTTACTGCCGGTATATCGCCCACCCCTAGCTTCCGGTGTTAGTCACTTCCAGTATTGTAGCTTATTGTACAGGTAGCTGTACAAAAACAGTCCGTTATGCTGCTTAATATTAAAAACTGCTTTTTATTATATTATCTTCATTTATTATTGTAATCATAAACACTGGTTTGATGTGCAAATAGTTTTACCATTTACGGAAATAAGCTATTCTTTTAATTATCTATAGTGGTTAATAAATGTCGGAAGTCTCGCACATTAACAGGAAATAGCTTTATTAAAAAAATAAAAAAAATATGTATTTTTTATATGTATTATATGTTTTAGTTTGATCAGGCATTATAAACAAGCTAGGAGACTGAATGGACTGGTGGAAATTGTTCATTACACCACAAATTCATGGAAGATGGTTCATACTAAAGCTGAAAGTATGCTTCAGTTATATCTTTGATGCTACAAAAAGCAGATAGCTCCAATTTCTTCCAATGTGGATATATGTGTATTTACTCAATAAACCCAGAGACTTTAAATGTGATCGGGCTAGCCCCCAATTTATGCAGCCTTGCTTTTCTATTTTAAAGTGCAATTAAAAGGGTAAAAGACAATGTTAGGTGAAAAGCATTCTTTACAGCTCCTTAAGGTTAAGACAGCTGATATACAGCATCCAAATCGAATAAAACTACACGCACCACCAAACTCCAATCTCGACAGTTAAAAAAAAAACTTAGTTAATTAAAAACCAGAGAAACAGATTTAACCTTGAGGGGATCTTGGAACTACTAATATTTAGCTGAATTGTTGGCATTAGCTAATTACAAGCCTACTGTCTATCGGTCAGCAGGCTTTGCTTTGAAGTCAAGAGGAGCTCTTCACATCACTGAGGCATGGAGAAAAGAAGGGAGGACAGACACTGGATGAGCATATGCTGCAGGGTGTACCATCCTCCCTGGTTTAATTTCCTGTCCGCAACCCTCCTGTCATTTACAAAACAATTAGAGTTGCAGAAATGGGCATGAAAGAACTGGGAAGGGATGGTGCAAATTTGGCAAATTAAACGAAATGCCAAAGGCCTTGAATTGCACAATCTATAACGATAATTAAAGGAGCATCAATCTCTTAAGTCTTCTGTGCACGACTTGAAGTATCAGCAAACTGTGGTTGTTTTTTGGGGAAGGAAGTGAGAGGGTGGTAAAGAGTTATTGAGAAAAAAGTGAGAGAGAGAGTGAGAGAAGCTTGCAGCTCAATTAAAATCCACAAGTATAAACTTTGGCTGGGCAGGGTGACGCTTCCTGTTCTGGCCTGCCTAATCCCGAGACGGTACACTGAGAGAGAACAAAGGCAAACCCCCACACGCATATACACACACACACCTACCCTCCACACACACCGGATATATAAATCCCCTCAGAAGCACGTTGGAAGGAATGGAGGGGGGAAATGCAATCCACTCACATGCACAGTTTAGTTTGGTGGCCTGTGCCTTGAAGTTTTTTAGATGCTGAAGTTTTTTACTCATTTCCCCCTTATTTGGATGTTTCCTTTGCTCCCAAGGAGTTCCCTTTAAAATAATATTCTAGATTAAAGTTTTGAAAGTTTTTAAACTACAAAACCGGGTTCAGCAAAAAAGTAGGCCAGCTAAAAAAAGTTTAAATTGGTAAGAAATTACATTACATAATAATACATTTTATTATACACCAATGTTCAAAAGTTTGGGATCAGTAAGATTTTTTATTTTTAAATTAATCATTTTATTTGGCAAGGATGCATTAAATTGACTGAAAGTGACAGTAAAGATTTGTAATGTTACAAAAAATATATACTGTATATTTCAAATAAATGCTATTCATCAAAAAATTGTGAAAAAAGTATAATTTAGACAAAAATATTAAGCAGCACAACAGTTTCCAACAATGATAACAATAAGAAATGTTTATTTAGAAACCCATTTTAGGACAATTTATGAAGGATCATGTCATACTGAATACTGAAATAATGATGCTGAAAATTCAGCTTTGCCATCACAGGAATAAAATGCTTTTTAAAAATATATTTAAACAGAAAAGAGGCATTTTAAATTCTAATAGTTCAAAATATTACTGTTTTACAGTATTTTTGATCAAATAAATGCAGCCTTGTTGATCATAAAAAAACTGAATGGTATTTGAATGGTAACAAATGTACAACATCTTGTGAAATGTACAATGCATGCCCCTTAGACTTCAATTGCAAGAGCATTTCTGTACATGTTGTTTTAAAGAAATTGTTTCGTATGGTAATCGATAGCATAGCACAGATGATGTTCATATAGCTTAACTTTAACCCAGAACATTCCAGAAGGGAAAAAAATAAAAAGAAAAGAAAAAAGGAGCCTTTTAGGACCTCTCTAAATATGCATTTCTAGTATTGTGATTGTATGCTCTTAGGAAGAGTGTTGTAAACATGTGATCAGTGGATGTATCTATAGGTGTTTTTACCTCCAGAATATGTTCATCCTGCTGTTCTCTGTCCAGCTTCCGAGACGTGGTGGCAACTAGACCTGCAAGCACATGAGCACAATTTAATAATCCCATTAAAACTCATCATAACTTGATCCAAATAAAAACAAGTTCAATTAGTGCAACATTTAGACATGGAGAAACAAAGTTTTTTTTTACTACATTTTTGTTAGTGTAATAATACAATTTCATCTTTGAGGATGTACCTAGACATTCTTAAAGGGAGGTTTTGTAAAAATTATTTAACTTCTGGGTGCAATCTTGTTGAGTAACCCCCCCCTTCCACACACACACACACACACAGAACTGCAGAAAATGGCATTGTGCCTGTGTCAGGACTGTTTTAAAGCTGAACAAATAGCCATGCTTCAAACACACACTCACACTGCCAACGCAAACCTCACACACTACCTTCAACCAAACACACAACACTCATTATAAAGAGCTTCAAACGCTGAAAAGATGAGTGAAATGTCAATGTAACCATCACTGCGTTTACTCCGTGTGTGAACCTGTTAGTAGGTGTATGTTTATCTGTGGTGGGTTTTTGAAGATTTCTCTCAAGAGCTTTGCTTTATAATACAGCAAAATAGAATCAGAGCTAAAAGGAAATTCAACTGGAAGTGAAATCAAGTGCCGAACCTGGAGAAGAGTTTATAAACAGGCAGACAGGCAGATCGAACAACAATGCAAATGAGCACACATTTCTGTAAAGAGCGTCTCGATTGCCGATAATAAGCAGACTTGTGTTTCTCCGTCAGTATAATTGTACATTAGATGGGGCAGAGCACGCGGCTGACGTTGCCAGCCTTGGCCACACGAGAGACGCCTGCCGACCGCACCACGTCTGATTAGTGCAGAAAAAGGATTTCCGAAACCAGAAGCCATCAATGGTGCACATGCAGGCAGCAGAAATAGCCTTGCCACAACACGCCTCTTGCTCCTGGTCAAAACTGTGTTAGGCTGCTAACCATCTCTCTCTCCTTTGCTCTCGCAGTCATACATGGGAATGAAAATAAACTCTGAATGCGGGCAGTCATCAAAATCTCTACACTTTAAAACGTTATATTAAAGGCAATGCTACGTTTATAGACCAAGAACTTGACCAGAATGGAAAAGGACATTAAATAGGCACATTTAACAAGGTTTTACAAGAATTTACAAGCAAATTTTATTTTTCACTATTAGGATTTGTATAGAAACAATATGTGGCTGATATTCTGAGTAAATTAGCTTTTACATGTCTCCCAGGAGTTGGGTGTTTAGAATATGCAGATGACTCTTTTCCACTATTAAATACTATTTCATGAGTTAACATGAATATATATTGCATATGCATATTAAGCTAAAACAAATCTCTCGGCTGAAATGAACCCCCTTCCCCTAGATATCGTTCCACGTGAGCGTATGCGTGTACTGCTGAGGTGTACGTCTGCTGGATGGACCTTAAGAACATGCTGCTAAACAGACGCCCATGTTCGTACCCACAATCCATTTCTTCCCGGGCCAAAAAAAAAAAAAAACCGGTCGCAGGCTAAGCTAGCCAAAGAAAATTACAGTTCAGCCATTTTTGGAAAAAGAAAAACAAGAATGAAGCTGGGAGATGCGGGAGCAAATAGAAAGAAAGAAAGAAAGAAAGAAAGAAAGAAAGAAAGAGAGAGAGAGAGAGAGAGAGAGAGAGAGAGAGAGAGAGAGAGAGAGAGAGAGAGAGAGAGAGAGAGAGAGAGAGAGAGAGAGAGAGAGAGAGAGAAAGAAAGAAAGAAAGAAAGAAAGAAAGAAAGAAAGAAAGAAAGAAAGAAAGAAAGAAAGAAAGAAAGACTTGTTTGTGATGTTAATGCTAGTTTGGTTGACCAAGGAACTCTGGCTAGTTAAGAAGCCTGGTGGGGACACCAGCAAACAGGGTTGAATCGTCCTCTTTGCAGGCACCTCATTTCATTAGCCCTAATTTTACCCTCTGAGAAAACAAATTAATTTTGCCCAAATATTTCATTATTTGTTCTGTCTGCATAGTCTGAGGTACTTACAGTAAGTGCTTGTCTCGCTGAGCGCAAGCGCGTGACCCTCCCCTAAAATCCTCTCTGCTAACCAATGTACTCCTACAATAAACCCATAGAGAAATCTCACATATAATGATAGTGCCGCCACACTGCCCCAGGACAAAAGAAAAGGATAAATCAGAAGGAAAACAGCAAAAAAAGAGCATCGAAGTGCCTCAGTAAATTACACTCTTTCCTCTAAAACACTTTTGCTTGGGTTTTTTTCTCTTTCTGGCTCACTTGAACTCTCCCTTACTCAGTCGGTAGGCCATTGATGGACTTTAGAAGAGGTATCATTTAGCAGGCAGGAATGCAACACTCCGTATCTTAGACTGAGGTGCCACATTCCTCATTAAGGGTCTCGAACACATGTTAAAGCACACACACTTAAAGAAGCGCACATGCAGCGCTATTAAACACAGATGAATGTACATACAAAATGTTCTCAAGGCCTACTAACAAGCACAAAACAGTCCGTGCCACAGCTACATAGATAAATGAGTACACACACAAAGATGTGCTCTACAGTGGGCAGACCTGGGCAACGTTCCCAAATGGACCCTAACCCCCCCCCCCCCCCCCCCCCATTCTAACACATACTGTGTGTGTGAATGGCAGCCATTTCAGAGCTGAGAGAGAGAGAAAGAAGGGCAACACTTGAAGTTGAGAAAGGAGTCTTTGCTGGGTTTGTGTCTCTCAGAAAAAGCCCCACATTAGCCTTACACCATTAACCTCAGAATACTCAATAGAGCATATAAAAGACACACTACACACACAAATATGTGCTCAGACAAGTCATAAAAACGCAAATGCTGATTTTTTTTTTTTGATTATTCTACTAATAAATGTGTTTCCCACAACTATATGTACTATATGTTTACATTAAATAGCCTAGCGTATAAAGGACCTGTTAAAGGCATTTACAGTAACAGTGATTTGTAGTGGCAAAGAAACCTAGTAAGTAGTAATTCATTTTCAATCAGAGCTTGCAAATAAAGATAACAGCGGCAACTATTAGGGATACGCCACCATTAAAGTTGGCATGAAACAAAAGTAAATGTAAAATCTCAAATAAATGGTAAAAATATCAACTATTATATTACAGAAATATTGTGCATATCTAGTAGAAACAATTCAGAAGGAGCAATTTTGCTGACCTGGGAAATATATTTATATTGATATATATCTCAAAATAGGTCCTCTCAAAATCATTGGTGGATAAACCAGACACGATCAGAATAAATCCCATCAGTCTCGTCCGGTGGCTTCAGCTCAGTCTCCGCATTTAGCAACCAAAGGCCCCTGGAAATGGGGCAGCTGATGGTAGGAAATTCCTATCTGAGAGTGACTGAGATTAACAACACTGAGCTTTCAGACCTCCGCTATATTCGGTGTACTAACTCCATTTAGAGTGTGGGTCAGGAAGAGAGAGAGAATGAACAAGAATAAAGAGACAAATCCCTGGCAGATAATTTCTCTTTCAAAACATTCTTTCTGATTTGAGTATTCCAGAGCTCAAGGCTCACTCATGCATGGGGACGACCTGGATTTACTACACTAAATCACTGCATTCCTGCCTCTGTGCAAGCATGTGTGCGCAAGGTCATGTTCGCATTAAGACTGCTGCATTGATTTTTTTCTACATCACAAGGTATGTCACACTACCACAAAAAGTATCTGCCCCGTCCTTAAGGATAAGGTGCTTCTGTGGTACCAAAAGGAATCGCAAAAATGATGATCATTGAGTGCTGCAGGAATGAGTCCTAAAATCCGGAAATGAGTCGCCATTTTTGAATTTGCAGTTCCATAGTCTCAATTCAATTCAAATTTTTTTTATTGGGTTTTTGGTTAAATACCTCAATTAAGGTCTATGGTTAACACAAACTCAAGATATTTTCACAATTTCTTCTACAACATAAAATACATCAATAACAGGTATCCACCTAAATAAATTCTGGGCAGAAAACATAAATTCAGAATTCACTTGGCCAAAAACTGAGTTGTACAAACATTTAAATTGCACATAAGGCAGTTCTTACATCAACTTTTTAAAAACAGAATTGTTACTACTCCAGATTCTTCTGGTATTCACCCATGTTTATTTTGTGCTGTAACTAGTAAAGAGGAGATGAGATGATCGTTCGATTCATCCGTGCTGCCGCTACAGTGATCTGTCATGCCGTATTAAAGAGCGCCAAAATGTAATTTATTGTTTGAATTTTGTAATGTAATTGACAATTATAAAGTTGAAACTTTGCTTCATATTAAAAGTAACAAAGCACAAAGCTTTTTGAGATTACTGGATGGCAGGCAGCGCTACAAATGTTTGGTGAAGCTTTGTTCAAGCATCAACAGAAAACAGCATAGACAAAGATTTTAGAGAGAAATCATATAATTGCCTATTAAAATCGAGAAATTAATATTGTCAATCCAGAGCTATAGTGTCCACAGAACTGACATGTTTAACTGTTGTAGATTATCCACGTTGTGTGCACAAAACAGATGCTGAACAGTCAAAATGTGCAGTTGGAGAAGCGCTAATTAAACATCTGTTTCAGTCTCTGATTTCGGCCCAAACCCGAAAATAGCTGTTTCGGCTGAAAATTTTCGCTAGGCGAAATTTCGGTGCATCCCTAAGCAATAATACCCCACTCGTGATTTTTTAAATGCTTTTACGTGTCTTGCAAAAGACCCTTGCTAAAAAGTGGCAAAATGGGACTAAGGAGTTGTTGTGGACATTATTAAACATTATTATGCCAAACAGAAAAACGCAACTACTCACTAGTTATTATACTTACTCTCTAGCAGACTATTTTAACTAAATCTTAAAAAAAGATTGAATGAGTTGTTAGAAGCTTAGTGGAGGTGACGTTAAAGTCATATACCTACAAGGATCTTTGTTTATAGCCTAAAATTAGCTTTATACTTCTCCTGATTATATTTAGCCTTCAAAATTCCTAGAAGTTAGGTTGATTTGTGAAGATTATCTTGATGAACGAAGTGTGTAAGAATCATAAACTTTTGTTGATCACAAAGCTTATTTTCTGCAATAATAATGGAAAAGCCCTTTTGCCTTGTTGTCAAGGGAACCACAGGGGGTGCTATCTAGGCCAACAAAAATACGCAGCACTATAGTGTTCATGCAGTTAGTCCCACCCCAAACACATAATTGGTTGATTCAGAAGTTGGAATGTCAGGTCACTCAAGCGCCATAGTGGAAGTCAGCCTATAAATGGCTTACTTACATTGGTCTCTGAATATTAAATTGGAAAAGGAGAAATTATTTTAGCATTGAGGGGATACTAATAATCACAAGCTTCTTTGACAATGGCAAATCACATTGTTAATTGTCTGAGTAACATATGCAAAGATTCTGTCAGAGGTCAAACATTTTAATGGACTTTCACTCACTCGGCTGGGTTGAATATCAGAGAGATATCTGGTGTGTGAAATCCGTAGGTTAGCAGTAAACAAACAGGACAGGTGTGCCGGTGGATATGTTCACAAGCCTCTAAAACCCTGCAACTTTATCCACAGGAATGAGTGTGAGGGAGGGGGAGTGATGTGTTTTTTTTCCCCCTCTGCACCTCTCTTTAGTTTTGCATTCTTAATAACCTTTTGTGCCTTGTGCCAACTGCGGGAGCCTAAAAGGCAGGAAACAAGAGGAAGTCGTTGGACATAGTATCCATTTCTTTTCAAGCTTCCCCTGCTTTGGGTTGAACCCTTTGAAAATAGCACATGGCATTGTTGTATAACAAAAAAAAAAGCAGGCCCTTACTAAAAGTTAATAGGAAGATGGAAAGGAGAAAAGAGGAGAGGAAAGCAGGCCTTGTGAATCATTGCAGCTATATCCTCCTTTCACTCCTATTAAACAAGCAGAGCAGAGCTCAAAGGCACAGAGGTGCCTCATAGACTTCTAATTACCTGAGCCGATTTCTAGCCCCGCAGCCATTGCTCTTGATATAGTCAGTACAGAGAGCTAAAACTACTGTGGTAAGAGGACAAATAGAGAGCTAATGCAGATATCGGGTATTACACCAGAGATCTGATATTTCCAGGAATATGTGTGTGTCTGTGTGTGTGGATTGTACCAGAACAAGACCTGTCAGCATTGTACTGAGCACAATTCTTTCTGCTTGTGCCTGCCAGCTAGAGAAATAATTCCCATTCTCACACTACCTGCACACCCAATGTACAGTGTCATTTTTATATTTATTATTTATATACCATTATAGTAATATTTTGAATTAGCTTTTAGTTTTTTTTTTGTTTTGTTTCATTTAATTTTAGTTTTTCAAAATGTTATGTTTATTAGTTTTTTCTATATAGCTTTATTTTTTACTTTAGTTTTATTGATTTTAATACTTTGACTTATTTCAACTTATTTCAGTTCACTGCCAAGGCAACATTTAATTTAAGTTACGTTTTTCCATCCCATGTTTACATTTTAATTTTATTTCACTTTTATTTCAGTTACCAAAAATGTAAAAAATAGTTTGTGGCAAATAAGTCAAACTGAGTATAATCAGTGTTCGACAAACATTTGTGTAAGTAATTTTGTTGACAACATTTTTTTTTCTTACACATTGTTGAATAAAATGTTTTTGCTGTCTAAAATGATATGCTATTTTGCAATAAAATGGACAACGATAAATACAGATGACATGACACTGAATTTAAATAAAAAAAAATCACAATTCTGAATGTCTTTTGTAATAAGTTGAATACATGAAATATTAATTGAAACATGCATGGTTTAAAATACTTCATAGAATTTTCATTTTTAGATCGAACTATCCCTTTAGGCCTCTCATACATGAACATTTACTCACCCTCATGTTCTAAACCTGTATGACTTACTGCTGTCTGTGAACAATGTTGGGAACCAAACAATATTGGAGCCCATTGAAAAGTATAAACAAGCCTCAAAATATTTTTTTATGTTCCACAGTATAAAGAAAGTCATATAGGTTGGAGTGAGGATGAGTAAATGATGACAATTTTCTTTTCTGGGTGAACTATCCCTTTAAGCTGAAAAGGCTTTTGACATGAAGGATATACTGATATTTGATCCCCACCCCTCTCTCTCTACACATGCGCTTCCACTCTGAGAAATGAGTAGTTACGTTCACTTGTGTAAATACACTCCCTCACATAAAGACTTTTCTTTTATCACATCGTTCGAAGTCCAACTCAGTGGGGTGCATTCGAAAATCAGGCTGAAAGGAGCTTTCAAGCAGATAGGTTGATTTCTATTCACTGACAGGTAGAGCGTAGAAAGAATATCTCTTACACTACACATACAGTCGAGCAAAAAAATGTGTAGTGCAGTCATTGAGAGAAAGCATTTCAACAGGGCAAAGGAAAATATCGAGATGCTAGCAAACTGCCCACACACCTTACACAGAGCAAAGGCCTCTAAGAAAGACCTTAAAGAAACAGAGAAAGTGAGAGAATTTCATGAATAGAATGTGTTAGCTAATGCTAACAGAAACAGAAGAGACAAGCATTATTTCTGCTATCTGTAGCCCGAAAATTATTGCCTGTCCTTTGGTTTCTATAATGGTAACTTATACAACTACATTTGGATTATCAGACAATGTCGAAATAAAGTGACTCTGCAGTGTTTTGCATTCACATTACTGCACACACATTACCGCAGGATGATGGGTGTTCATTACATAAACTGTGGACAATGGTAGCTTATTAATGTATAAATTAATGTATTTGTCCAAAAAACGGGTAATGTCATACTTTGTAATAGTGCTATCGTGGCGTAATAATCTGTTTGGTTGTAAAATATATTACCTGAATGAAATGAAAGCGAATGCATCATCCTGTGGAATCATTCATTCATAGACAGCTTACGAAGATGTTCAACTAATAAAGATCTTCATCGCTGGCAAAAATATGATGCATTTGCAGATTTGCTTTCACTTGACTGCACTGTAGGTCCACAGCCACTTCATCTAACGCTCTTGATGTTCTTAAATCTTCCTGTTACAACTCTGAGTCGAGTGTGATTTGAAAGCGTTTCAGACGATTCAGTGCATGCAGGAAACTGAACAATCATTCAAACTGATTTGCAAACCGATTTAGACAGATCGGTTAACTTGTTTGATGAAGTGTTTGAACAGAATCGACTCAAAAGAGTGATTCATTTGTGAATTGAGCATCGCTCATGCCCAGAAAAAAGATACACCGCACTTGGTATAAACTTCGCATTTAACAACATGTATTGCATTAAAATAAAGTAACAAGAGGAACGTCGCCCAACGTAACGAAGTAAAAGTACTCGAGTAAAAGTAAAAGTACCCACATTTAAATCTACTCTTAAAAGTACCATTGTACCAAAAAAAATACTCAGGTAAATGTAACGAAGTAAATGTAATTCGTTACTACCCACCTTTGATCCATACCATATTTATGCACACCCAAACACTCACTCTATCACTTTAAATGTCCTGTGAGGAAAGGATTGAGGTCAGTGTGAGCAGGTTAACTAGACTCGGGTTCTTTTGCATGACCTGACTCAAAGTCTGGAACAATCTGTTCACCTGCACTGCGTGTCATTATCCTTAGCTACACTCGCTGAACAAATCTGCGGCTGTGAAAGAAGCTCTAGGACAAAACACAAATTCAACAGGGATCCATGTTTCTCAGACAGCTATCTCCATGGAAAATTCTAGTGCTTTTTGTTGAGTGTGGCTGTGGTGCACAGGTGTCAGAGAAAATTACAGTCTTCAAATGTTATGAGCTGGAATTTTAAGGTGGCTGTATTTTGCATTTTCTTTATTGCCTGACTGTCTTTTACCTGAAGTCCTTTATTTTTGTCTGATTTCAAAAAATATTTAATACATTATCTCTCTCTCTCTGTATTTGTTTATGTATCCATATTTATCTATCTACATATAAATAAATAAATAAATAAATAAATAAATAAATAAATAAAGGAGATAAATAGAGAGAACTAAAAAGAGAGGTAGATGGGTAAATATAGAGGTAAATAAATAAATATAATCAATCTATATTTATTTACCTCTCTTTTTATTTATCACTATTTCATTTATTTACCTCTATATTTACCCATCTGGATGGATGGATGGATGGATGGATGGATGAAATGTGCTCATATAGATGTGTGTTTTTGAACAAGTCATTTTACAGCTTTCTATAAATGGACTGTGTGGGAGATTTGTGTTGTGCACATTCGATTATGTCTACATAGAACAATAAACTCAAGGAAACAAAAGATCAAGGAAAATCCTGTTTTCCATGACATGTTCCCTTCAATGAAACACAAAAGCAGCACTAAGACCTGTTTACTGTTGCCAAAGGAAGAAAAAAAAAATCACTCTCATCCAAGCCCTTAGTTACCTCACACAAAACTAAATCAACCAGTCAATTTTGTCCAAGGTGCTTTTGTGACCAAATATGCCAGCTGAGAATAGGGCTGTAGTGATAACTGCAATATTGTAATATTGGGATACTGACAAGCCAACCGCAGAGGAACGCAAGCAAACACCGCAAACGCAATGCTTGCATTTTGTCTTTTTTCATAAGGCTATACCCTTCTTATTTAACATTCAATACACATGCATTAAGTGTAAAAAAGCTTATAATGACAACAAGAGTTAACAATGTATTTTTTTCACCAACTGGCCCCTTTCTACTAAATTAAGACTCCATGTACCTGTGTATGTACTTGGCGACAATGAATGATGGTGTTATAATGTAATTTTCACTGACTGACAAGACTGTCTAGAATGCGCAGAGACGAGAAGTGCTGATACCGGTGAAATATCAGCAGTCTTAGAGAGCCTCTCGTCCAGTTAGATTTGAGGACCAGAACTAACTATTATAGGCTACTAAAGCAATAGCCCTATATATATAGCAAAAATTTGAAAAAGGCGATAATATTGCATATCGCGATATTGAGCCACTCAAAATCACTGCAAGGGAAATTATTTCACCACGACAGCATTAGCTGAGAAATAAACAATCAAACAACAAGGCTGCAGATGTGCAACAAGGCTTCACCGATTTACCAGCAAACCAACAAACATGTTTATTCTGTTTCTTCCCACAGGTCCTATTTTTTGCAGGGCAGCTTTGTAGATGAGCCAGCGCAGGGCTCTGCTGTTTCTGAGCATGTAATTACTGAGCTTTTGGCCTGCTGTATATTTAACTGTTTTATCGTCAGGCGTGACGTTTTGTGCAGAAAAATTAAATACCAATAATAGAGGTCAGCAGTGATAACAATTAAACTCTATAGTCAATGAAGCGTTCATGGAAACCTTGTTCAAATATATACAACGCAGGTAGCTATGGTGTTATTGCAGCCTGTGATAAGGGTTACGAGTTAATTGCTTGATTGCTTTGAGCCATATCGCATGAAGCGCTTTTAAGCGTTGCAAGGAAGTTATGAATTTTTGAAATGACTAACAATATTGTAGACAAAAACACTGCACACTCTTTCTTTTTCACATTGGTACTCGTGTAGAAAGATTTAGTATGGATCTCTTAGTTTGGAGCTGATCAAAGTTTAACAGGTTTTGATATGCTGGAACACACCATGCTTGTCTGCTGCCTTACCTGGGAAAAAAGGGTCTGTCACACTACGCTTTTCTTTCTATTGACTTCCATTCATACAAATGCAGGAAATCGGAAACAAGCTTGTGCAAAGTTCTCTACATTCCAAAGTTCAAGCTTGGTGAACTCTCACCAGTGATTTGCATCACGTGAAGACGTGTGACCAATAGGACACTGAAACCTCACAGTGTGACCTCTTCACTTAGGGCTGGGCAACTCTGGCCGTCAAGAAGAGTTTAGCTCCAACTCTGATGAAACTCCTATGCCTGTAGCTTTCTAGTAATCCTGAAGGCCTTGATTAGCTTGTTCATTTGTGTTTGAGTAGGGTTGAAGCTAAATTCTGCAGGAAAGTAGATCTCAAGGAACATAGTAGATGAATAAAAATAACAAACTTTAATGCTGCAGGTTTGCAGCATTGCATGAAAGTTTTTAGATTTTGGATGTATTATTTTGTTACATGTTAAATTTATGTTTTTTTTTGTTTGTTTTTTTAAAGGCAACCACAACTGAAGATTTTCATTTACTTTTAAGGTGGTGCCTGGAACCTTTCATTTTTATTCTAAGGAGTAAGGAGGTAGTGAATGTTTTTTTTTCTTCCATTTTCATTCTGTGTTAGTAAGTGGAGTCTTTCATTTTCCCTCTGAGCTTTCATTTTTATTCTAAGGAGTAAGGAGGTAGTGAATGTTTTTTTTTTTTCTTCCATTTTCATTCTGTGTTAGTAAGTGGAGTCTTTCATTTTCCCTCTGAGCTCAAAACTGTAGTGCAAGTCATGATTAAATGGGTTATACTCCTGGTTATTGTGAAATGCTTATTAAAGCAGGGAAAGCATTATCTTGTTCATTCATCACCCATGATAAGTAAATATGGGCTAAAGGAAATTCAACCAGACAAACCAATCAACCTTGAGGCAGTATTATTTCTATAGTATTCGTTTTAATTTTAAGTCATTTCATGTGTTTTTTGGCATTTTATTAGCTTTTTAAAATATTCCTATGTACCTTTATTTTTTTTATTTCAGTTTTAGTTTTCAGTTAAGTTTTTATCTAATATTTACATGTTTTATTTCAGCTTTATTACAATTAATGAAAACAATTTTTAATAGTTGTAGTTGTAGTTAACCATTGCCTTAAGGCTGAATTTTAGTTTATTCATTGACATAAAATAACATCCCCCCTTTTTTTTTTTTTTTTTTTTTTTTATGATGTAACCAGGTCTGTGTCACAGATGTCCTCCACTGAACTTCATTCATTTACAGACATGTACAAACTGTGCAGCTGTTTGTTATCTAGGAAGAGACGGACCCATCCCTTATTACTCCTAGTTATGTTATATTATGTCTGAGTCTGTAAGTATTTGGGTGGGTGAGAAGAACACTGTGCTTTTAACGAACTATGTACCGTCTACATCACATACCGATACGGTTGTACGAGATCAGTTATGCTTTGCAGAGCCTTTCCTCTAGAGATCTGATATGCACTTGATGACAAAATATTTCAGGAACTTCTTTGAACCATCTTTGTTGATGACTATGAACGAAGGACTTCAGAACACGAAACTAGAAACTTTCCAAAAAGACATTTCCATTTCCTAAGTCTTATCTCTTTCGTATTGTAACACACACAAAAATGCACTTATAATCCACACATCTGCCGCTCCTGGAATAGTTAATATTCGACTAAAAAAAATCAGACTGCCTCTCTTTTTTACTCCCTTCCCTTTCTTTCTTTCCCTGGAGCGAATCCAAGTGTGGAACAGTTACTAAGAGAACACTGTCTGCTGGAGGACAAACCCTTATTTGGTCTGAAAACTCATTGGCCAATGCTAGCAAAAATAACCTTCACATTTGTATATGTAACTGCATGGGGAAAAAAGACCACACAAGTCAGTAAAATACTGTGAGAGAGGCTGGCCACCAACTTTCACAGACTGGCCAAAACCTTCAACTCAAATTAAACTTCAGGGCCAGTTTCTCAGACTGATTGCTTTCAGGTTCACAAAATCGAACAATGCTTCAGTGGGCTTTTTCATTTCACATTCTCACTTAGTGGATTTGAAATAATGTGGATTTTAGAGACCCGTACCCATAGGAAAGAAAAATTCACAAACAAGATAATATCTCAGTTGTTCCTCCTAGACAGCAATGGGAATGAATTTAGAGCAAATGAGACTTTTGCTTAAGTTTGCATAATATTTCATAAGAAGACCCTAGTAATATCACACACCGAAGTTTGAGAAAAGATCTCCAAAAATGTCTAAAACTTTGCTTTGAAAATTTCTCATGAAATTCTTAATTTATAGCTCAATACTCTTACTTTACACAACCGTTCAAAGGTTTGATATTGATACTTTCATCCAGCAAGGATGCATTAAATTGATCAAAAGTGAAAACATTTATAATATTACAGAATTACTATTTCAAATAAATGTGCTGCTTTATTGAACTTTCTACTCATTAAAGAATCCTGAAAATGTTTGGAAAAAATACTAAGCAACACTTTATTTAACATTGATAATGAGAATGTTTCTTAAGCACCAAATCAGCATATTAAAATGAATTATGAAGACATCTTTCCTTCCAAAAACATTAAACAAATCATACCGCCCCTGAACGATTTAACGATAGTGTAAATCAATAGTTGGCTCATTTTTGTCTGTTTTCTCTTCTCCTTGTGGGAGCAATAGGATTTTAGCCACTAGCTATCACAGTGTTCCTCAGTTAAGCTTTACAGGTTATTTGTTCTTAGCACTAAAACAAGCTCAGACAACAATGGTGGAGATATTGCAGGCGCTAGGTAATCTGACCTAACATGTTCCTGAAATGTCCTGAACTTGAAGTGTGAATCATTTCAAGGTTTCCTACAGCTGCAGGCCTTTGAGTTTGCTGTTTGCACCTTTTTACGCCCGTTCTCCTTGGTATGCTGGTAAAATCATCCCCTACTCTACAGGGGAGAAGAGGATGAGGGAGGGAAACCATAGCTGTATAAAATATTCAGTGTGGGTCCATTTAGTAAACCCCATATGCGTACACAGTGATCCATGAAGAGAGTGAGAAAGAGAGGAGAGCGACAGTGAGAGAGAGAGAGAGGGAGGTGGTGAAAAAACAAGAACACGCAAAAGATCTGACAGCAGGCGAGTGTGCCTTCATAAGCTTATTCACTGAGCCTTATGCTTCAGTAGATTTACATAAAAAAAACACGTTTCGGAACTGATGGCACTCAAAGAATCTCAGAAGACCATTAGCTAACCTATCTCTTCCTGTCTGTTTGTATGTGTCCTGTAGATGAATGTCTACTCTAATGGACCATTTTCACTGTACTGATCTAGCATCAAAACAAACAAAATCAGCTCTGCAAACCATTCTTGACTGGGAAATGAATTACTGATTTGAGTGTGACCTGAACAAATAATTAACAGAATTGCTGTTTGTTACCATACACAGTGTTTGAGCTCGGTAAGATTTTTAAAATGTTTTTGAAAATGTTCTTATGCTCACTGTGATTTTTGACCATGTGTCCTTTCAGAATAGAAGTATCAATATCTTAACAATTAAGTGTAAAAACAAAAGTGCATGGTTTCCTTTTAGCATCATAGCACAAAAACTAAAGCCTGTTCACTCAAATGCAATTAAAGTGTGTGTGCTATACAAAAGTAAAATATTTGCTTCCCCCCCAACTGTATATGATCCTGAAATTTCAGCATTCATTTTATTCTTGAATTAAAGCAAAATGAACTCTGAGATGTTATTTGAATGGTTAACCAATATGGGTGAAGAGTCATTTAGGGATAAATCTGCCTTATATCTACTCTGAGCCCGCATTTGAAAAATTCGATTACCTCAAACATCTTACAGCCTATTCCTGTCAACCTCAGCACCATCTTCAAATTGACTACTAGAAGGACTGTAAGATAAAAACAAAGCTCTTTGATACACTCACCAGTCTTAGGGTTGATGCTGAAGAAGCCCTGGGGGTTCCCGCTAGTGATCTTGTAGGAGAGCTTTTCACTGGACTTCGTGTCCGGGTCAAACGCCACGATCTGGATGATGGAGACATCTTTGGGTGAGTTCTCCATGACGGATGGATAATAGACAGGTTCGGAGGTCTGTGGGGTATTATCGTTGACATCCTGAACATCGATGTAGACCTCCACAAAGGAAGACAGCGGTACCACACCGCGGTCAGTGGCGTAGACCGTCAGCCAGTAGTGAGACACAGTCTCATGGTCCAGCAGTTCTTGTGTCCGGATCACACCTGAGGAGAACATGGAGAAATCTTAGTGTCGTCTCCATAAGACAAATCAACGGGCAACTTGAAGTTACACCTATTAGCATGTATGCTATGGAGGACTAGGAGGACACTAATTAATGTATTGATTAAAATAAAATGCTTTAAAAAAAATAGTTAACGTGTTTAACATTTTAAATGAAAAAAAAAGTAAACATTTATTATTTTGTTACATTTACCTACGCTTTTAAACATGAATTAACTAAAGCATTATACATATTCCCAGTTATGTCAATTTCAAAACTGATTATTTCATATATATTTTTTTAAATAATACATTTATTTTATTTTAAAGTGGCACTCCTAATCAAGCAAACATTTCCGTGAAGCGAAGTCATTGTAGAAACACCTTAATCAAGCATATCTGTCACCAATGATTCATTTGTTCTGCAACAGGTGCTAAAGATAAAGTGATATTTGGCTGACCTTCATCACAAATGAGTATAAATCACTTCTTTCTCGAACTCTCTAAATCCTAAAGTGGACCTTTAAATAGCATTTTGAACGTTCACAGCCACAATATCCTATACCCATCATGCTTTGCCGCGATAATGGTATCCTTAGAAGCAGATAAGTGGCTCTGATAGGTTTAAGTGGGAACCTAATACCTCCTATAGTTCGTCTTATGGTCCTGTAAGTGTACAATGCCTTTATTAAACTTGCTTGCTTTGAGCCAGAGTCACCTGTTCGGTTCTCTACCTTGCAATCTCAAAACATTAGAGATGTTTCACATGTGTGCCGCATTGCACTCAGCTGTGTCAACAGTCTGCCTATTCACTGCCATAAAGGAATGAGAAGGGGGAGAAAGAGGAGGCCGTCAGAGAGCAAACAGCAGGTCTGCATACAAAGAGCAGTCGAATCCATCACATATGATGGCGAGAGAGTGAGAAAGCAAAAAGAGCCTTGGATCACAGATCTCTACATTTTTCCAGTCCATGCACACTAGTGTAAAAAGGTGTGGCATAATTTATGTTGCAGAATGATTGTTTTATTGCGTATATTACTGTATATGACTTATATTTTATTGTATCATACTGAATAAATCATAGGCTTGTTTAAGGGCAGTAAAGATGTGGTTTGCCTGAAAGGACCTGTAATGTTATCAGTAGCTGAGTGATCTCATCGTTACTCAGGGCAGGCAGGTGGGGTGTGCGTGAATGAAAAAGAGAGCTAGATAGACACTCCCTGGTCAAAGTTTACCGCTGCCAGAACAGGCAGGTTCCTGTTGTTGAAAACTCGATCCGATTAAACTTGAGCCCATGAACTTAAAGATTATACTTTGTTGGTTAAGAAATCTTTAGATCCGGTGTTGTTAATGTTGCAAACATTTCAAGAATAAAGTCTCATTCACTAACTCTCAAACTTTATTCAAGCCAGCTCAGCAATTTTTTGTTTAGTTACAAAGTACAATTATTTCGCACAGGGACATACGAAACAAGGAATTGACAACGTTATCCTGTTTGTTCCAGAGCGGTCTTTTGCACAGTGCATTGCGCCAGTTCTTGTTCTTTGTCTTCTTAACTTGCTCTGCTGGGCTTTAGCAAACTCAGGACTAGCTGGAGCCTCAAGGGGGATAAGTGTGAAAGAATACACTTACTGCTTATAAAACAGACAAGGAAAAATGGCTGCTTTTCGCAGCTTGGCTGTTTTATTTGACCTTTTTGGCCTTATTTTTCATTCATCATTGATCTGTAACACCTGACGTTATGAATAGCTTAAGGCTCTAAGGCTCATGTACTTCATTTTGCCATTGGCTATCAGTGTAAGGTGGCCCATAGATCAGCACTGTAAAAATTCTGCAGAACTGATTCTTAAAGAAGGAACATGCATAATTAATGAGGCAAATGAAACTTCAAAAGTTTGGAGTCAGTATTTTTTTTTTTTTTTTAAGAAATGAATACTTTTATTCAGCAAGGACAAATTAAATTGATCAAAAGTGACAGTGGATAAGTTTGTAAATGTTTAAATAAATGCTGTTTTTGAACTTCAATTCAGAATTTAATTGAACTACTGTTTTTAATTGACAATAACAAATGTTTAGCCTAGATTCCAGAAGGTTCATGCGACACTGAAGATGGTAAATTACGTTTTGCACTGGAAAGAATTACATTTAAAAAAAAAATGTTTTTTTACTTTTTTGTATTTTTGATCAAATAAAAGCAGCCTTCATGAGCATTTTTTTTTATTTATTTTATGAGACAGCGTTCATGTCGTAGCACAAATAATGTTGCACTGTAAAAAAACTCTAACTTCCCCAACTCAAAATTGTCTAGTGACTGGTCACATCTAAATTTTTCAATTGGCCCAAGGGGCACGGATGTGTCCAAATCCCTAACCACAAGTACGAGCAATAGTAATTGCGTTTCTTGCCTTGGCAACCTAATAAATCATCTTTAACAGTAAGGTTGTTAAACTAAACTGTGCAAAGGATTCGTTTAGCACTGAAGATTAGGCCTAAGATTAAATTAACTCAAACATGTGTAGAGGTTTACGTATATTGAACTGAGGGTGAGTGGAGAAATTGTTTGTGCAAGACATTTATAAAAACAATTACTTTTATTTGTAGATGGTTGGCTGAGAATGAAGAGTGACAAAGACAAATGAGTGTGTGTAAGCGGCTAGCAGGGTATAAGAACATGTCAAACAGAGTCAGAGGAGCTGAACGATAGATGTGGATGAGAAAGAGATGGTAGGAGAAGAGAGAAAGGGCGAGACAGAGAATGAGCTTTGTCTCTGCCAAACAACTGCCCATGCTTGAGTGCTCATTTGGATGACCAGAGGATACACACAAAAGAAAGCTGCTCCTTCAAGCTCAAAAGGCCGCTGCTGTAAAAGCAGTCACTAGGATGATGACTCCACCAACAAGCACACTCCCCACTAAAGCCTCTATACTTTTGACATTTCTGAGACTAATTTAGAGAGGCAACTAAGTTTGCAAGCCAGATTCGAATGCATACCAATTTACTAGATATGTCCAACAAATCCATTTTAATGCTCAGGACTTTTAGTCTTGGTTGTCTGATGCCACTAAATGACGCACAGCAAAATTACAGTTGACAAACATTATTGCACACAAAACTTTTCACCTCATCTTTTAGGTTTTAAAAACTTTCAAATTTTATTATAAAATTCATAAAATACTGAAACTTTGACTTGGTCTGAATAAGCCACCAACAGCATGGATTTAAAAGCTGAACTGCCCACAATCAATTGTCTTCTAGAAGCCTGGCTAAGTTGATCCGGACCACATTGACATGCAAGAACATTTACCTAACAATAATCAGGACTCTGATTCATAAACACGAGCCCTTTACAATACTAACCAACCCTGACTGAGAAGAAGCTATTGTTGTAAAGAAGCTTCAGGCATTCTTCAGTGTTAGAGCTCACACTTAACTAATGGTATAATCCTCAGCACATGAGAGCAACAAGAAGTTTTAAAACACACTCTGTACTGTCTTTTATTGTAATGATTCATTCGGTGCATTAAAGTTGTTTCATAGGTATTCTGCCACACCTTTGAATCAACTGTGGTTGAGGAAGTTGTGAAACAAGCCCTGAAGCAATATAATATGATGACAGAATTAAAGCAGGTCTTTCTTTCTGGCTTCTTTGTTCATTTCTTCACCCTCAAGCGAGGCATTTCACAGCTACCTGAGCGCCTCAATGAACAATGAGAACCGCTCGCACTGACTCAACATGGCTGACCTTGCACATAGGTGTGTGTGGATATTTGTGTGTACAAAGAGAGACAGAGAGGAAGCAAATTTCATTCTCAGACTGGGTCGACATCCCCAGTGACTGATTAGATCATGATTCGGCTATGACTACACTTTCTGAGTTAACAAACATGGACAGTTTTTGATCTTGACTTGACATGTTAAAGTTCAGACCTGGTTGAGAGTATTAAGAGCCATAAAGATGGGTATGTTAATAAAGCCATAAAGATTGGGGAATAGCAAAGCCTCCATGCTCCCTTCCCTTTTCTAATGTTTCTCAACTTTCCCAAAATGTGGGTCAGTGAGAAGGTCTCGTCAGAGATAGATTGAGTTCTCCGGCATGCTGTGTGCTGGTGGCCATGCGACCCAATCCAGCTTGGGTCAATTCCAGATCTTTTCCATATTTTCTCCAGTCTGTCACTTGAAATCATATGAACACCCATCATAAAAAATATTAATTATTTTGAAAACAATTTTTATTGTTTTTGAAAGAGGTTATGCTCAACAAAGCTGCATTTGAAGAAAAATACAGTAAAAGCAGTAATATTGTGAAATGTTAGGCAACTACAATTTAAAGCAACTTTTCAATTTTGATTTATTTTAAAATGCGATGTAAGTACACTATTGGTGGACAAACTAAACAAGAGATAATGTGAAAAGTGTGTTTTAAAAGTTTACTTTCTAAAAGTCTACAGGGCTAAAAGTGCCCATGATAGCTGACGAAACAGTCCTATGCATCAACAAAACCCCTCTTTTCTTTGATCCACACACGTAAAAAACACATGGCAAATCTTCAGTTTTGCGATAGTCAGTGTTACAGGTGAGGTGCTACATTGATTACATCACCTGATCACCGCGACGGCACCACCACCCACCATTGTTTAGAATGTTTTATAGTAATAAAAATAATTTATTTCAGTTAGAAAACAGACTACAATTAAAAACTGAACGCATCTGCTCAATTCAGCATGAGCCCAACGAGAGTCGCAGCACAGATCAGCAGCAGGAGTCATATTTCGTTTATAATATGCAGCGCTTAATAATTTTGTTAATAAAAGTTCTGTTTAATATAAGCGAGTTTGTCATTGTACTGTTTTGTTGTTGTGTTTTTACTTTAAGAATAATAATGAACCCACCATTCAAGCAAATGCCATCCCGAATTGCCACTAATTAATGCTGAAGCCACTAAAATGCGCACGGATGCACTTGCATTCATAAGCGATTTAAAAGCAAGGTGGAAAACAGGGAAAAACTACAACGTCCTTCCTACCCTCACCCACCCCCTCGGTGATACCGGTATTGCCAGTGTTGTCACGTGTCGATTAACCAGTGGGAAAATGTCCTCACCGTCACATCCCTAGTTTGAGAAATTGCAAATTGCAAGCATATGAAGAGCTGGCAATTGCACCAAATAGGAAAGCCAGAAAAAGATTACCGAGGTTGTCAAATAAAGGATTATGAAATGTTAAACCCTGTTTATCCCTAGTCCTTATTTTCAGAAAGAGACAAGTTGCCTTCAAAAAACTGTCAATATCATAATTTTTTTTTAAGGATGCGTAATAAGCCTCAGCCATCAGCTCCTGTAAGCGCACTTGACGTTCGCAGAACTGCTGTGAATATCATCAAAGCGAAGCCTAACTCTGAGCAATTCTCTGACCTTCAGAGAGTGACTCTATAAGGCTTTCACATATGTAGTGGAGGTGGTAGAAGCAGAGGGATAAGTTAGGGCAGCTTAGGACTTGTATTCCCCTGGTCTGCACTTTAAAAAGCCATCCGTTTCTCTTTGAACTGGCTTGGTTAATTCTGTTTGCCGGGCTCCTGCATTCCTCAACCTTCTTAGGCCTCCTGCTCACATGCTTACATAAACTTTCTCAGCGATTTTTCTCTCCACCTCCCGTTTCACTCTTTTTCTTTCCCGAGACTCCAGAGAAATATTTGAGATTCCAGTGTCAGAACCAAGAGTATTAGGCTATAAGGGAACCCTCAGCTAAGCTCCCATCACCACCCCCCTTTCCCGACTTTAATCATATCATGCTCTCGGTTCCCAGAGTTTCTTCAGGGGCTTTAAAAGGGCTCTACCCCACTTCACTTTAGGGATGCAAGGGCGGCACAAGCCTTATGGAATACTTGTGTACTACAAATGAACTCAATATGACTTCATTAACCATGAATATTATCAGGGCTCAACAGCTGTATGTCTTGCTGTTTACCCGACTAGGCCACTATTATAGATTTCTACTTGTCCTGCCAATATTTTACTTGACCTTGACAACATTTATTTTCATTTTTGCACTTATTTTTTAGACTACATATAATAATAATAATAATAATAATAATAATAAAAAGTGTAACAAATATGATAACTCATAAGTGGAATCATAGAATTCACATAGTTGTCCTCCCAAAATGTTCACTGGCTCCGCCTCCAACAAATTAATTATAGTTTCTTTTTTGAAATTATATGTTTTGTTTTACCTAGCAGACAAATTCATATCCAAATCAAAGAAAACCAAATATCTAAGTTTACAAGGCATTAAAATGCATTTAGGCCAGCCTTAATGTTATATGAACTTTATCACTTTGAAAAAAAAAATCTATAAATGCAAGCGTGGGAAAAGATGCATTCCAGACCAAAATTCTCTTGGAGACAAACACAATTCTAGTTTAGAAAAAGGGACTGCCACTGCCAAGGTTATCAGCCTCTAATACCGGATTGAGGAAGCAATTAAAGAACGAGTGCTTGATGACTTTAACAAACACTGTGGCACACAATAGCCATCTTATCTGCAGGGCATCCTGGACAAGTGATTACGGGCTTGTGAAGCCTCTTGAGTCAACCTACTATTTCCGCGTTACGCATCATTGCGTTTTCACTATATCTCCCTGGCTAACAAAGCAACTACCAACCTAACTCGCACTAAAAAACAGCTTGTAACATCTGGCTGGAGGGAAAAATCATACTTAGGAGGAGCAGAATGATTTGACCAGCTTAATATAGTGCCCTGTCTCGCTCTACATATCACACTAATCTCATCTTAAAACCAGAGAGTGTGTGGAAATCACAACATTTGCAAAACAACAACAGGTAAGTTATAAACATGTATATTGCAAGCTCCAGAAAATAGAAAGATTCAAAACCGGAACATGAAAAGGGAGCATAAAAGGGAAATTTGTCAATGAATGACCAAATGAGAGTTTCTTTTTTTCTGCCTGCTTTAGCCTATTAATTCTAGCTGAGAGCTTCTTTTGACACTTGCCCAGACAGATCCTATTGTCCAGAAGACCTTGTGTTTTTGCAGAGGCCTGGCAGTGAACGCGGCCTGTTTGTTTAAATATCATGTTTGTACTTTAAGCATGCTCTTTCCCCCCCTGAATTGACTCCAATCTCTGAGCCCTTCCTGATAACGAGCGTCTGTCCTCCGTTATAACAACATTTTTTTTGAAGCATGAAATAGCTGCCCAGTGACATAGTCGGCACTGGCATTATCACTAGGCCGGCACATTAGCGTCCCAGTTCATGCCGGAGAGCTTTTCTCTCCTCTTTTGGGGAGGCTGATAAGACTATGAAGTGAGAGTGTGTTTCATACAGGGTGCTGTCTTGACATTTTGAAAGCCTCACTTCTTTTTTTCCTCTCACTTTTCTATTTATATACTTGTGCTCCTTGGAGTGTTTCTGTGTGGTGAGGATCAAAGGCGTTTAAAATATTGAAGGGAGGAGTCTGGTGAGGCAGTAAAACAGGGAATAGAAAAGTCATTTGGTTCAAACCCCAGATGTTTGACTCTTAACTAGGCTCCTAATTACACCTTTACATATCATTACGAACGTGAATTTATACATAACTGTTATGTAGGGGCAAAGCTGCGCAACTGACATTCTAAAACAAACACAGACACTGTAATATCGGTTTGCATGCATAAGAGTGTTCAAATCAAATGAACCAGTCTAAATGAAGTGTTACTTTAGTTGTTTCGCAGTGAGTTTACTAGGACAGTATAAATCTGAAAATGTGCAAAGCCGACATGAAAAAAGACAATGTACATCACCATTACTGATGTTTTTAAAGTTTAACACCACAAGTAGGGTGGCATGATTAGCTAATCGATATAAAATCGCAACAGTGATAGTGCGTACTGCGATTATCATTTTGCAAAAACTGTTGTTTAATAAAAAAACATATATATGAGCACTGTGTTTCAGAGCGAAGCATGGCACTGTGTTCTTTTAAATACAAACAGCTTATGATCTGGTGTTTCAGAGCGACTCGGTTCTCAGTAAATGCTGCTGCCCACAAACTCATATGTGCTCTGAGTTTTGGTTGATTATAATATGCATTTGGAAACACAACATGCAATGAAACGCGCTTAAAAAACGGTTGTTGTCAGCAATATAAAAGCATTAAGGGCTCCCTGCCTGTGGTTTCCGCCAAAAAAACAGCTTGATTGTTTAACGTTTAAAAAATAATTGTATTGTAAAATAAGTTATTATTACTATTATTATTATTATTATTATATTTGCCTTAAATATCAAGCAAATGAATTCCATCAAGCCAGAGTAACGCTTTGCACATAATTTGACAATGCAATGATTTATTGTCCATTTGTTCAAAATACAAACAAAACAAATTGATCTAAATGGAGGTAGCGGTTTTCAAAAACAGGTTTTGAGCAAAAACAATGTAGTGTCGCTAAACACTCCATGATGCAATGATTTGTTGAGCTTTTGTAGCAAGCTGTTATGATTATCTGTTGAGCGCAGAAGCCCAACAGTGAAATAAAAAGCATTCATCTTCATTTCTCATCTCTGACCTCTGAGTGGAAAAGCCGTGGGTGTGACATTCATAGTCCCAGGATGTGCAATTCTAAAATGCCAGTTAACTTTGACGCACAGTCAGATACAGTTTGTTAGCAGATGCATCACACAGTTTGTCTCGCGTCGGTGGTTAGCGTCTCTGGTTTCACACTCTGCATCCACCAGTGCCGTGTTTACATCTGCTGTCACTCGCCTTCGATTCTCATTATAAAAATCTGTGACATCACAGGGAAACAGTGAGTGCAACAACATCACCCACCGTATTGGGAATTGGTAAAGCTGAGAGCTGAACCGTGGGCATATGGAATTTGAGTATGAAATACTCGTCAAACCATCAATCCTGTAGCACAAAAGTCTAAAACCATTCAATTGCTGGTTTGTTCTTGGCATAGGCGATCTTCTTTCGCTCAACTGACTTTTATTTAGGGAACATTGAAATAACAAGAGTTAACATCAGAACGTGTTCCCAAAAATGGGACCTGATAGTTGGAGAGAGCAGTCGACTTTAACAAGGGAAAGTGTGCTTTTCATTTAGCACCCTACAATCAACTCCTGATCCTGCATTCCAGAAACTGGTTGCCCCAGCAACACGGCTCAAGCAAAGACTACACGGAGTCAGTCAGTCATATACCCTCAGAAAAAAAGTGGAAAAGTAGTAGTCACACTCCTGAGAGATGAGAAAAGATGATGATATGGCAAGATGGACATAGAAAAAACAGTAGTCACACAACAGGCTCAATATTTTGACACTTAGTGGGAAATGTTCAAGAGTGAAAGAGAAAGCCAGAGTAAAATGTGCCAGGTATGCAAAGAGAATCATGATAGGAGAGAAAACTCGCTCATGACCCCTTTCTTTTAGATGACCCCCTTCCCCTTCCCCTTCTCCCTTCTCCCTGCCCGGGCCAACTGATAGGTAGCCAAACATGAGAACACAAAGCCACCAGCACATTCCTCTGTTATCTGGCATCAGAAAGAATCAGCCAACCTTTCTCCCCACAGGAAGGGCACATAGGGGATACGGCACAAAGAGTAACACATGCACATTCTCATACTAGTGCTTTGTACATCAAACTAATTCACAAGTGCCATTTCACTAGTCAGAGAAACAACAGCCAATACCTGTTGCAAAGCAAGAGGGAAGACCTTTTAATAGAGGTTGGGAACCAAGAACTATTTTGAAAATTCTAGAACCAAACTATACTGATAGTCTTTATTGTACTACTTTTCTTTGCCACGAAACCGCTACTGAATCTATTATACGTGACCAGTAAGGTACAAGTCACAGAACAATGAATTATGATCCAGTTCTTTTGAAATAATCAAAAACAGACAGCATGACCGGTGTAGTCTGATTAAGAATCAATGAATGTTACCATTACTTTTTTAGAAAATCAAAAACATATGGCTTAGCCACTGCAGTACGATTCCCGACCAATGATGACACAACACTTATGAGCGTGTAGAAGTGCATTACTTTTCTCCAAATATTTCTTTTTCAAAAGTGCTAAAATGAACAGGGAATAGGGAGTCCTTTTTTGTGTCGGCCAGTATAGTGGATTGAGCATTTTAAAAATGCTGCATTGGCTACTACAAAAATTAATTTTGAAACAAACTAAAAAGATGGCAAGGGTTGTGAGTCTTCAAATAAAATTCTTGCCACAGCATTTAGACTAAAATAAGTGAAAGATGTTAACAGATATGTTAATAAAATCAAGGACCAAGTACATAAATTAAAACACATTTAGAGCCAGAGTTTGAAGCTTTTGGCCTTGCCTAGTGAGTAATCAATCTCTGAAATATCTTAACCAGAAGTTGTAAATGTTGTTTCTTATGAAAGTATTGTTATATCATTAGTCAGTCTACATTTTCTGATCATCAATCACATGAGCAACAGCAATGGGGGAAAAACAGATATTTTTGAGCAGCGAGTCAGGGGGATTAGACATGGATGCATGCTCAGCATTATGGGCCACTCTCTGACCTAATGGTGTCTGGCTCAAGCAGGTATGTCTGTATCTCGATGACTGAGTAGCTGCGTCCTAATTCACAAACGTATGCACTTTTCTATGCCATTTTATAGAAACAGTGTGAGTAGACTGTTCACAGTGAAAATTTCAACAAGAAGTTCACTTCAAATACCTGAATGATACACTTTTTTAACCGAAACAAACAAACAAACAAACAAACAAGTACAATAGCCTATGTAATTTAGAACACAACTAGTTAGTGACCATGACATCAGCGCGTAGTGAGCTTTTCATCAAACATACAACTTTTTTTCACATAGTTGACAAATTGTGATCTTTGTTGGCTTTAGCAAAAAGTATAGGCTATCAAATTGTTTTAATGGTTAAAAAGTACATCATTCGGGTACTTCTGAAAATTAAAATTTGTAACACAAACAAATTACATACACTTAGAGGGAAGTATTGGTATCAAGATAAGCACAGTGTCATTTAATTTTTCTTAAATTTAATGATCTGAAATGTGCGACTACTCAGTGTCTCAGAATGTTGGCGACCCCCTACATTTCACAAGAGGTGTAAACTGCTTTATCACACCATCAGAGCTGAATCAGAGCTGAAAATAAAGCAGAAATGTACTATTCGCAGGACACAAGTGAGAAAACTGCCTGGTACACATGGTTCAATAAAATGATATAGGGCATTAAAATGAAAAGTTAAACCTAACTGAGCATACAATGTCATTGGCC
The DNA here is from genome assembly GCF_964197995.2 of Scardinius erythrophthalmus. Classification (NCBI taxonomy): domain Eukaryota; kingdom Metazoa; phylum Chordata; class Actinopteri; order Cypriniformes; family Leuciscidae; genus Scardinius; species Scardinius erythrophthalmus. The sequence continues at coordinate 13,957,571 of NC_138223.1, read as the reverse complement.
TACAGCTCCTTAAAATCCAAGCTCCTTTGCACCAGCTTTAATGAGTTGCTTCTTAAAAGATTTTTTTCAACTGATCCCATTAAAGATAGTAAAGCAAGACTTCTCACTTCAAGATAAAACACATTTTTAAACTAGATTTTTATGTTCTGAGCTAGGATGTTTTGGTAGGTAACCTACTGGCCAGGTCCCGATGATATTATTCTCACCCCATTCAATTCAAATCTATTAGAGGTTGTTTTTACCAGTTAATTCGTTTTAATCCTAATTTTAATGCATTTTTTAAAACTATTTTTATTGGATAATCAAGTGTTCTACACCAAAGTGAAAGGATGCCAATACAACTGCAAGTACATCTGCATATCCATCACATTGATAATAGGGCTGGACCCGAATATTCCAATATTCGTTTGGTGGGTTGGTATTCGATTTGAAAATTTGACATTTGAATATTCTTTTTTTTTTTGCACATCTGGCATCCCCCGCGAAACGGCTCTCATTCGCGCTTGAATATGTTTAACACTATAAAATCTGGTGAAATACAATACTCTTTTTTTTTAAATTATCTTATATAGCCTAGCCATTTTAATAGGATGGACAGCTGAAGGAACCCAACCTTGTTATACTTAATAAATATATTTGCTTCTTCTTGGCCTAAGTGTTCCTGCAATGGGAGTATTCTCTGGCTAGAGCGCAGAACAGCGGAGTTTGTAGAAGTGCATGCCTGAGCTTGTATTTTGGGTTAAGCTGCGTTGCTTTGACATTGTGGAAAATAGAATAATAGAAACAAAATGTATTAGATTTTTACCCGTTATTATCAATCTAAATTTATCTTGTTTTTAATTTAACTTAATTTCGTTTTTCTTTATTTAAATTTCGTTTTTCTTTATTTAAATTTCATTTTTTCTTTATTTAAATTTCGTTTTTTATTTATTTAAATTTCGTTTTTCTTTATTTAAATTTCGTTTTTCTTTATTTAAATCTACCCTTTACTGTGTCAGTAATTTGTTAGTAAGAAAAATATTTCGATAATCGATTTCTCGATTTTAATCAATTCTCATTTTTACGAACCGATATTGATTCTTAAATCCCAAGAATTGATTAGTCATACTGTTTTCAGTTGATGAATGAATGGAACATTGTAGCATGCATCCCATCCAATAAATCGCAATAATCTTTGTGCTTTGTTACTATTGATATGAAACAAAGTCTCATTCCTTTCCATTTCAACAAATTACGTCCATTTTCTTACGAAATTCAAAAGCATAAATACCGTTTTGGCGCTGTGGCGTGAGATCACTCTGGCGAGGCTCAGATCAAGAGAAGCAGCAGCGAGGAGCACACATGATCTTGTCTTCCGCATTAATAATACCAGTTACAGTGCGAAATAACAATGAATGAGCATCTGAAAGTGTGTTAAAAGATAGAGTCCAACTTATCGAAATCCGTATCATGTCACATGGAATCGCTCAATCAGTGTTTCAACCGTGGAAAGACGTCAGTAAAACAGCTTGAAAACAATGTCATGTAACGTCACGTTTACCTCAGAAAAACCATATCCAGTGACCATAAACTCGTTAGTCATCTAGAAAAATTAGGCTAACTCTAGAGCAGGGGTGGGCAAACTACGGCCCGCGGGCCACATGCGGCCCGTTAGGCTGTTTAATCCGGCCCGTCGAGTATTTAAAAAATTGTCTTAAGATCGCAATCATTTAGCCTTTTTCTTGCAATACTTTGCGTAATATATATATTGCGTTGCATATATTTGACAATCGGAGTATCAGATATTGCATGCCATAGCTAACAAATGTAAAAAAGGAAAAATGACATAAAAGCAGATCATCGTTCATTCAGCGCTGTTGTGGCTGCGGTGTGTCACGTAACAAGCAATGACGCGTCACCAAACAGACAGCGACTTAAGCGCATAGACTTGTTGCACGTTAATGTTTTTTCCTTTTTTGGAAATTCACAGAGAAAAAAAATGTTTGGTAACCGCTTGCACACCTGTTTAGTTTTTCCTTTGATTTGTCTGCTATTTAGTTGCTTTGCTCCTCTGGATTTGTGGATGTATCCTGACTGATTCCGTTTACCGACCTTTATCGTCCGGCTTTCGACTACGCTCCCGTCTGCCATGTACAGAACCCGTTTTTTTTTTCATTAAATGTTCTGATCTGCCTTTGCTTTTTATGTTTTATTTTATTATTCTTAAAATAAATTTGTATATTCGTTTATTTAGTTTTTTTTCCACAAATGTATGACTTTTTGAAGTGAAAATGAATTGCCATATGCAGTTTTAATAAAGTTGAATTAACGTAACCTTCTGTCATTTTTACTCTTCTAAGTGTACACTTTCTAATTTACTGTTAGGCCCATTAAATAATAATAAGGATAAACAATATTTTAAAAGTATAGGCTATAATTATCTAACATGACTAATTAAAAATTAACCTCAAACATTTTTGGCGTATAAATGGCACGAGAAATAAAATTTGTGGTATAGATACGCACTTTCATGAGATCGTGTTTCATAATCTGCTACTGGGCCGGCCCTCTGTCAAATTTTAAAACCCAGTGTGGCCCTTGAGCCAAAAAGTTTGCCCACCCCTGCTCTAGAGAGTAACATTTTGCTAAATATATGCAGCATATTACATTATAATTTTTAATGTTCTTCAATATTTAATGCTTTATATTAATAACTTTATTATTATAAAAATAAATAAGTGTAATTTAAGTGTTTGTAGTATACAAATCAGTTCATTTTTACCTTCAATATTATAGTAGGCTAATGAAGCCTAGTAGGCTACAACTGACTCCCATAGTTTACAGCATTAGTTAAGAGATTTGTTTTCTTTGAGAAAATTTGCCATGTATTGTACCTGATATCCAAAATAATCAATACTGAATCGAATCAGAATCAAAATTGAATCGAATTGCAAGCTTGTGAATCGAAATCGAATCGAATTGTGAAATTTGTGTCAATACCCAGCCCTACTGCTTATCCAACCATTATTGACAGTTGACTACATGCTGTCTATCAAGGACGTGTGTCCCTAGAGAAAGCTATGCATCAACAACCTTCTATTTCTAAGACTTTGTTCTTAGCATTTCATTTTATAAATATCGGAGTCAAATATCCTTGACCCATGAGTTTGCTCTCCAATTTTATTCATTCCCATTTACCACGGGGGGTTTATTAAATAAAGGCACTGGATTCTTTGCGAAGCTCTGGTGACTTCAATCAATTTAGCAGCATACCTCAATGACTCGTGCATCGGTGCTTGTGTGTGTGTGTGTGTCATCTTGGCCGCAGAAATAGCCTGGTTAACTGAGGTCTCACCAGGGCCCAATGTAGCCCTCTGCTCTTGACATGTTTGTGAGAATCACATATGTAAACACTGCAGGAGGTTCTGCAGACAGTAGAACCTCCTGCAGCTACAGATCTAGCTTTGTTATTGGTTAAAAAAAGACAATCTCTAGTAACCATTCTGTTTTAAAGCAAACTAATTGGGTTTCAAATCAGTTTCATTGTGTCAGTACTAGTTTAATTCATACTATGTTTCTCAGAACTGAGGTTTTTTAAGAGGAGCTTTCGCTCTACTCAGACAAAACAAAAATACATTTATGGGAAGACAGGATATAAATGATGGAAGCCTCAAATTCCTACGAGGCGAAACTACTGGAGTCAAACATGCAGGGCTGAGGCGAACAAAATTGGGGGTAGAAATGAACGACAAAACATTTCATTTGCACATTCCTCGCCCCCTGTGGTGTCTACAGAAGTAGAGATTAAAATGGGTAAACAACACAAACACATGGAAAATATAGTCCAGAGCACCAAATCTGGCCCAGATGTGACTCAGTCTTTCTTTTGGTGTTCATTCTCATAAAACATGACTAAAGGTGCACCCATAGCCTCCAGCGACGGTGACCCCATGTTCTCAAAATATCCATTTAGTGCAAAACAACAAAAGACTCTTTATTACTACTCTCCGGCCTAAGTTTAAAGATTGATTCCTTGCTTGAAACATGATATTCATCCCACATGTAGTGACCTCAAATCTGAACACCTCCTACCCATCCCTCTTCTAATCTTTCCATTCCCATGAGAGCTGATATTACCTCAGGCATACTTGTTTTGCTACCAGTCCTGGCTATGATCCTTAACAATGGTACTCTGAAAAAGACAATTGCATGGCTGCCATAGCATCAATTTGAGGGTCAGAGAGTGGGGGAGAAGGTCAGAGACTCCTGCTGACCCCGTCTCTAGTTAGATGTGGTGCTAAGTGGACTCTCAATTGATAATATTCAATAGCATGAAACATTATGGTAATTATTAGATTAGAAATTTGATATGGAGATTATTCTGCACCCAAGAAACAAGAATGTTTTTTTTTTTGTTTTTTTTTGCTAGAAAGGAAAGAGGCCTACAAGATCAGTGAATGTCAAACTTTCATGTAAAAGCGACAGTTCTGTTAATTGGCACAAAACTCTCACACACTGGCCCCGGATCAGCGAGCCATCCTTATCGCTGAGCCCTGCAAGTATTTTTAAGTTCAGAAGTGTTGACTGTGATGGTGACAAACTCATTACAGGTTCTTCCTAGACTTTTTTTTCTGATTCACCCCTCAAGAAATCATTTATGTTCTCTACCCAAATCAATTTGGAAAAACCTTCAAATAAGCTTCCATCCATTGGAACTGCAGCAAAACCCAATCTCCATAAGACTGGGCAGGCACAATGGGCAACAGATGGTCTTGTTGTGGGGGGAGGGGGGGAACCTATGCCAGCACATCCTGTCATGCTAAATTTACCACCCAAGAAAGCAAGATTTATCAAAAGGCATTTAAAAGAGATACTGGTAATCTACTTTCTTAAGGCCCTTTCACACAGAGCACAACGCGTTAAAGCGAATCACCGAACGATGCTTTCACAACAAATGCGAAACGATTGATCAGCTTCTGCTAATTCACGCCTGCACGATAGATGGCGCTGACTGAGAATGCATTTTTCCTCATGCATGTCTTATTATTGTGCTCATAGTCATTATTATTTATTTATTAATTTAGCACTACACCATAAACACAAATTATGTTTACGAGACCTTGCGAGAATTGACCAAATAGGCCTACACCATACAATATTCGCAGCTAAGTAACAGGTGCATTAGAGCTATAATTAACATCAAGCAACATATCACAATTTCGTTTTCGATCTAGACCGAATAAGCGCTCTCCGACTCTCTGACACGCACCCCCCAAAAAAAACACCGCTAACACAAAGTTCTTCAGATAGGCCTATCATAAAATGAAATGTAATGGAAATGGAAATGAATTGAAATGATATTCTGTAAAAATAAATATTTAGTAAACTTTAACCAAATGTGCACACTTTTCAACTAATATCACTAATGGAAGCTTAAAAGTGATGCCATGTGAACTCAAATAAACAGGAGCAGACGAAATTGAATATATGCATTTCTCTGTTTGCAGACACCAATAATAACAGGAAATCAACATCCATTCTTTTCTCTCTTCCGGAATACTTTTCTTTTACACCAATCTCACCATTTTGTGCAAGATCAGTGGCTCCAGGTACATGATCTGAAGCTCAAATATAATTGGAAGGCCTGTTTTAATGCAGGGCAATTAAGAAAAAAAACTGGAACACACTGGAAGAAAGTTTTTTTCACTTTGTCGCGCCGCGATTGATCGCGTCCAGTGTGAATAGCTCCATAGGTATCTATTGTTTCCATTCAAGAGTCATTGCATAATACATTTGCGTCGCTTATTCGCACTCAGCGTGAAAGGCCCTTTAGGCAGATATGCTTGACAGAAATACCTTGATATAAATTACAACTATTAATATAGTAAATACATTTATTTCCACATTTCAATTGGATGTATACACAAAACATAATGATGTTTCACTGGTCTATTTGTACATTAATCATTTAGCTCAGCATACAAATCCATTAATCAAAGAAAAAAAACACTCATCTTGAGTCCTCTAAGTTTTGTGTATTTTAGGCCTTCATTTTTACTGGGTGGCCATTAGTTGCTCAGTGTCAAAGACCGTTGGAATTCCAGACTGCTTATTTTAAGCTTTTGGCACAGGTGCTTTGAGTGGTCAGGGCAGCTGAGAGAGGTATTAATACAGTCTTTGTATAAAGATAATGAGGCCAGATGTTGACTTTTGCCCAGGGAAATGTGCTTGCTTCAAAAAGCACCATTCTCTAACACTCATCGGCTCACATTAATACACGTTAAGTATCCTATGGCCTACATAACAAAATAATCTATAAATGAGAAATAGCCGGTGCTTGATTTGCTTATTTAAAAAGAAAAATAGACAGAGAGAAAGAATCAAGTAAAAAAAAAAATGTGTGCACGGAAGTAGGGGGCGGGGAGGGAGAGCAATCCTCTTAATACCACGGCAACTAGTGTGGAATGTCTACAGCAGGTCCAAGAGACAGCTGCTCCATCTGTTCCTGCCATCAATTCTCTCTCCTCCGGTGGAAAAATGAAAAGAGTCAGGATGCTCTTCATCAGCTCTCTCAAAGACATCCAACTGCTACCACCAACCTGCGCAAGTATCCAACTGATGCCACTCAAAATAATATGAATCCCTCCTTCTATACACCCCTAAAAAAACCTTTAATACAGCAAGTCCTTTCACATTTGCACCGTTCATATCACTGGCTACTTTAATGCATAGGAGATTTGTTTCTTGAATAATTCATGACCTGACAAAACATCCCTCGCTACCCCACCCCACCCCACCCCAGTCATGAATGGATAAAAGGGAAAGGAAGATAACTTACCAGTTTCTTCGTCAATGGTAAAGATCCCCAGACCCGACCCATCCCGAATGGAGTAACGGATTTCTCCGTCTCTTTCTTTATCCTCGTCCTGAGCTGTGATTTTCATCACCGATGTTCCAATGGGCACATCCTCTTTGATAAATCCCTTATCCACAAATGATGGGAACAATGGCCTGTACAGATTCTCGTTCACATCCACAACCTCCACCTCAATGTGACAACTTGAGGACAAAGATATCGGCTTGCCTTTGTCCTTCGCCCTTGCTGTGAGACTGTACACTTGCTTTTTCTCGTAATCCAGATTCTGTATGATTCGTACGGCACCACTCAATTTGTCTACTTCAAACTTTCCGTCCCCATTGTCAATGAGGCTGTATCGAACCTGGCTAGACGGCCCAACATCAGGGTCGTGAGCCTCCAGCCAAATTATAACAGTACCGATGGGTAGATCCTCACGTACTCTCACCTGATAGTTCGGGGGAATAAATTTTGGAGGGTTGTCATTTACATCCTCCAGTGTGATTTTAAGCAATACAGTTGAGACAAGCTGAGGTTCATCAGCGGCCTGGTCACGAGCTGCTATCTTGAGTACAAAACTGGGTTGCACCTCACGGTCTAGAGGCTTTTTCACCGTAATGATCCCGGTTTCCGTATCAATAGCAAATTGATCTGTGTCTGCCAAAATAGAGTATCTGACCACGCCATTATCCCCAAGATCTTTATCTTTTGCTTCAACTTGAATGATCTCTGCGCCGACCGCAGTGCTCTCACTGATATCCACGGAGTAGGTGTCCTGTAAAAACTGTGGGCTGTTGTCATTAGCATCCAGGATCTTTACATCCAGCAGACGTGAAGATGACTTCTGGGGAATCCCAAGGTCATACACGGTAATATTCAATGTATAGTGATCACTTGTTTCTCTATCAAGAGAAGCATATACTTTGAGCCATCCACTGTCCATGTCAATGATGAAACGACTCTCAGCGTCACCCCCAGAGATAACGTAAACCAGCTTCCCATTAAAACCACTGTCAGAATCCGAGGCACTAAGATGGACAATTCTGGCCCCAACAGGCAAGTCTTCTTTGACCTCAATCACACTGGGAAAAGTCTCAGCAAACTGGGGCACAAGGCGGTTCACGGAGTGAAAGTCCTGGAAGTTGTCTTCGGGTTCAATATGGCTGTGGATCTTGCTTCCTTGCAGGAGCTTTTCTGCCAGCATGCTGGCAACTCCAGTATCAACACATTTCACTTGGACCGGTTTACGTGCCGTAACAACCGTAATGTTCAAAAACATGGGCTGAGTTTCATGTTCTCCATCACTGGCTATGATCTGCAAGCTGTGATAGGACACTTTTGCTGCCTCGCCCTCATTCAAAGGTTGCTTCAAAGACAGTACGCCAGAGTTTGGATTAATATCAAAATAATTCAATTCATTCCCAGCTTTTATTCTGTACCTCACCAACTGCAACTCATCAGCATCAATAGCGGACACTGTTGTGATCTGCTCACCAACACCATGGTCTCTCGGCACAGTTATGTCACAATCCACACTCTCAAAAAGTGGCTTGTTGTCATTTAAGTTGTTAAGCATGACTGTTACCTGGGTTTCCACCTCACGTCGAAAAGGGGAACCCCAGTCTGATGCCCGCACTTTCAAAGTATAAATCCTCGGCATCAGTTCATAATCCAAAATCTCTGAACTACTGATGACACCAGAGAAGTAGTCAATGACAAATGGCTGGGGATTCACATTGGCAATGCTGTAAGTGACATATCCATTCTCCCCAGTGTCTAAATCAGCGGCTTTCACTGTTAGCACACTAGTACCTATGGGCATATTTTCATCAACACTTGCTTTGTAAGACGTCTGTTTGAATTCTGGGGCATTGTTGTTCACGTCGATCACATCAATAATGACTTTTGTGACTGCCTTTTTCTCGCTGGTCACAACTTCTAATTCATACTTTTTCAAGGAGTCTGCATGAAGGGGCCCAGCTGTTGTGATCAAGCCAGAATCTGCATTAATGGTAAAATGATTTTTATCCAATTTGTGTCTAAATGCATACTTAAGTTGAGGATACTTTGGCACAGCTGTTACCATTACAACAGGTGTGTGCAGTGGTGCAAATTCACTCACATTGACTCTGTAAATAGCTTGATTGAATTTAGGAGGCCCTACTTTGAAGTGGGGAGACATGACATGGATGACCTTTGCAGATGAAAATTGGGGTGGACTTCCTTTGTCTTTGGCTTGCAGTGTTAGGTTGTATCCAAAGGGCTGACTATCCCAGTCAACCTGCTTAACTGCTTTGATTTTATATTCCTTACTCCCTGGACTTGTCCTCATGGCTTTAAACTGCTGAAGAGGGTCGCCTGCAACCACACTGAGAGATGCAATCTCACCGTTAGCACCTTGGTCATTGTCTTCAACAGTCACAACAGCATAAGTAGGATCCTTGTCGGTGTCTGAGGGGGCTAGGGTTACAGCAGTGATGACCGGTGCATGCTCGTTGGCCTGCTCCACTTGTACCATTAACTTAGCCATGCTGCTAAATCCACTGCTACCATACAGCTTCATGCCTCTGTCCACTGCTAAAATCTCTAATTCATACTGCTTTGTCTCAGAGTAGTCCAGCTTTCCTGTTAGCGTAACTACGCCGCTCGTGGGATGGACTGAAAACATGTCTGTCCATTCTCTGAAACTGTAGTAGTACTCTCCGTTTGTGCCGATATCTGCATCCGTCGCCATCACCTTGGCTACGCTTGAGCGAACAGCTGTGTTTTCGGGTAAAGATATGCTATAAGCAGTCGGGGAGAACAGTGGCCGAAGGTCATTTGTGTCTAGTACCTGAATCCTGACTCGGGTTCGAGCCTCAGCATTTGAATTCTTTTCCATGGCTTTGACTGTGAGAATATAGTGGTCTCTAACCTCCCGGTTAAGAATGGCACTGCTACCTCCTTTGGTCCTTATTCGCAAAAAACTAAAGTCTCCCAATTGATAGTCCTCAGCTTTGAACAGGTTCTCGTTGTCTCCTGACACGATTTTGTACCGTATTTCCCAGGTAGGGTCTGTGATGTAGATTCCCATTTTGACAGGATTTTCCACATAGGTCTTAGCAGCAGAGTTCTCATAAATGGTAGCATTGTAAACAGACTGGGTAAACAGAGGAACGGGCGCAGTGTCGAGGCTTTGGTTCCCAGTGCAGCCGCACAGGAGCAGCAGAACCACCAGCAGTAAAGTCACGTGATTCTGCATGTTTGCAGCGCACTCCTCACTGAAACTGTGGAGAATAAAGAGAAAAGTTAAGAGATAATACAGTTTAACTTTTAATCGATTTAGTACATTTCAGGCACATTCACATGGTTTGGTCTTTCATCTGAAGATTTCCAATCTAAAGACCTCTTAAATTATCATTAAGAAGTTATTCATTCATGGGTTGCAGCAGATATAGTTTACACACAGCACATAAGAAACTGACAGACAACTTTTAGTTGTTTATGGCACATCACTTAAAACAAATATGATTAGTGCATCAGCATCCTTAGAGACAGGCACTGACTATTTGTCTATATTTCTAACTTCACCATAGACACCATGACAGCAGATAGGCCAAATGATGAATTGTTGTGAGCATGGAAGTGTCTTTTGTGTAAATATATATAATGTCACATTCCACTACTTTCTGAATAAATTACACATTATTCTCACTGCCTCCTAACATATATCTTCTTCAGCTAAGAACAACACAATGTGTTTAAAGAGAGATGCATTCAATGATGTTAATAGGAAGAAAAACAAACAATTATGTGGATGAATATGAAAAACTGCATAGATACAAAATCATCACCGTGATCTGCATAACATCATTGATACACTATAAAGAAGTGCTTGCTATTTATCTAATCATAATATGTAGCCTATTAAGTGGTAAGAATAAGCATCATTATAATAGTGGTTAGAGGTAGGCTATTCGTAATATTGTTTAATGTATTTTTCTGATATGCTGCACATCAGCAAAGTATGCTCTAACAATTTAACAAATTTCTAATAAATAAATGAAGTTGCAGCGTTCGTTTCTGCTTGCATTAACGTTAAATTTGCTGATAAGTAGGCTTGCCTAGCACATTAGATCCGACGAAATACCGAGCAATGTAGAAATGTCGGACATTACTACAACGTTTAAACTTAAATACGTTTTTTTTTTCTGTGTGTGTGTGTGTGTGTGTGCGTGCGTGTAAAGCACAGAGGACTTCACACTCGTGAGCGTTTGTTCGAGATTTTCAGGTGTCCTTGCGACTATTGGTGCCCTCGAGCGCATACAGCAGCAAGAGACTCACAGCCGTTAACGTGACGTTTGATTCAGAAATGAAATGTATCTGACCGAACTTTATCAGCGACATCAAATAACCATATTCCTTTGCTGTTAGCACACTAAACAACATTTGAATGTTTTCACAGGAAAATAGTGGTAGGCTAACTCTCCTCAAAATACGTAAGGCAGTTAGCCTTTGGAATGGAAACAAAATACCAAAGTAACAAAAGACAGGCTTCTGCTCCGTTGTTAAAGAATATCCCCATCCCCCCCAGTCCGACAGTTCCTATTCATTTCACGTCGCCACACTGGTGCCTTCATGCGCTGGCCAGATGTATATGAACTGTTTCCATTAGAAAACTATTATCTGATCATCCTGGACTGCTTATCTTTAATAATTAAACTCCATTTGAACACATTGAGTATTCAAACAGCTTTGCCAAGCAACGGTCAACTTCAAAGCTGCCCTATTTCCACAACGGAGAGCAGTGGGGGACTCCCAACGGCAACTTTACACCGCGAGCTGACTGAAACTTTGAAGCATTTCTGAAAATAGCACAAAGCCAGAATAAGTCCAAGAAGTCCTCCCTCAAATGTAAAACTTCCCAAGTCGTACATACCTATTCCAGTACTAACGTCCTTTGTTTGGTGGCTTTTCATGAAGTTTGTAAGTTTCAAGTATCTGCATTGTACCGACGCTCACTCTCAGCGGCTCTCTCTGCTCACTGAATTATCCGATCCACACATACACACAAAGTGCTCTTAGTATTTCTCCGCGCTCCTTGCACAGCGCACGGATCTACTTCCTATTGGCATGAAGATGAAACGGCCGTTGCTTTCCCCTCACAGTGGGACGGGAGAAGTCTTTGATGTTTCATTTTATGTGCTAAACCTAGTCTCTAATGAAGAAATATGCCGCGTCATACGCTTTTTGGAACAAAGCAATGGAATTGGATGTCATGATCATTTGACCATGGATGTCAGTATTTGAGATTGGTTACAATAAAAGCCCCACGCACAAGGTACCTACATTACCTGTAGCCTACTTAGTTGATAGTCAAATTAAAAATATATAATGATGTCAATGTTTTCAACAGTTACGTTTTCTAACTCACATATGCGACTGCACATATGCGACTGCTTTGCGCGCGTGCTCAATGAAAAACATTCTCAATAGAACGTTTTTGACCTATCAGCACACCATAAGCTATGCTCGTTTTGATAATTATTAATGCACACAGAACTGTGGGGAAAGAGGATCGAATGTGTCAAAATATCAGATATGGAATATCTATAGGCTAGTCGTTAAAATTAACCACGCGCAACGCTATTATGTATTATGTATATTAACTATATAGCCTATAATTCGTATAGTGAGGAGGACTATACAGCTATTTTCTTTTAACATTTGATATATATATATATATATATATTTTACATAGGCCTACAGATAATTGATCATCGGAACAATTTAAAACAATTAATCTTTGTTCTATTGTCTTTATTTGAGCTAGCCTACTGTTTGTCATTTTTTTTTTTTTTTTTTTTTTTACTGATTAGGCCTACTTGTCTTTAATAGACTTATGCAATCTTGAAGCAAAAGCTTGCTTAATTAAGAAGTTATTGTTCATCTTTGCTGTGGTGTCTCGAATCGAATTCGAATTTCCATGGTATTGCTATATCGACTGAAATCGTGACGAATACGGACATTAAAACAGGTGAATTTAATAAACAGAAACTCTCAAAATGAAAAGCAACGTTCCATGCCATATGGAAACTGGGGAAAAGTTGCAGTGACAGACGGAAAATCTTTCTAAAGCGTGGCTCTAGCACGGCACATGCACTCTGTTGCTCGCGAATGATGGCGCTGTCTCACTGCTGTGCCAGAGCGCGAGCGATCCACGAGGCTGTGCGCTCTATACTCAATCTGTGCAACTCACTTTATAATGCTTACATCGAGTTGCGTGTGTCCACTGCCTCTGCATGATCATTTATTACTAAGCGTAAGACATAATGTTAATAACTATTATATTTATTGCGGGTTAAGTAGCACACATAAACGAGTAGCCTAATGGTTGTAGTAACAGTATAGTAATAGCTACTGATTTGCCTTTTTATGTAGCCTAATGTATTTTTTATTTTATTTTTAAACAAGAAGTTGCATCTGGCAAAGTTGAAAAGCTATTGTGAAAGAGGCTCACCAGATTCAGCGGGCAAAAGCCGCCGCTCCAAAGTTGCGTCTAAATGATCTCCAGGACGTTTTGCCAAAAAGAGTATGTGAGCATTTCTTCGCATGGAGATTCAGTCAAAACTCGTAATAAATCCGGGTCGTGGTGTTGTAGCCCCTACATTTCCTCACGCATCCGAAATCCTCGTGAGCAGGATTCCACGCAACCACGCGTGCAGAGACTATGCACAGACTATAGCTACAATACTCACTCAGAGCTTGTGCGCTCAGGCAGTGGAGGAGGCGCGCGGATCCTCCGGGATGCCTGGCTGGCTTTCCGCCGCTGTGACGTCACTGCTCACCCGGGGGAGTCGATCATTTGATTCAGTGATCTCACCTCTACCGTAGGCTTAGCTTTGACGTTTCGCACTGACATTGAAGGCTTTTTATTGAATTATCAGCCTAACTGAACTTTGTAAGACTTCAGCTGTCTGTGGTGATCCATTACATTTTGATCAATAAAACAGAGCATTCTGCCTCTCAAATAGACTGGTTATTCAGTTTAATAGTTAAGTTATTTGGCTAATTTGAGACTGTGAAACATCTTGATTGTATAAAGTGAGTATACTGACCTTTGGGTTTGAATTTTTATAATAGCTGGACTGTGGCATGTTGCTTAAATAAGAGCACCTGATGTTCATTAAGTTTACACTCATAAAGCATTTTCCCTGGGGGCTCTGTGAATGAGAGGCATCAGGTCCCTGTGTGTGTGTGTGTATGTGTGTGTGTGTGTGTCTGTGTGTGAGTGTATTTGTGTGCCCCACACTCCCCCTCTGACCATTTATCGAAAAGCAAGATCATTTGGTCACCCCACCATGGCAGGTCCTTACGCACTCACACAGACACACAGTTTCACTCTGATCCACACCCCCCCCCTCCCCTCCCCCTCCCCCCCCCCTCCCCCTCCCCCTCCCCCTCCCCCTCCCCCTCCATAAAGGTTTAATTGGATTCCGGTCAGGTGACGTGAGGGAGCCGGCCGGTGCTTTTGATCCTGCCAGTGCTGAGACATTCCGTTGCTGGTCTGGAGTTTGTGGAGTGCCGGCCCTAAAACGGAACAGCCGGCATGGAGGAGGTGCATTCAAGTGTGTGTGTGTGTGTGTGTCTGTGCAGGAATGAGAGCTTCACAATTGCTGGATGTCTCAGCACGGGCTTTTTACCTTAACATCTCATAGTGGCCATAAAGGTTGTTTATGTTCAGTTTTTGGGACAGATAGACTAATAGGTTTCTGGAGTAGTTTTATCAATACAAATGACAATGATTTAAAGGGATAGGCCATCCAACATTTTAATTTTGTCATTATTTACTCATGCTAATTTCAGTATGACTTTCTTTGTTGAATATAAAAGATTGGTAACTAAACAGTTTTGGTTCACATCAACTTCCACTGTATATATGGACTAAAAATACAATAGAAGTCAATACAAACTGAAACTGTTTGGTTTCCAACATTGTTCAAAATACTATTGTGTTCAGCAGAAAAAAAGAAAGTCATATATGCTTGAAATGACAAGGGTGAGTACATTTTGACAGAATTAAAATTTTAGGTGAACTATCCCTTTAAAGATGTTGAGCATGACACTGACTTGCACCGGTTTCTATATTTCTGTGCCTTGTTTCCGTAAGGTTGAAGAAAATATGATCACAGCCATATCTGATCATTAAAAAACTCAGTCTAACTGAAGTTACTCTTAAAAGGGTCATATAATGGTACATGCACTTTTACAAGTTGATTGTACTGAAATGTGTGTTGGCAGTGCCTGTACACAACCATCATAAAATGATAAAAATCCATCCAGTTGTTTTTTTTAAATCTTCTTATATGTTTCCCCCTCTACTGAATCAAGCTGTTCGATTTTGTGATGTCACAAAATCGACGCCTCTCCCACAATGGTTGATTGACAGCAGCGTTTCAACATAGACCCGCCCTCGCGCCCTCGTGAGCGAGCTGTCAATCATAGCACGCTCCTACCGGCGCGTTCATTGCTGATAGCTGGAGCACTGAGTAGAATGGCGTCTAAGCGATTGTGGTGTTCTGTTCTTGGGTGTAAAAACGAACACAGCATCATTTTGATGTTCCTAAATCCGAACCGCTGAAGACGCAGTGGCTGAGTTTGTTTTCGAAGGGAATATTCCCCACGATCAACGTCAATGCTTTCATGTTTGCGCGAATCATTTCACACACCAGACTGCGTTACAAACGAGGGTCAGTATAAAGCTGGTTTTGCTAAGAAGCTGCTCCTGAAAAAAGGATCAGTACCAACTATTCGTGTTCCTGCTGCACCTCCAGAAGAAGTGAGTGAGTGTAACGTTTTATTAACCTTTATATTAATCTTAGCAAATCGCTTGCTGCACGCTTCACGATGAATGCGGCTATTTTTACACTCAGGGTACATTATGGCATGTTTTCCATGTATGACTTTCTCAATCTAATTCATAATCCCATGTTTATAATAAACAACGCATTATGGTTATTGTGTTCAATTGTGTTACAAACGGTGTACACACAGTACAGAGGGGCGGGGTGAGCAAAGCTCATTATCATTTAAAGACACATGCACTCAAACGGCGTGCTGAAAACAGAGCTGTTTTTGACCAGGTAAAATTAGTGTTTTCTTACAATACTAATGAGAATTTTTAATTAAAGTATATTACAAACTTTTAATTTAGAACCTAAAGAATCATATTAGCTTGTACAAAAATGACATTATATGACCCCTTTAAAAGACAAGTGGACACATGCAGTAACACTTCCCAAGTGTTTATGTGAAAGCAAAGTTGTTTTAGATAAAAGTGACTGCCAGACATTTTTTTAATCAGAAGCGCCATTACGCAATGTCATATGGTAAAGAACAAGCTCTGTCCCCACAAATATCTTCAAAAGAAAATAAGAGGCATCACCAATATTACCATACTTAGAGAATGTGGAACATGGATGTCACAGCACTCTCTTTTTATGATGTTTTATTAACAAAGTTCGGGAGGAGCACGTTCAGATAATCAAGTAATCAATCAACTCATCAAACAATTACCATGTCTACCCTATCAGCATGAGAGGAAGCATATATATATTCACTCTGTCAACTCATCTAACTTCCTTGACAGTTTTCAGCATCCCTCCACCACCCCGACTCCTCACTCTTGGCTTGTTCTTTCACAGCCAGGAATACGGGGGGAGTACTCTGGGTTCGGGCCGAATACCGAGCCCGGAGCCCTCTCCTCGGACAGCACGCCAAATACGCATTTATTCTATCTGACTTATTTGTAAGTGTGAACTCGTGAACATTTCTCTGGAGAACTGCAGATTATCTCTATAAATCCTTCAAGCTAAAAGTCTCAGAATAATTGCCACTTACCAGTATCACACCCCATACTTAATATCTGTTCACTAGTACATCATTGAAAATCAAAAATTGAATATGGGTGATCTCTTAAACACTTGGTTTTATTTGCTGCATTCCCACTAAGCATGGCACAAGATGGTATTCTACAGAAATAGTGAGCTTTTTCCTCATTCAAGTGTTAGAAGCACTTTTTAGCAATGGATGGCAGTACAATATATCTCTAATATATTGCTGCAGGGTGCTAGTATTCTCATTGGTATACAGCATGAAATACTATCATCTTATTTTCGAGAGAGTATACTTATAGCTAGTTCGGCCATGAGCTCATTTGAGGCATTTGTCCTCGGTTACTACCTACCCTCAAACATGGTGCATCACAGTTATATTCCATTCTGATTTTGCAATTTTACTATTAAATAAATGCCACTCGTGAATATGTCAAAGTATATCACTGTAATATTAGTAGTATGGGTTGAGAAGAGAAAATCTATTGACTGAGGTGAAATATGTAAATAAACATTTTTAAATGATTCTATGACAGACAGCTTCGGAGCTTTGTGACAAAAAAAGAGTAGTCCAACGAAATGTGCCACATCAGGCACTTGCAGTGTAGTTGATAAACTAAAACAATCTAATTTTGTTTTGAGCTGTTGTTGTTGTTCTGAAAATTTTACGTGCATTATCCCATTCTTCCAGCCACTCATGGTCGCAGTTCCCTGTTTGAGAGCATTGGTGCCCTGTTGGTGGAGAAGGGGTAATGGTGCGAGAGACTTTTAGGAAGTACTGCAAGAAAAGTGAGACAATAGACCATGTCAAAACATATAAATGTTGCAGAGGGAAGATACAAACTTCAAGACAACACAGAACGCACTGTCATTCTGAATGTCTAATTGAACACTACATTAGACGTTGTTCAGACTATCTAGAATAAATTTTCAAGGTATGGGATTACGAAAACAAGGATCATTTTAGGTGGTATAAAACAGACAAAAGGGATTGTTAATCTATTCTCTGTTGTTTGATTTCTTGTGAGTGAACGCCCTGTCCGAGACAGATGTAATACCTTGTAACATCAACTCTATCAAGCCTTTAACATGAGAGTGGGGATTTTTTTATATACGATCTCAGTGGTTTTCACTGCCCCACAAGTCTGTCTCCACATCTGACAGGCTGTAATTATGATTGTAATTATGTCATATTCAAAAATGACATGTTTTCCTGGTTGAATGTCTCAGAATTGTGATTTCTGTCTTGCTGTTTAAGACATGGAACAATAACTATGATCTTTAAAATCAATGTCATGTATTATACACACAGCTGGGTGTAAACAGTCATCTATTAGTTGAATTTTAAAGAAAAATGAAGTAAAAAATAAAAACCTTACAATTATTTATAAGCATGAAAGCATTTCTGATGAAAAATGACAACATAATTTTACACTGCAGGAGGAACATAGTCAGGAACGGGAAAACATATGGTTGGGAATCGGGATACAATACTATTATGCAAAGAAAAGAAGACTGTGCAAACTAGGTATATGGGGGCACAGAACCTAAAATTCCAAAGATGGTCTGAAACACTGTCATCAAATACAAAATATAGTTATAAAGTTAGTTTGGGATAGTTCACAACAATTTTTAAATTGTGTAGTGTCATCATTCACCCTCATGTTGTAAGTGAGAACCTTGCAACAAAAAAAAATTGTGAAGTCTTAAATTACACACATACTGTATCCCCAATCACACATTGTGGGTCCCCAGTTTGAAAACCCCTGCACCAAATCCCTCTACAGTATTAAATATGTGTGTGCATCTGAACTGGTGCACTTTTTTATGGGTTAAGTCCTCTGAAGGGTGTCTGAGTCAGAGTCTTATTTTGAAAGGCCTTGTCATGCTGGTTTTAACCCTTATGTTCTCTATTCCCCATCAGTCACATTGCCCTTCAGTCATAATCTCATGGAAATAGTGTTAGATTACAGAAAAAATTTGCATGCTTGGATTAGTACAGTCATGTACTTGAGGCATATTCCGCACACGCACATTAGAACCATATGTAGATCTTTTGTAAAGCAATCCTGTCTTTCTGTCTGACACTCTGAATTTATGCTCTGAATTATCCTTAAGTGTGTAGCTGTTGTTTTCTCTGATGCATTCTCAAACAGCTGATTTCCCCACGTGTTTCTGTCAAGGAATGATCTCAAAGCTTTTATAGCAAACAGGAAATGGATCAGCATCAATGGGGAACATACCCAGTCTGACTTTTAGAGATTGAAGTCATGATTGATCTCATCGTCCATGTGACCTCTCTGGATTTTTTTACATACCCATCTGAGTTGAGTTTCACCAAAGCATTGTTGTATGAAGACCACATGTATGACCTACAAACATATGGTAATCATTCAATGTGTTGTCAAAGTCTCAGAGTCATTGTTGTAAATTTGAGCCAAGGTCACTGTTATAAAACAGAAATGTGGTATTACACTGATTTGTAAAAAAATTAGTCCAAACCACTTACACACAATGTACCAGTTACTTAATTCATCTGTCTTTTTTGGTAATTTACTAATTGACAATGTAACTACGATGTTGCATGCTCATAATTTCATTACCAGTTACATACTATAGTTATTCGTAATATTTTGGTAATTTCAAGAATTGTTATGCAATTTAACTGCAACCCCATGTGCCTTTAATTTCAAAACAATTATTTTATCGACTCACAATGTTGCCAGTATGGCCACCTAAGGTTATAAGATAACTAAGAACAGTAGGCCTACTATATTCATTATACTATAGTAATTTTACTTACTGGAAAAGTAGCTGGAATGTAATAGGCCCGTACATTTATTACCATCAAATTACACATTCTTTATAAATGTTCTGTTGACCAGAATTTGCTATTTAAAATTTAATTAAATGTGAGTTGAAATTTTTAATTTCCCTTAAGATAAAACGTGTTTATTTTCACCAATCAGAAGATACGGTATGTACATTAAAGACTAAATCTACCTTTTCATAAAATCAGTAAGAGCAGGTGGAAATCTGCAAATGTATCAAGAGTCTTTTTAAACGATTCTGAGTCAATCAGAAGAATCCATTCGTAGTTTAATTTGAACTGTGTGGGACATTTTGCGCCCCTACACTATCATGGAAAACTTGAACGCTCATTTGATGTTAAAGATGCTGATAATAGCTTAATTCAGTTCAAGACAGCAATTATCCACTCTACAATGACAACATACTTCAAGACTTTGAATCACTGAACAAAGCGGAAAGTGTGGCATAGTCTTTGATGCATGGACGTCCACTGTCTGCTACACACTACAATACCACACTTCTCTGTTTGGTTATTTAATTTGGTATTTTATTGTATTATGGATCCCATGTGTATCCCACCTTTTCTTTTAACCATGGACGACTGAACTCTTAACACGAGTGCCCTCACATGTTCACTACTGACATTTGACAATCAGAAAGTGTCCAAATAGGCTACTTTAAAGAAAGAAAAACAAAAAATGAAAGGGATAGTTATTAGTTCTGGGAACTATCCCTTTCAACCCACAAAGTAAATGTCACTTGATATTTTGTCATATAATGCAACAACATTTATATATATATATATATATATATATATATATATATATATATATATATATATATATATATATATATATATATATTCACTCACCTAAAGGATTATTAGGAACACCATACTAATACTGTGTTTGACCCCCTTTCGCCTTCAGAACTGCCTTAATTCTACGTGGCATTGATTCAACAAGGTGCTGAAAGCATTCTTTAGAAATGTTGGCCCATATTGATAGGATAGCATCTTGCAGTTGATGGAGATTTGTGGGATGCACATCCAGGGCACGAAGCTCATGTTTCACCACATCCCAAAGATGCTCTATTGGGTTGAGATCTGGTGACTGTGGGGGCCATTTTAGTACAGTGAACTCATTGTCATGTTCAAGAAACCAATTTGAAATGATTCGAGCTTTGTGACATGGTGCATTATCCTGCTGGAAGTAGCCATCAGAGGATGGGTACATGGTGATCATAAAGGGATGGACATGGTCAGAAACAATGCTCAGGTAGGCCATGGCATTTAAACGATGCCCAATTGGCACTAAGGGGCCTAAAGTGTGCCAAGAAAACATCCCCCACACCATTACACCACCACCACCAGCCTGCACAGTGGTAACAAGGCATGATGGATCCATGTTCTCATTCTGTTTACGCCAAATTCTGACTCTACCATCTGAATGTCTCAACAGAAATCGAGACTCATCAGACCAGGCAACATTTTTTCAGTCTTCAACTGTCCAATTTTGGTAGCCTCTTTTTCCTATTTGTAGTGGAGATGAGTGGTACCCGGTGGGGTCTTCTGCTTTTGTAGCCCATCCACCTCAAGGTTGTGCGTGTTGTGGCTTCACAAATGCTTTGCTGCATACCTCAGTTGTAACGAGTGGTTATTTCAGTCAAAGTTGCTCTTCTATCAGCTTGAATCAGTCAGCCCATTCTCCTCTGACCTCTAGCATCAACAAGGCATTTTCGCCCACAGGACTGCCGCATACTGGATGTTTTTCCCTTTTCACACCATTCTTTGTAAACCCTAGAAATGGTTGTGCGTGAAAATCACAGTAACTGAGCAGATTGTAAAATACTCAGACCGGCCCGTCTGGCACCAACAACCATGCCACGCTCAAAATTGCTTAAATCACCTTTCTTTCCCATTCTGACCTTCAGTTTGGAGTTCAGGAGATTGTCTTGACCAGGACCACACCCCTAAATGCATTGAAGCAACTGCCATGTGATTGGTTGATTAGATAATTGCATTAATGAGAAATTGAACAGGTGTTCCTAATAATCCTTTAGGTGAGTGTATATCTTTTTTTTTTTTTTTTTTAGTTTGGACCGGGGCCACTAACAAAAAGTATTTGTACAAATATACAGAGCCAAAAATCACGCACACAAAAATACTCACATGTGTGCACCCTTGGCCTGTGTAAGAAGATCATATATTCTATGAGATTTATCAGGCTTACAGAATGCCCTAGGGTTGCATGTTTCTAATCCCCCATCTCTGAGCATTGATACCGCCTTTTGACTGAAATAAGCTCCACTCTCCAGAGCTACACTGAGCACATCTACGCTCAAGTGAGCTGAGTTATTCTCTTCATGCTAATTTAGATAGAACTTAAAACACAGTCTGAAACTTTTCTATCCAATTTATGGTAATAAAGGCTCAACGATATCTTACCCAGATCTCTGTAGAACAACTTGCCATCATTTAGAATGCAAATGAAAGCTTGATAAGACATGTTTAATGAACTGGTAGATGCTACATTTCAGATATATTCATCCCATGGAAATAGTACATTCATACTATCCTTATGTCTCTGCTATTGACTCAAAACCAGATGGTGACCAGTGGCTTGATGGTGCTCCAAAAAGCTTACAAATATATCAGTCCATGGAGCGCACTATATTCCATGTCTGCCAAAGTCGTACCATAACTTTGTGTGTTATTTAATTATTTGTCTGTAATGTAATCGCGGTCTGAAAGGGGTGTGTATGGGTGAAATCGGGATTCGGGTCCCCCTCAGTTGATATTGCAGTCTGGGAGTGGGTGTTGGGGGGTTCCCTTGAAATGGAAGAGGTAAGGGGGCACAATGGCTGAGTAATAGTAATAATAATAGTAATATTCATAATAAGTAATATCAGTCATAAAATAAGGAAAAAATATTGAAATAACAATTTAAAATGATAGGACAAATAAAATTAATATAAAAAAGAGTAATCAACATAATAAATTAATCAACATTATAATTTAATATTTGGTTTGATTATTGGATTAAAAAGGCTATTTTCTGTAAAGCTAATTTGAAACAAAATGTATTGTGAAAACTGCTATGCATATACACTGACTTTAATTCAGTGACAATTATCATTTGTCTGAACAGTTATTATTAATTATACCGTTACTAAACTACATTAATATAAAACTAAATTAATATTTTAGCTTTGCACGCATTTAAACATCTTTAAATATGGCATCACTGTAGGTTGGTGTTATTCTTGAATGCGTCGTCATTATTTGCCATCAGTACAAACTATTAAAACAAAACACCAGCAAATAGAACAAACACTGTTTGAGGACAAAATCATAAAGCATAAAATCTTGTTAGTTATTCAGCTAATGTATGTGCGATCATACAGATCAAAAGAAAGAGTAGGATGACTCAGCTTCCCAATGGAGGACCAAGAAGACGCTTTTAAGTGTTTGACATTGAGGTTCCTGTTAACATTCAGAAGAAAATGCACATCGACACCACTCTCATTTGCATTCCTCTCAACTAGTTGTATTTTTGTGACAAAGAACAGAAACAATCCTCAATGTCCACCACTTTTACTTTTTTAATGTAAAATTTTCTTAATGTGTCTCACTTTTGACCCCTTCCTCTGACTCTGTCTCTTACAATCTTGTTTGCTAACCTTCAGGGGCAAAAACACAGGGACACTTAAGAGACCAAAGTTTTTATCTGTTTAGACAAAATGGTTCTCAGCTATTTAGTCCAGTCATTTTAAGCCAAAATGGGAGTCAACCTTGAACAAATTGCAACAGAAGCAAACTCAACTGATTTTGTATCCTCAATATGTTCTGAGTAAGGAAGAAAAAAAAGCCCTGAAGAATCCCATTAGGGGAAAGTTTAGAAAAAGACCCAAATATAGCCTATTCATACACCTATTCTTTTTCTCACGTGAATAGAGTAACAATTTTAACCCTTAGATATCACCATGAAAATTACTGAGTTGATTACTTACATCAAGACAACAAAAAATGTATTGCAAGTTTTTTTAAATTGTTTGTTAACATGGACAAACGGTGCATAATCTAATTACGTATGTGCCAATTTGCATAAATACCACAACAGATCTAAACATTGGGTATAGCCAGGCGAAAATGTCTTTTTGAATCTTGTTGACAAATAACAGTAAAATACTTACTGTTAAGGTCTGAATGGAACCCATTTAGGCTACCCATGAACATTAATACATAGAGGCAGGAAGAAGTACTTTAGAAACCAGCCTTTATTAATTATTATTGCAGAGATTGGGTTTGGGGCTGGGGCTGTGGGACTGTTTCTGGGGATTCACTTTTTATTTTACCTACCTTTTGTCTTCTCCATTCTCCTTACAATTGTCTCCTGTTCTTCCCTCAGACTCGTCCCCCAGAAACAGTCCCACGGACCACGGACCCAGCCCCAAACCCCATCTCTTAAAAATTAATAAAGGCTGGTTTCTAAAGTACATCTTTCTGCCTCTATGTATTAATGCTCATGGGTAGCCTAAACGGGTTCCATTCAGACCTTAACATTAAGTATTTTACTGTTATTTGTCAACAAGATTCAACAAGACATTTTCACCCGGCTATACCCAATGTTTAGATCTGTTGTGGTATTTATGCAAATTAGCACATACGTAATTAGATTATGCACCAAAACTTGTAATGCATTTTTTGTTTGTCTTGATGCAAGTAATCAACTCAGTAATTTTCATAGTGATATCTAAAGGTTAAATTTTTTACCCTATTCACGTGAGAAAAAGAATGAATAGGCGTATGAATAGGCTATATTTGGGGCTTTTTCTAAACTTTCCCCTAATGGGATTCTTCTGGGCTTTTTTTTCCTTACTCAGGACATATTGAGGATACAAAATCAGTTGAGTTTGCTTCTGTTGCAATTTGTTCAACCTTTTTTCATAAAATGACTGGACTAATTCTAGCAGTGTCCACTGGGCCTCAAATCTTTCAACACAACACAGCACGGCTTCTGTCCTTCTGACGCATACACACACACTCTCTAGCAAACGTCACTCTATAGTGACTTTTACTCTGCACCACTAAAATGTCACACTGTGGTGCCGTATGCATGGGGAAAACGGTTGAAAAGGTAACATAATATAGAAGTATAAAGAATTTTAAGAATGCATTTGTTTCACTGCATTGCTCTGGAAAATGAAAAGGGTCTTTTAAAAACTGATAGGAACTCATAACTGTTTTAAGCCACAGCGTGGCCACTGCACATTAAAAGCAGAATTAAAATAATTACCAGTATGACCAGGTCATTTCATTCACTAGCCCCCGGTCACCCCCGTTTTCTAAAAGTGCCCTGGAGCAGCATAATGTGAGTATTCCTGCTGTGGACGTTTCAGGGAGCAGCGAAGATCAGCGTGAATGAACAGCCATTAGCATGTCAGAGCACAGAGCCAATTAGAGCCAGTCAGTTGCTATGGCTAATCAAAAGACTATATGCTCAACATTAGATATAGCACCTTCTTTTTCTTTCATAAAATGCCTGTTCCTCAATGTGCCGAGATTCTCCATTTCAGTATATATCACTTTACCCATTGAGTATGTTGGAATGAGTAATGCCACTTATTTTCCTTTCAATCTGATACCATGGCCAATACCACCTGAATGGATTTTTTTGTGATTTCAAAGCATAAGAGGTAGAATTATAGCCATAAAATCATTTAAAAGTCACAACATTTTTTAACATTTATAAGTGCGAATGGTCAGACTTCTTATGAATTTATTAATTTGTAATTTATTAACAATTAAAAAGCAAACTTGCAGGCAAATGTTTATAATAAACTTTATGCAAACCTGTTATGATAAATATCACATTTACTTTTGTTGTTCGTGTCTGTCATTTTTCTATCTAGTTTGAACAAGCTGCGATTGAGGTGAGTACTGTCTGTGACTGTTTTTCAGTGCCCCATTTATGCTTTTCCCAATATTACCTTTCATGCAGCATGTATTAGCTGTTTGTGTATGTAAAAGGTCTGCAAAGTTTTCCAGATCAAAGTGCATGACATTATTATACACTCACCTAAAGGATTATTAGGAACACCATACTAATACTGTGTTTGACCCCCTTTCGCCTTCAGAACTGCCTTAATTCTACGTGGCATTGATTCAACAAGGTGCTGAAAGCATTCTTTAGAAATGTTGGCCCATATTGATAGGATAGCATCTTGCAGTTGATGGAGATTTGTGGGATGCACATCCAGGGCACGAAGCTCCCGTTCCACCACATCCCAAAGATGCTCTATTGGGTTGAGATCTGGAGACTGTGGGGGCCATTTTAGTACAGTGAACTCATTGTCATGTTCAAGAAACCAATTTGAAATGATTCGAGCTTTGTGACATGGTGCATTATCCTGCTGGAAGTAGCCATCAGAGGATGGGTACATGGTGATCATAAAGGGATGGACATGGTCAGAAACAATGCTCAGGTAGGCCGTGGCATTTAAACGATGCCCAATTGGCACTAAGAGGCCTAAAGTGTGCCAAGAAAACATCCCCCACACCATTACACCACCACCACCAGCCTGCACAGTGGTAACAAGGCATGATGGATCCATGTTCTCATTCTGTTTACGCCAAATTCTGACTCTACCATCTGAATGTCTCAACAGAAATCGAGACTCATCAGACCGGGCAACAGTCTTCAACTGTCCAATTTTGGTGAGCTCGAGCAAATTGTAGCCTCTTTTTCCTATTTGTAGTGGAGATGAGTGGTACCCGGTGGGGTCTTCTGCTGTTGTAGCCCATCCGCCTCAAGGTTGTGCGTGTTGTGGCTTCACAAATGCTTTGCTGCATATCTCAGTTGTAACGAGTGGTTATTTCAGTCAAAGTTGCTCTTCTATCAGCTTGAATCAGTCGGCCCATTCTCCTCTGACCTCTAGCATCAACAAGGCATTTTGGCCCACAGGACTGCCGCATACTGGATGTTTTTCCCTTTTCACACCATTCTTTGTAAACCCTAGAAATGGTTGTGCGTGAAAATCCCAGTAACTGAGCAGATTGTGAAATACTCAGACCGGCCCGTCTGGCACCAACAACCATGCCACGCTCAAAAATGCTTAAATCATCTTTCTTTCCAATTCTGACATTCAGTTTGGAGTTCAGGTGTCAGGGTTTACAGATGAAGCAGACAAGCTGGTCAGTTTAACTCTTTAATTGCAGAATGAACAGAGATGCAGATAAATGGTGAGTAACAGCAACACAGATAATCAGAGAATGCTTAGCTGGATGGTAAAGTCTCTCTTTCTTTTTTTCTTGTAGGTGACGAAGATGGAAGATCGAAGAAGATGGCAGGCTGGCAGATGGATGGTGATGCGTCTCAGGTAAGGATCCAGGTAAGTGCTAAGGGGGTCTGTGAGTCTTGAATAGTCGTGTATAGACGAGACCAGACGAAGAGTGAAGGGAAAGTGCTGAATATAAAGGGTGAGACTGATGAGGGGGTGCAGGTGATGCTGATGATAGTGATTGAGAGAGTGAGTGCAGGTGTGCGCCACGGAGGATTCTGGGGAATGTAGTGCACACACACAGGTGAAGGCAGATGAAGGGAGAAGAACGTGAACGTGACCGTGACATCAGGAGATTGTCTTTACCAGGACCACACCCCTAAATGCATTGAAGCAACTGCCATGTGATTGGTTGATTAGATAATTGCATTAATGAGAAATTGAACAGGTGTTCCTAATAATCCTTTAGGTGAGTGTATACTACCGGAACCGGAACCGCATACCATACATATCCACCTTACATATACCATACCTAAACCTACCCATCTCCACCCCCTGACCCCTAAACCCACCCATCTCCACCCCTTAGATGCTTTTACCCCGCCCACTTCTGGCATCATGTTAGGCTGGCGCTGTCATCCTCACACTGCTATGACGTATGGTTCTGCGGTTCTGCAGTTGGTTAATATTGGTAGAGTTTGGTTTGTGTTGTCGACACGTCGTGAAGATGTGTTTTCAGTGCTGTGAATCCACAGTACATGCATTTTAAAAGGATGAGAATTGGTGCTTGAATTGAGATGAAAAAAAATGATGCCATCATTGTTATCAATGTGTATCAAGCACTGAGGAAGCCTCCGGAGCTGAAATGCAGATATGGTAATAGGTGTTTGGTTTCTAACACATGGTGTAAGCGTTCGACCAATCACAACAGATTGGGCCATCTGGCCAATCAGAGCAGAGTAGGCTTGCCGAAAGGAGGTGTTTAGAGAAACTAAACCTTTGAACAAACTGTTTTCAGAATCTTTGAGAAATGAGGTGATGTGCAATGTATATTATGAGAATATTAACATGTATCCATGTTTTTTAAATCATGGATGCATGTAAATCCTTTTGTTAGAGACCTCCGAAACAAGTTAGGAACCTTTGAAATGGCATAAAAGTGGCACTTTAAAATAAGTGTAAGGATAAAATGCTTACAATACTTCACTATATAGTTCATTTTTCTACTTCGAAGCTTGTGATAGGCAATAATTTTTTTGTGGCTGATAAAAAAAATCGCTAGTTACAAAACTATAGGTTTGATATATTAAGGGATTTCCACTAATTACACTTGTCTGTGATTAATTAATTAATCAATTAATTTTTTTTTTTTTTTAAATATTTGAATCAAAATTTTAGAAAGGAAAAAACAAACAAACAGTTAATCATGCCTCTTTAACCGTGTTTTATTTCTGTAGGAAGGCATTTTCTTACCATTGGAGCAATAGAGCAGTTCAATCATGATGTCAATTTGTAGGCCAACCTAGAAGAGTAATTTACCATGTTCTCCCTCTGGAATATGTTTTAAAAAATAGTGGTTTTCGATTTATGAGTACATAAGGTGTGTGGTTAACATTAATTAAAGACATGTTTTGTTTTTTTAACCTAAATCACATACAGTCATAGTTCAAAATGAATTTTGTGCTCTATATAAACCTAACAAAGATGAAAAAAAAAAAAAAAAAATAGGCTGTGCTCATTTTATATTTTCAAGGAACTGCAGTGTTTGTTTCTGACTCTGTATTTCAGGAGATAGATTGCAATCTTTAGGACTGCAAACAAGAAAAACACCCAAGCAGCACTCTTTCTTTCGCTCTGTATTTCTATATCTGTCTCTGTTTTGATACATTTAAATGGTGTGTCCACTCAGGATCTTCATGACAGTTTGACTGACAGCTGAACAGAAAAGCTATTTGCTTGAATAAAGAACAAACACACAAAGAGCGTTAGGAGGTCTGTTATTTCTGACATTGAGCTGCCTCCAAGACACAAGGATAGCGATCAAGGTACCAATAAGAAAAAAATGATTGAGAACGAGTGAGTGGGGAGAAAGAGAGAGAGATGGACTGAGTGAAATTAAAATATCCTACCTATCCTCTTCAGTGGTTTTATAATGTTTCCAGTCTCCTGGTGCTGTGGCCTTTTCATATGAGCTCAATCACTATTGCTCCATCACAACAACGTAACAAACTGCTGTCTGCTTTATGATGGACCATCACTTACACGTTTAAAAGGTCACTCAGACTGCACAAGTCATAAAAGGACAGGTTCAAAAATACACACTGATATTAAAAATGAGAATCAATATAACTGTCATAAGGAATTCTGCCATTTGAAATCTTCATGCACAGCTATCTGTCAGGGAGCCACACACTAAACAGAGTAAGTTTCAAAATGCTTTATTTGAACAAACTGATAAGGCAATAAAACAATTGGCAGGCAGATGAGAGAAGCAGATGACGACTGATGAAAGGTGAGTTGCTCCCGGAGGGAGGGAGACAAGGAACTGGGAACCAGGAACAGGAACGAGGAGAGGAAAGAATGAGGTTAGTACTGTATATCTTCAGGTAAGAGGTAAACCAACAGGAGGTGGTCTGAGCTCTAGACAATGGTGCGTTCAAGTCCTCTTAGGAAGTTCGTACGTATGAGGTGGGAAGTCGTGCTTATAACGGCATGTGCGTTCAAGTCACTTTTGTCGGAGCAAGATGGCGGAGTACTTTCTCTTAATTAATTACACAAAAATACAGTAAGGTTCTTAAACTCTTGTTCTAGAAAATGAAGAACAAAGAAATGTGCATCAGGTGTACTTTGTATTTTTATGTTTTTAATTAATTTATGAAGCCACTGCCAACTCATCGTTACATGTTGCATTGTTATATTATAATACTATCATATCTGTGTTGGCGATTAGCTAACTGCGCTGTAAATAGAAAAGCCTGACAATATCAAATACCTTTATGTATTGTGTAACACGCCATGTTAATCACTGACACGCCCCCAACTCGTAAAGATCAGAGCTTAGAGAAAATCCCGAGCTCCCCACTGGTATTTACGACATTGTGGTGGCGTTCAAGTGTGTTCAACTCGTAAATACGATCTATACGAGATGACTTGAACACACCAAGACTAGACAAAGGCTGAATCCGAAATCGCCCCCCTAAACTCATTCACTATTCCCTACGTTAGTCTACTAATACAGCTCATCTGAAGGAGTGAATGAAAACGAGTGAGTGAATTCGGACAGCCGTTGAGCATACATCGGTTGTACACTTGTTATTGCACTGCAATGTAGGATTGAATAAGTGCACTCAGTAAAGTCCACTATGGTTTCAGACCCCACTAGAAATGACTGTCCCTTCAATTAACGCCCAATCGAGGGGATTGGGGCAATTTCAGATTCAGCCAAAGTGTGTGTGGCGGGTCCTTTTAAACAGGTGCTGGGGTGATGAGTGACAGCTGGTGGTGATCAGAACTCAGGTGATTGTGATCTCAGTGGTTGAGTGTGGGTGGAGCCTTGTGATTCAGTGCAGTTGAGCTGAAGGAGGGATGATGGGAAATGAAGTGTAGGATGGTGACTGAGCTGGTGACTCTAGGTGTGTTCGACATTGGCTGCGGCTGGATGTAACCGATCGGCGAGAGTAGCCGATGGAGGAGGAGGAGCTGAAAACGGAGACGTGAAGTCGGACACTTTCTGGTTCCCGTAGTGACCGCTCACGCGGTGTTTGCATACTTTACCACAGCTGAAGTGAAATAAATGCAATATTTGCCAAATAATACCCAGATGTTTCAGAGACATTTTCATTCAATAATTTATGTACTGCTTCATACAGCGTCTGTTTGAACAACAATAAAGTTCAACATATGCTACTATCAATGAAGTGGAGTCTACATTTTTTAATCAGTTTTAATTTGTTAAACATGACACAATATACTGTTACATCGCAATACATGAAAAGAGTGTTTACTGTTATAAAAAACTGATTTGTGAGCTTTAGAGGAACTAAAGGTGTTCGAAAAAACACGAAGCACACGTGATCGTTGTCATGCGGTGAATCCGGCCAATCGTGGAACAGCTGTGTCGTCATCAGAGCTCGTGCAGCCGCTCTTGAGAAGCTGCGCTGGCTGAGTTCTCCGGCTACTCTTGAATCGCTCTCGCGGTACTTTGATGGCATACGTCACAGTCACGTGGAGTCGGTGCTTTATCAAGTCGGACAAAATTTCTAACCAGCATGCACTGCTTCAAGTCAGCCGCCGATCGGTCTGCGCATAGCTGCATGAAGTCGAACAAGCCTACTGTTACGCAGTTAGAAATAATGCATTGAACACTGATGGAAATTGACTTTATGACATTCCCTTAAGAAGAACTAGGAGCATATTTGTTAAAAATCCCGTGTAAGCAAATGGTCAGTGGTTTAAACCCTGCATAATGTGATCATAGAGTCATCACAATTGTATCCTCGAACACTTAACACTTGACCATAAGTGATTTCAGAAGGATTGTCTCCCATGTAAGCTGAGATGAACCTCTCCCTTTAAACAGAGCTGTTATCTATAAAATATTAAAATTTTAATAACGTTTATGTATATAACAATACACACACACACACACACACACATATATATATATATATATATATATATATATATATATATATACAGTACCAGTCAAAAGTTTGGAAACATTACTATTTTTAATGTTTTTGAAAGAAGTCTCTTATGCTCATCAAGCCTGCAGTAAAAAAACAGTAATATTATGAAATATTATTACAATTTAAAATAATGGTTCTCTTTTTTAATATATTTTAAAATGTAATTTATTTTTGTGACGCAAAGCTGAATTTTCATCAGCAAGTACTCCAGTCTTTGGTGTCTTATGATCCTTCAGAAATCATTCTAATATGCTGATTTATGATCAATGTTGGAAACAGTTGTGCTGCTTAATATTTTTTTTTATAACCTGAGATACTTTTTTCAGGATTATTTAATGTATAAAAAGTTAAAAAGAACTGTATTTATTTAGAATAGAAATCTTTTGTAACAATATACACTACCGTTCAAAAGTTTGGGAACAATAACTATTTTTTTTTAAGAAATTAGTACTTTAATTCAACAAGGATGCGTTAAATTGATAAAAGGTGATGGTAACGATTTATATTGTTAGAAATTTTTTTATTTTGAATAAATGCTGTTTTTATGAATAAATGCTGTTAACATTTTACTCAACAATGAATCCTGAAAAAAGTATTCCAAAAAAATATATTAAACAGCACAACTGTTTCCATCATTGATAATAACTGAGTATCAAATCATCATATTAGAATGAATTCTGAAGGATCATAAGACACCAAAGACTGGAGTACTTGCTGATGAAAATTCAGCTTTGCATCACAAAAATAAATGACATTTGAAAATATATTAAAAAAGAGAACTGCAGGCTTGATGAGCATAAGAGACTTCTTCCAAAAACATTAAAAATAGTAATGTTTCCAAACTTTTGACTGGTACTGTATTATATATATGAAGAGTTCAGATGCAAAAGCCTCTGCCATCTGAAATTTTCTTCTAGAATGATCATTTTTATCAAGCTCGTATATTTAAGTTCAGTAATTTCACTTAAATGGCAATGAAAATTGCCTATTAATTGTCATTTAAGTGAAATTACTGAACTTAAATATATGAGCTTGATAAAAATTACCATTCTAGAAGAAATTTTCAGATGGCACTTAGAGGCTTTTGCATCTGAACTCTTCAAATATATATATATATATATATATATATATATATATATATATATAATGCATCCTTGCTGAATAATAGTATTAATTTCTTTAAACAGCACCATTATAATAGCGCACACATTATATTTACTTGCACACTCTCACCATTGTTTTAGTGCCCAGTTCACTAATATAAATGGTTGCTAAAGTTCCCATCTTGCAGGCTGGTTCTCAGTGCTAGGTTGTGAAAATAGTAGACTACACCCTTTCTTCTAATGCCATTAGATAAACCTTTAAATCCACAAAGACCTGTTTGTATACATCATTCTAATACCGGAGCTCAAATGGCCATAAGCCCGCTTTGCCTTTGCTGTGTTAAACCAATGGGAGTTCAAAGTCCCTTGCTTGCATGAATTCAAAGACCTGTAGAGGACAGGAGTGAGTTCAAACATGTCTCTACAAAGCAACATTCCTCTTAGCTGTAGTTTTACTGAGAATGTGTCCAAAACAGAGAAGGAAAACAGCAACAGCCATTGAAGAGATGGAGAGATGAAAGTAATGAACGTGAAGTATTTATCACTTGGCACAGCTATGTGGGAAAGTGCAATAAAGATGATTTAAACCTTTTGTAATCATACCAGGACAGTTTGGAAAGGCTTTGCTTAGCTTTGTTTCTTACTCTGCACATGGCATGCATATATCGTCATGCAAAGTGCATGTGCAATATTGTCTGCGGGTAGAAGTGTCTGAATATGGTCATTTTCGCAACTTCACGCTCTTTCAAAATATAAAGAACTATGTGATGTCCATTAATTAATATATGAGTGATAAAATCAGTGTTATTAGACATGCATGAATGAGTAAAATGTCTCACGATGGACTTCTCACCATGGTTTCCAGTTATCCATCTTCTCCTTCCAGGCCTATATCTGCCCTCTCATGCTCTTACATCATCACCGGCTATTTAGTAATAATAATAAGTTATATAGCGCCTTTCAAGGAAACATATAGCATGGGAGATAATAAGTGAACAAGTATTGACATAGCAGAAAGGGGAACCAATCAGTTTCAAAATAATGTGAATAAATTAGTTTTAAGTTGTGTCTTAAAGGTATGTAGTGATGAGACAGTACAGAGTTAAACTAATTCCAGAGCTTAGGGCCCATAATACTGAACGTCCTACCAGCAGTAGGCAGTTTGAATTTGGGTAAAACAAGCAGGTTGTCTGAGCAAGATCTAAGAGTGTGGGCAGGAAGGTAAAGCTGAATTAACTCTGCTAGATATAAAGGTGCTAAACCATGACAGGCCCTATAAACTAAGACAAGTAGTTTGAACTGAATGGGCAATAGGCAACAGGCTGAAGGATTGGAGTGATGTGAGCAGATTTTTTGTAAAATGTAAGGGTATAAGCAGCAGAGGTTTGGACCAGGACTTTTGCTGGAAGGCCACTAAACAAGGAGTTACAATAGTCCTATGTAGACGTAGAAGCAT
The DNA here is from genome assembly GCF_964197995.2 of Scardinius erythrophthalmus. NCBI lineage: Eukaryota > Metazoa > Chordata > Actinopteri > Cypriniformes > Leuciscidae > Scardinius > Scardinius erythrophthalmus. The sequence goes on along the minus strand of NC_138223.1, from coordinate 13,923,525 downwards.
CTAACTCTGGTTGTAAGCCTAAACTTGACATAAACTGTAACTTGTCCCTCAAATCTTATTGGAATGCTGTTCCATGATCAACAAAGATGTTGTTCTTGGTGAAACCATGTTCATTGTTTAGGTCAATTCTCACCAAGGAATTGTATGGATATCTGTTCATTCAACTGCGATAAAACAAGAAAGACAACTCAATTCGGTACTCATGTGTTGTCTGAGAGGCACCGTTCTGTGTGTGTGCTTTAAGTCTGTGTGCACAGTCTATCAGACAGTGTGCAAGTACCAAATTGAGTTTTTTCACATCTTCTTGCACTTGGATAAATAAAATCACTTGAATGTTTAGATTGGCAAGAATTAAAAACACATGCAAATGGTAAACTTATGACAATGCTTATGCAGCACTGGCCTTTTTCCCAAAAGCATCGTTAACCAAATATGGTTGCAAGTTACGTTGTTACCAACCATTTAAAGATTTGACATTTCCCGAAACCACACAGCACCTGTCAAAAGTTTGGAAACATTCACATTTGTAACATTAAAAAACAAAAACAGTTATCTTCCGATCGATAAAGTGTCAAGTGCAATTCCATCAACTGTCCTGTGCGTCTTTCATGCTGACCCCAGGCCATCAAGCAGTCCTTATTGTCAAGCCCTGTATTTTCTTTCTAAACAGATTAGCAAGTGCAGTTCTTTTACTTTCATATCTCTCAGCTTTGCATCTCATCCCTGTATTTTTGAGAATAAATCCGTTCTGCACTGCACGCTGTACACAAGATGCTGTGAGACAGACATAAAGAGATGTGTATGCAGTCTTTTCTGTTCCTGTGACAAAACGCCTCTATGTTTTTCTCTTCCAGGCAGCAGCAGATAACAGCGATGAATCTAGTGTCTGTGTCCTTTTCTCTCAGGTGTAACTTTTTCTCTCAGGAGCGCTTCCTAAAAGATGTCAAATGCCAAAAGAGGGGCATAAAACCCAGACCAAAGCAGCACGGAACAGTGTATTTACAGGAGTCTCTCAGAAAGTCAGAGCGAGAAAGTAGTAAATGACAGTGCAGTTGTAAATATCCTTGTAGAAGCAGAGGAGAAAGTCACTGTGTCTCAGCAGAATCTCTGCTGATGTTACTGTTTTCTGGAGATGCGCTGTAGCAAAACATGTAGATTCTTACTCGGAAATCATCAGAACTGTCACTGTTACTGTCAGTTGACCAGATGTAGGATATGAGCTGTCTGCTGCCTACATATACTAAACTGACTTTACTTCTAAAGCAACATTTTACTGAGATGAAACGTAGTTTGATTTGGAACATTAAAAAAATTGCACTTTGTTTGTAAAGTGTATAATAGTCATGATACTTTATTGATACTATTAAACTTTTCTGTTAACATTTTGCTAAGCTAACAATGTGATGCTCTATTGAGCTTAAAAATACTCTACCCAGCAAGCAATTCTGAGTTGAAAAGACGTCTAATAGCCGTCCAAACACAGCCCAGACATCTAGGCTAAAACAAGGCAAAATTTAGGCTGTCAGTGAAAATTTAATAGACATCTAAACCATAGCCCAAGAATAGGCTAGTCATCAATTAGATGACTTACATGATGGTATATCATACATCTCGCAAGTTATTTTGGCAAAAACGACATGTAACCAAATTCAAGGTTATTGAATTATTGAACAAATTCAAGTGGGTTACTCATAGCCGGACTATTTCTGGTTATAGTTAACCTAGACGATGAAATGACAGCTATTGCTTGCTGGGCACATACACAAATACTGGGTAAATGAGCCCGATCTCACGGGAAAACGTTAGAGGTGGGCGGATCGATCCTGAAGTATCGATATATCGATACTGACGTGGTATCGAAAAGGATCGATCCTCACATAAAAATATCGATCCAAATGTGTGTTTTTTTACCAGTAATTTTTTATTAATTTATCACGCAATTCAGTGCATAAAATAAGCTTCTAAGTTGAAAAATAAGCGAATGTTAGCGGATAATTGTGTAGGATAGAACTTTTCTTCTAGTCATCTGGATACAAAACGAAACCAATCAATCACAGAGAGCGTTCGATGCTGGTGCTTCGCTGAGCTCACAGGCCCAGGTTTGGGAAACGTTTGGGAAACGAAGCCTTGCTTAGATGACAGAGAAACAATCGGGAGTTATTTCGCAATAAACAAACCAAAAGTGTACATAACGGTTCAAAATGTTGACGTCAGTAAGATTTTTTTAATGAAATTAATATTTTTATTCAACAAGGATCGATGCATTAAATTGATCAAAAGTGACAGTCAAGGGTTTTACACTGTTAAAAAAAATCTACTTCATATAAATGCTGTTCTTTCAACTTTGTTCATCAAATAATTCTGCATAAAATGTATCATGGTTTCCACAAAAATATTAAACTGTTTTCAACATTGATAATAATAAGAAATGTTTCCTGAGCAGCAAATCAGCATATTAAAATGAATTATCGTCATGACTGGAGTAATGATGCCGAAAATTCAGCTTTGATCACATGAATAAATTACAGTTTACTATGACATAGAAAACCTATGTTAAATTGTAATATTCCAGTTTTTACTGTATTTTTGATCAAATAAATGCAGAAGAGAATTACAAATCTTACAGACCCCAAACTTTTGAACAGTAGGCTAGTATACTAGTATGCTAGTACTATAATTAGGGTAGTTTTGTAAAAGTCACTGACTAATTACAGGCGAGTTGGGAGCACAAATCACAAAATATTTAGTAGTCATGAAAACGTATTCAGATGATGCATTCACCTCATATATCATGACACACTGCTCTAGCACAGGAAAGTGCATACAAGTTCAAGTGCATGCTTTTAAAATTAAAAAGTATCGGTATCGGTATCGATATCGGCGATACTGGCCCTGTATTTACTTGGTATCGGATCGATACCGAAATTTGCAGTATCGCCCACCACTAGAAAACGTACAAATTCTACGAGGTGGCTTATTCGTACGAATTCATACGACCTGACTCGTACGAATTAGTACGATTTTTGCAAAATCGTACATATTTTACGAATTGCCCAATTCGTATGAATTCATACGAATGACCTACCCCTGACCCCGCCCCTAAACCTACCCATCACGTGGGTTTAGACAAATCGTACAAATTCGTACGAGTGAGGTCGTACGAATTAGTACGAATTAGCCAACTTTTTATCATTCGTACGAATTCGTACGAATTGGTCGTGAGATAGCGTTGGGTAAATAGCCATAATATTTTAAAATAGTAAAATATTGGACAATATATATATTTTTTAATTATATTGAGCTGTTTCTATATCAAAGTACTACCGAAATTCCATTTGACGCCCTCACTGTACCATGATACTACTGCCCAGTTATGCGGCCTCCTAAGATACCACAAAATAATGATGACAGACAAAAATTTAAACAAATGTAAATGTAAATAAAAACATACATAAATATATTTCCTTTAATAAGTGTGAAATGATTCCCCTACTGCTGTATAATGTATTAACATCTTACTCCAGGGTACTTAAAAAATACCATAGTAATACCATGTTACAAAACCATTGTAAAATGTTTAGTACATTTTTGTTAGTTTTTCATTTGTCTTGATCTAATGAATAAAAAAAAAACAGACATGTACATGTTCTAACAAGGAGTTAACTTGATTCCAGTGACGAAAATGTTACCGAAACCACAAATTTATATTTTAAATTCATATGTCTCCATTGTCCTTTGAACATGCACACAGGATGGCATAGTTTGATTGATGTCAAACCTGGCTTGACATGTCTTCACAGGCATGTCAAACCTGGCTGTCTTCACAGGCCAAGTTAGAATATTTGCATGTGTAAATGAGATTACTAGAACTTTTGTTTCTCTAGAGGATTTGGAATATAGCACACAAGCCGTATGGAGGACTATTTTTATGGTGATTTGTTCTTGACAGGCCCTGGTGACATATGCTTGAGTTATACGGAAAAGACCAGTATCATCTCTTGTGTTCCACAGAGGAAATTAAGTTATCTTGGTTTGGAATGACATGACTGTGAATGAATTAATTTCTATTTTTGGCTGAACTATTAAAAAGAGCAGTTAGATACCAAACATAGCTCTTATGTTGTGTTAGGTGATACAATACTTTGACTGGCAAGATGTGCCTCTACAGCATTGCTCTGATACTCACTTTAGCTCTGTGTGATAGTAATAGGATTCCATGACCCCAGACTGCAGGTCAGTGGACCTGCTGCTCTCCTCTCTTGTACCTGTCACTCTGACTACTGATGTGTGTCAGAGATCAGTATTGGGTAAAAAGCATTTTTGCCAGGATGCCATGCCACAATGTAAGATTTAGAGAAGGATTCTTGGCTACACTGTGAATAGACTGTAAAGTTACAGCAACAATGTACAAATTATTAGAGTCAGTTAGAAGCAGGTTGTTTTATAATGTAATAAACCAGAGCCAGCCAATCACATTACAGCCACACATCACATATCACTCACTCTAAAAAATGCTGGGTTGTTTCAACCCATGTTTGTGTCACATATAGACAAACCCAACCATTGGTTTAAATTATTAAATTCAAATTTAAACCCAACGTTAGATTTTTTGACCCAATTGAAACAACCCAAAAAATTTTAGACTGCATTTATACTGTATACTGTGTTCCAAAGTAATATGCAAGGTACATTTCAGTGGGATTTAAATTATTAAATTCAAATTTAAACCCAACGTTAGATTTTTTGACCCAATTGAAACAACCCAAAAAATTTTAGACTGCATTTATACTGTACACTGTGTTCCAAAGTAATATGCAAGGTACATTTCAGTGGGATTTTAATCCAATAAACATTCATCTTAGTTTTTCACTTTCAAAGAAATGTTTGTTTGTTTTATTTCTCATATCTTTTTTTAGATAACTGGCATCAATCTCAGACAGGTTTAAAGTTTGCCAGGTCTTCTTAGGGAAATGTAAAACCTAAAGAGGTTTTTCCACATTATTAAGCAAGTCACAGTTCTCATGCAATATGGAGAGGAAGAAAGATCCTTCTGAAGATGAAAAGCATGAAATGGTGCAATGTCTTGCAAGAGGCATAAAAACAACTAATATTTAGCAGAATCGGAATAAAGATCATTGAACTGTCAAAAGATTTGTGAGTGATTTAGAGCACAGGGTCTTCATGTATTTCTAAACCCGCTCTAAACGTTTCTCTGTTTGAGCTTTGGTTAGGTGTGGCTGAAATGCAACTTTATGCTCAACTGCCAGCCTGCATGGAGAGGTTCATGGGACTCCAGAGACACAAACGGCTGCTCAACTGTGGCATTTTTTCTAGCTGCCCCTTTAATGTAATTCATTTGCTTGACTGAAACTTTGGTATCACTTTATTCTGATAGTTCCTTTCAAACATTCTGTTAACTATAAGTAACGTTGCACCTACATGTCTTGTGCGTCATGTAGCCTATTAGTAGACTGGTTGGGTTGGGTTAGAATAATGTACTTCCAAAGTTACTTGTGAAAGTGCCCCTTTCACTCAACCCCTTTCACACAGCGCTTTGAACCCAGGAAATTGCCGGCAAATTGCCAGAACGCCTTCTGTGTGAACGCAAACACGACCCGGGATTTATGCCGGGATCGATGCCGGGTTGCCGTGTTCAGTCCCGGAACACGCGCTGTGGAACAAAAGCCGTAATAATGCTGTGTCGTAGTGATGACGCTGTGAAACGGTACGTAATGCGCAAGTTTATGATCGAATCAGAGAAAAAAATAGAGAGAGAGAGAGAGAGAGAGAGAGAGAGAGAGAGAGAGAGAGAGAGAGAGAGAGAGAGAGAGAGAGAGAGAGAGAGAGAGAGAGAGAGAGAGAGAGAGAGAGAGAGAGAGAGAGAGAGAGAGAGAGAGAGAGAGAGAGAGAGAGAGAGAGAGAGAGAGAGAGAGAGAGAGAGAGAGAGAGAGAGAGAGAGAGAGAGAGAGAGAGAGAGAGAGAGAGAGAGAGAGAGAGAGAGAGAGAGAGAGAGAGAGAGAGAGAGAGAGAGAGAGAGAGAGAGAGAGAGAGAGAGAGAGAAATTGCAGCTCATAAGCAAACTTAAGACGCTGCTGAGACATTACACGTCACATCGATGTCACGTGTCTTTCCGGGATTTTTGCAGGTTGTGTGTGAACGCACTCTCTGATTCCGGAAAATCACTGGCAGTGTGAATGAACCAATATCAAACGAACCCGGGTCAAATCTCGGGTCACTTTATTCGTCTATTTTCCGGAATCTCTGTGCGAAAGGTGCTACAGGTGTGACCCGGGCTTCAGCGTCATCACTATGACACGGTATTATTAAGGCTTTTGTTCACACAACGTGCATTCCGGTGTTGTGCTGAATTTTGACCCCCTGCCAAATTATTACCCCCCTCGTTGAAGTCAGTAGCTGATTGCCTAATCCTAACTCCACCCCTAATCCTAACCCCTCCCCCACAGCTAATCCTAAACCTATGCTAAGGGGCTAATAATTTGGCGAGGGTCGAAATTCGGCACAACACCGGGACTGAACACGGCAATGTTACTAGGTCCCCAAACCGGCATCGATCTCGGCATCAATCCCGGGTCGTGTTTGCGTTCACACAGAAGGCGTTCTGGCAATTTCCCGGCAATTTGCCAATTTGTGAAATTGGCTGTGTCAGTAGAGTGTCTGTTGGGGGGCATCACAATAAAGAGTTTGCAGATATTAAGCAGACAGTCTAATCCTTTAATGAGAGTTAGTTGATGTAGTTGCAAAGTAACTTATAGTCAACAGAATATTTCAAGGGACCATCAAAATAAAGTGTTACCAAAACTTTCCTTAATAAGCCTTTATCTGACTGGGTTCTTCTGTGTTTTAAATCACTCACAAATCTGTTCAATATTCTTTATTCAGTTTTTGCAAAATATTAGTTGTTTTCATGTCGTTTGCAAGATATTGCACCATTTCATGCTTTTTTATCTTCAGAAAGATCTTTCTTCCTCCACATATTGCATGAGAACTGTGACTTGCTTAAATAATGCGGAACAACCTCTTTAAGTAGGTTTTCCATTTCCCAAAGAAGACCTGCATACTATTTAACAAACCTGTCTGAGATTGACACCGGTTATCTAAAAAGATATGAGAAATAAAACAAACAAACACTTTCTTTGAAAAACTAAATTCAACTGAAATGTCACTTGCATAATAATTTGAACAAAAAACACAGCATATATATATATATATATATATATATATATATATATATATATATATATATATATATATATAAACACCACAATATATAATGTAATAAACAAGTGCCAGCCAATCAGATAACAGTTTGCCAGATCGTGAAAATGCCTTCCAGTTTTATGTATGGATTGTAATGATATGTGCCATCTGAGGATCAGAATATTCTATCATTGACATACAGAGTGTGCAGCATATCAGGGGCAGGAAATGATTAAGGTTGCTGTAGTCTTGTCTTCAATAATTGCCATTGACCCCATGAAGACAAATGAAGAAGCTAATAAATCAAACATAGATATGAAGCTTTGTACTGCTATACTAAATGGACCAGTCATCCTGGGCCCATCGTCTACAAACAGCTTCATTTGCCGCTGTTGCCGGTCATCCATTTACAGGGCAAGGTCAATCTAGATTACGTCCCTTAAACGTTCAGGCCACTTTGTCTTCTGTGTGCGAGAGAAAGCAGGCTATTATGATCCAGTTCCAGCAGAACTGATAACAATCTGGAATTAAAACTACCGCCTTCTCAGAACTGGTCTTTCCTCCACAGTCTACTCCCAGAGATTACAATTGGAATTGGCTGCCAGCACCTCTAAACAATTGCACCATCAGAGAGACGTACAGTATGCGCTAACTTTGCCTGGTATTGAACAATAATTGAGAAATACCAGTATAATTCAGATGCAGCCTTGTCTGGTCTCATCCTCTCTGTCTAGCACATATAGGTTTTTTTTTTATTCAAAGATTTATCTATTATTGATCAATTTTGGGGGTAATTAAGTGGTATCATCACACAAACAAGATTACTGTTGTAGCGCATAATCACAGATATTCAATAGAGTATCACACTCGCTGGAGTGATGTTCTATTGAATATCTGTTCAATATCTATGTGCTTTTATTCAACAGTTTAATAAACAAGAAGTTAGTATTGTGTAACTTAAGTTTTGACAGTTTGTACTCTATTGTTGAAAGTTTGGTTTCAGTAAGATTTTTTTTTTTGAAAGAAAGAAAGAAAGAAAGAAAGAAAGAAAGAAAGAAAGAAAGAAAGAAAGAAAGAAATTAATACTTTTATTCAGCAATTTACATTAATTAAAACTAAATACTTTTACATTGTTACAAAATTTCTTTTTATCAAAGAATCCTGAAAAAAAAATTGTGATGACAGAAAACTGTAATGGCTGCTGAAAATTCAGCTTTTCACATTGTATTAAATTCAAATTTAAACCCAATGGTTAGATTTTTTGACCCAACTGAAACAACCCAGCATTTTTTAGACTGCATATATACTGTACACTGTGTTCCAAAGTATTATGCAAGGTACATTTCAGTAGGATTTTAATCCAATACACATTCAGATCTTAGTTTTTCACTTTCAAAGAAAGTGTTTGTTTGTTTTATTTCTCATATCTTTTTTAGATAACAGCTATCAATCTCAGAAAGGTTTGTTAAATAGTTTGCCAGGTCTTCTTATGGAAATGTAAAACCTAAAGAGGTTGTTCCACATTATTAAGCAAGTCACAGTTCTCATGCAATAAATTAAATAAATAAATTACATTTTGAAATGTATTAAAATATTTAATATATATTTCAGAATGTTACTGTGTATTCTTTATCAAATATATGCAGCCTTGGCAAGCATAAGAGATTTCTTTCAAAAACAAATATTTATTATTTATACCATGCAGGTCAAAAACTGAATCTTATAAGAGTTTATTGACATGGATGACAGGGAAAGCTTTTTTGTATTTTATTTCCTACAGTAATTCCACAAATATTTGCGTACAAAGAGGGTCCGGGGGCAAAGCACTTCACCCTCACATGAGGATTATTGTTTGATTAAGGAATTTTCTCCCTTGTTGTTTTTAACCTAAATATTGATAAGAAAGGGCAAAGTATATTAAATTAATGGAATCAAAATTTTAATCTTTCAATTAACTCAGATTAAAGGGCATACTACTTTCTAATTATTTAACAAGATTCAGACCACTGTTCCCATTAATATTAATTTTGTAATATTTAAATTAAATAGTACATGTGTCACACTCATGGAAGTCCAAAGCACGACGATAAAGATCAACATACTAATTAGTCTTTAAAGATTCAAGAACAAACTCAGATAAACGCAGGAAGGCAAAGTAGTACGACCATGTAACTCTGACCATGCAATTTAATATTTATTAAATAGGCTATTTATCATTTATAATGATTTGTAAAGATTTTCACATTTCTAAAGCAGTGCATATGCAAATGCTTTTATGTTTTAGATGTATGTTTCAGCTTATATACAAATGTATTTGTGTAAGATTAACGTACACATACTAATGAGTTTAGGCTGTTCTTCCACCCCAGACTCAGTACATCATTTTGAAGTCCTCTATATCGCCACACTAAAAATCACTGAGCTCTTTTGGCACACTCCATTCTAGTGAAAATGTTTGCCTAAAGAGATTGCATTGCTTGATTTTATGTACCTATAATGGGTGTAGCTGATCACAGAGAAGTTGGAACGGTATCATAAACCATATCATCTCCTTAGCTTATGATGATTCATTGAATCATTGTTAGCAAGTCGCTATTATTTCCAAATACACATTGAATACTCGCAGGCCTGCTGTGCTCACTAGTCTAAGACATACCTGAGATTCGATGATCCGCACTTGACCCGACCTTCCTCCTCCGTAAATATTTTGTAATCTAAAATCCGAGTCACTATGTCCTACACAACTGAATCAGCATGAGAAGTCAAGAGACACCAGAGCATTTTATTACATTCAGGGGACAGAGATAAAGAGAGATGCAACTGTCATGGCCTTCATTTGTCAGTCTGTGTTTAAATGTAGAAAAGGTTAAAATGCGCTGCAGTCAGATTGATGTGGTAGACCACCCAGTTGGCCTTCCTCTTGCTCTTCCTTTACAAGTCTCACTGGTGAACATACACAAACACACACACACACACACACACACACACACACACACACACACACACACACACACACACACACGTGATGCATCATCAGTTAGCGTGAGTGATCTGTCTCAGGGTAAATAAGCATGGCACTTCCGCCACCTCAGGCTGAGAGAAGACAGCGCAGAGGTCAGAAGTAACTATCATAAATTCTGTGTGTGTGTGTGTGTGCGCGCGCAAGTAGGTGATTTGATAGTCCCACAGCTGCAGGGCAGTAATCCCATAGCTGGTCTCTGAGGAACAGCTTTAAAATACCACCAGGACAGTGATCAATCAAACTCACTCACATTTACCCACAACCCACCACTTCGATGATGACTCAATGGTCCTTAAAGAAAATGCAGTGGTAATTTACCAATAGAGAACACTTTAATCCATACAGAAACATTTTAAGTTTTTTTTTTTTTTTTTTTTTTTTCGATTTACATAGGATTCATATTATGGGCAAAGATCACACACCAAAAAATTAAATATTCTGTCATTTAGATTTATGCCATAAACCTGTGTGGTTTTCTTTTTTCCAAGGAGTGCAAAGGAGTTATTTTGCATGATGTCTTAGTTGCTCTTATCCATACAAAGTAAATCGTTTTACTTCACAAAGCTCCACTAGTCTAAATATTTTTTTTGTAAAATTTTAAGCCAACATCTGCTGATTTTTCCCCTCTAAAATGACATAGGCATTAAATAATATTTTAATATTTGTGTGTTTGTGTGTGTATTATATCGCATGACGAATTAGTAGAATTCAAAAGACAGTCTTTAATCATAAATCAATACTAGGAAAACGCAGGAGATCATAAACATTAGTCTCAGCATAACAACCACAATAACACTGACAACACGGACAACTGAACAAAGTAAACTGAGGACTATTTATACATAGGTAAACAAAGGGAGCTAAATGAAACGCAGGTGAAAGTAATCAGTTACTATACAAACAAACTGGCACATACCGGGAAACTAGGGGTGGAGCCGAACCCGAATACGGTATTCGGAAAGGCACAAATAACGTGTTTTTTACGAATACTTATTTCGAACAAATACTTTTTAAAATATTTGTATTCGGGAACAAGAAAAACTTTATATCAAAAAGCTGCGTTTCCTCATGAGACCGCAGTGCAGAGTGAGTGAGTGAGTGAGTAAAAGAGGTGACTGACACCTCTCAAACCCGGTAGTTGATGCGCGTGCAGATTTCAAATGTAGGCGCGCTCGTTTTTCCAGGCGCGCCTATGGTTGCATAGCAACGACAGACGCAGGTTTAAAAAGCCCTTTTAAAATTAAATATGAAAGCAGTTTTGGATCAAATAAAAGTACAGTCAAGTCAAATAAAACACGTTTTATCTCCTGTATAGTTTGGTAACAAAGATACCATTCATTAACATTACTTAATGCTTTATTAAACATCAACACATTGAGCGAACAATATATTTTTACAACATTAATTAATGTTTGTGAATGTTATTTATTACAAACATTCGATTGGTCATGTTTGTTCACTTCATTCATTGTGCATTAAATAATGTTAACAGAAATAATGTTAACTTTTGATTTTAAAAATGTATTTTTAAATTAACCCAAGGAGAATAATTGCGACAGTATAATTGTTTATTGTTAGGTCACTTTATCTTATGTTATCTAACAAATGGAATCTTATTGTAAAGTGTTTTTAATACTACAGTTTCCATCTTTTGTAATCTAAATTAAGCTTTGGTACCAAAATAGGTACAGAGAACCGTGGATTTTCACAGGTAGCCTATACCGAATACTTAAATTTTGGTATCGTGACAACACTAGTAGCTCTGTTAGCTCGGTAATTTAGACAATAGGCTGTTGACAGAGTAACGTTAACGTAGGTAATGGCTGTTATGTTTTTTTTCTTTTCAATGACGTTCCTTGTTACATGTTCATTGCTTGATTTATGGAAAAACATCAACCAATATTGCATATCCATAATTATTATAATGGATATAATTAAAGAATACTTACACTATAACGTAAATTAGAAGTGTAACGCAAAAAAAAAAAAGATTTTTACGCCTGTTTTGAATTTTACTCGAATACAAATACAAATACAAATACTTTTCCCCCCTCAACAAATACAAATACAGATACAAATACCGGCTGCTTTGCACACCCCTACGGGAAACTATGTCAATTAACAATAACAGGCAAAACAGAACACAATAACAATAAAATAGAACTATACAGAACAGAACCATTACAATATGTGTATATGTCAGAATTATACAATTTCAATCATATGTGCAATTGAGCAACATTCTGCAAAATATCTTTTTTGTTTCATGGAAGAAAGTAAGTCGGGTGTGGAACGACATGAGGGTGAGCAAAATATGAATTTCTATTTTTGGGTGAATTTTAGTAGAGCCGATAACGCCAGCTGACACAGGTTAGTAGAAGACAGGGAATGAGGACAGGAGAGGAGAACAGGACATTACAGATGTGTCAGACCCCTGTATAAAAGACTTTATGGCTCTGCAGTGCAGAGCAAACATCACTGGAACATCATTTAATACACAACCGTGTTACTATGGTTACAAACATTTATTTATACCAACAGCTGAATTTAGGTATAACTGATTAGCATGCTTATTATTCGACCACATTTGGTAAGCAGTTATTGTTACGATGCGGTAGAAACATGGAGGAAGCAGGATCCAAATGCAGCTCACTTTATTAAACAAACTCCAGACTTACAAACTCAAATACAGGAACGGGGAACAGGACTCAGGAACAGAACAACCAACATCCACTTAACAACATCAAGAACTCACAAAGACTGAACTAGACACAGGGCTTAAATACATACTGGACTAATGACGAGACAAGGGACACCTGTGAACATTTAAACAATCAACCAATGACAAAATGACAACAGACAGGGGAACACAAGGCAAGATCACATGACTAGAACAGGGGATCACATGACAGACAAGAACCAGGAACAATAAACAAAACCCAAACCGTGACATAGCCCCCCCTCTATGGGCGGCTCCCGACGCCCATAAAAACAAAAACATAAGTTCAGGAGGGTGGTGGAGCGGAGGCGGTCTTGGGGGAGGGATGGAGGGCCAGGCCCGTGCAGAGGAATAGATCCAGGACATGGCAATGGCGGGCCTGGGCCATGAAGCGTGGGTGGACCAGACTGTTCAGGGGACCAGAGCAGACCAGGGTGTGCGGGTGGCCAGGGCGGATCAGGATGTGCAGAGGACCAGGGCGGAGAAGACCCCTCGGGCGGCCACGGCGGAGAAGACCCTTCGGGCGGCCACGGCGGAGAAGACCCCTCGGGCGGCCACGGCGGAGAAGACCCTTCGGGCGGCCACGGCGGAGAAGACCCTTCGGGCGGCCACGGCGGAGAAGACCCTTCGGGCGGCCACGGCGGAGAAGACCCTTCGGGCGGCCATGGCGGTGAAGGCTTATTGCCCCCCCCCCAAAATTTTCTTGGGGAGGTTAACGGACTTAGGCGCCAGGTAGGAGGAGTCCGGTGGCGAAGGCGTGTCAGGGCTGGATGAGACAGGCAATGAAGGCAGGTCAGGGCTGGACGAGGTCTGCGACGAGGGCAGGTCAGGACTGGACAGGACCAGCGATGAAAAGGGCTCTGAGCTGGGCAGGACCAGCGGTGAAGAGGGCTCTGAGCTGGGCAGGACCAGCGATGAAGAGGGCTCTGAGCTGGGCAGGACCAGCGGCGAAGAGGGCTCTGAGCTGGGCAGGACCAGCGGCGAAGAGGGCTCTGAGCTGGGCAGGACCAGCGGCGAAGAGGGCTCTGAGCTGGGCAGGACCAGCGGCGAAGAGGGCTCTGAGCTGGGCAGGACCAGCGGCGAAGAGGGCTCTGAGCTGGGCAGGACCAGCGGCGAAGAGGGCTCTGAGCTGGGCAGGACCAGCGGCGAAGAGGGCTCTGAGCTGGGCAGGACCAGCGGCGAAGAGGGCTCTGAGCTGGGCAGGACCAGCGGCGAAGAGGGCTCTGAGCTGGGCAGGACCAGCGGCGAAGAGGGCTCTGAGCTGGGCAGGACCAGCGGCGAAGAGGGCTCTGAGCTGGGCAGGACCAGCGGCGAAGAGGGCTCTGAGCTGGCGGGAAGTGCAGGCTCGGCTGGACTGGCGGAAAGTGCAGGCTCGGCTGGACTGGCGGGAAGCTCTGGATCAGCAGAAGCGACGTGAACCGTCTCTAGATCAGCAGAAGCGACGTGAACCGTCTCTAGATCAGCAGAAGCGACTTGAACCGTCTCTGGATCAGCAGAAGCGACGTGAACCGTCTCTAGATCAGCAGAAGCGACTTGAACAGTCTCTGGATCAGCAGAAGCGACGTGAACCGTCTCTAGATCAACAGAAGCGACGTGAACCGTCTCTAGATCAGCAGAAGCGACGTGAACCGTCTCTGGATCAGCAGAAGCGACGTGAACCGTCTCTGGATCAGCAGAAGCGACGTGAACAGTCTCTGGATCAGCAGAAGCGACGTGAACAGTCTCTGGATCAGCAGAAGCGACGTGAACAGTCTCTGGATCAGCAGAGCTGACGTGGAGCCAAGGCTCGGCGGGACGAGTCCCTGGAACGATGGCCTTTGTGGCAGCATGTGCTGACATCAGCGGGGAATCGGCCACGCTGGAAACCAGTCCTTGACGGCCATAGACCAATCCAGTGGCTGGCTTGATGGTTGGCGTGACGTGAAGATTCTCAGGCTGGGCACATGAGACGTGAAGCTGTGAAGACTCTGGACTGGACGGGACCAGCGGTGAGGGCTCTGGGGGTACTGTGAGCTCAAGGGGTGTTTCATTAGCCAAGCCCACAGTAAATGCCAAACCGCTCAAGGAGAGGGCCAGGTCGACATATCCCTCCAGGGTCCAGCCGGTATAGTCCTCCGGCATAAATTGAGCAATGTCATCATCCAACCCGCTCCAAAACAGCTCCATGAGCTGGATGTCATCTAATGATCCCAGATGACAGCAAGTCAAAAAGTCCCTCGCATATCTCTCAATGGGCTGGCCATCCTGAAACAATGAAGAAAGGAATTTCCTCAGGGCCTGGTTGCTAACCACTGCTGGATCCATTTTGTGGTGAGTTCTTCTGTTACGATGCGGTAGAAACATGGAGGAAGCAGGATCCAAATGCAGCTCACTTTATTAAACAAACTCCAGACTTACAAACTCAAATACAGGACCGGGGAACAGGACTCAGGAACAGAACAACCAACATCCACTTAACAACATCAAGAACTCACAAAGACTGAACTAGACACAGGGCTTAAATACATACTGGACTAATGACGAGACAAGGGACACCTGTGAACATTTAAACAATCAACCAATGACAAAATGACAACAGACAGGGGAACACAAGGCAAGATCACATGACTAGAACAGGGGATCACATGACAGACAAGAACCAGGAACAATAAACAAAACCCAAACCGTGACAGTTATCATTTCTGGGTATTTTTATATTAAACAGGGGAGCAGGTGCACTGAATACAACTTCGGAAAATGCAATTTTATTTTCCCATTTTGAAAATCACTGCTAATCTCTCAGCAAACTTTTGGCAAGAATATGCCAAAATGACTGAAAGAACAGGATGTTATTACCTATTTTAAAATGTAATTTAATTGAAGTGCTTTTAATTTAATTATGATTAAAAAATTTGTTTGATTTTAATCTTTTTATAATTGAAAAATTAGGAGCAGCTTTTATGAGAGTTGTGTCTGTCATCTGAGTTCTGACTGGCTAAAGTGCTGGGTCAGAAGGTCATCCGCTAATGCCCCGGGCAGAAGGAGGGTAGGGGGTCAACCAGTAGGTAGGGGGTGGTTTTGCCAGGAGATAAAGCGTTTGACTTTGCCACTGCATGCTGGGTTGAAGACAATTCAACATGTCCAGGGGATAGAGACTCCTCCTCATCACACATAGCTACAACCTGTCTGAGTGCTCACAAATCCTCCCTCGGCTTATAAGATAAACATGAAAAAAACATAGCAGTGGACTGAAAAATAAATCTCACTATTGTCTTTCTCGTCTTGTGTTTATTACACAGAATCTTCATGTTACCAATACAGAGGTTGAACTGCAGAACAAACGTGAGAGAGAAGGTTCCTTTACTGTAAACACGTAGACGAGAAAGGTTAGGCTAATCATCCAATAAGTGTTGCTAAGATAAAGTGCTGTTGGATTGAATCAACATTGAGAAAATGGCTCAGGAGCTGCACTATAAAGATCAAATATGTTAATACAACAGATTTGTAGCCAACTTCACAGAAAAATGATTAAAAATATTAATAAGAATTGATGTCCACAAAATAACGCAAACAATAGAAGTATACATTTTTATTAACTATATTAATTTATTTTTTTAAATTATATTGTTATTAAGACCATTTTACGATAAGGAGGATGGCTTCCATACATAAAATGAACAGTGGTTCTCAGATTAAAAATAGTAAAAAATAAATATAAATAACCTATACATTTCACAGATTATGCATTTTTTTAATAACTTGACCATTAACTAAAGCTACATGATTCAGACACTTAGTTTCTTGTATTGAGTAATGACAAGGGGTCTATTTTTTTTTTTTTTTTTTGGCATGAATGATGCTGTTTCTAAATTGACGTGATCTGCTTCTAGGTTCACATCAGGCTTTAGTAATGTGTATCTGGACGATTTGGGCATGCAGCATTTGATTTAATAGACTCACAGGAAAGATGCACAATGTGACAATCAATCATCGTTTGTACTCAAAACCTGTGCACATATTTCAGTCAATAATGTAATTCAGCTACAGAGGGAAATATGCTCTAGCTCTGCACACCAGACTTTATCTCTTTAGAATATATTGACATTATTGAGTTTATGCGAACAGGCGCAATCTGACCTCACTTCCTGCTCTAGAACAAACAGTCAATGACCGCTGGAGTGACCTTACTCTCACACAGCTGACCACAGGATGACAAACAGCACACAGGGGTGAGAAGGTCAAGAGTTCATAAAGAGACCCTTGAATACATTTGGGTCTGTTTCTGTTTTTCTACGATCTGTTTTTCTACGAGTTTCCTCTACCGAATATATTAAAGAAGCTTCTCAAATTCATCGATTAGAAGTTAGCACACACCCTGTAATTTTATAATTGGAAAAATAAGAAAACACTGTTGAAGTATGAATTTGTACATACTGTAGAAATGTAAATGTAAATTGAAAATATACTTTTTAAGAACCTCCCCAGGGGGTGTTTAAGCCATGATTAGGGGGACAGACCATACCAAATACCCCTTAATTAGCACTCTGTCAGTAGCAATAGGAATCGGAATGTATCCATTCTGTTTCTCGTTCCACATAACGAATCCTTAAGGATTCCATCAACGGTTCTTTTTGTAATTTTGAAAGAATGGATGTTTGAAAAACTATTCAACATTCAGTTTCCTCAGCAGCCTGTTGTGGTTCACAGCATGTGAATGTAAAGGATGGTCACTGGACTTCAGTGCACTGACCTCATTTGGACTCTAAAGCACTGATGTGTCATCTGTGATGATGAACAAACAAGACTGGGGGATCTTTCTGTTTATTCTCACCCAACTACTGTAAATAAACATTGAAATTAATTAACTTGAGTGTGTGGTTGTACAAATGCTTAATTACTTCCAGTGTTGTAGGTTACGTTCAGACTGCAAGTGGCCCAAATTCGAATTATTATTATTTTTTTGCTTATAACTTTCTATTCTGATTTGGTCCACTTCCAGATACAGTGGTCCTGAATCAGATACAGATATGATATTTTGCAATGCGAACTCAGTCTAAATAGTCATAACAGAATTCCTGCGACTTAAATGTCACTCAATCAACATTCTTCACAATTATGCACTGATGGAAGTCACTCCAATGATTTTGTTTTTCTTTTGCTGCAAAGCCTTGAGTGCTTATTAATTGCACTCAAAATTTCTCCCTTTGTTATTATCATTTGTTATATTTATTTCATTATTTTGTATTCTGGAATTATTCTTTTAATATTTAATTTAATTTATTCTTCTAATATTGAGTTCTATTAATTGAGATGTCATATTTAAATGGTTACATGGTCATTTTGTAGTATTGTTAAATACGGTGCCTGGCTCCTTTAAAGCAACAACATGGAACTTTTCCTCAGCGGTCGCCCTACAGGTTGGAAGCGGAATTGTCCATTACCGCTGTCGTAAAATGATTTACGGTTACTGTATATGAAGCATGTAGGCTTTTTTTCATATGGGCAATGATAATATTATTAATCTTCCTCCTTTTATAATTTATACATATTTAGTAGACTAAACATTTTAACTCAAACATTTGCGATTTGCATGTCGATTACAATGCCCAAATCTGAACGAGAATAATAGCGATAGCATCCTAACCATCTAAAACTAACGCATTTTAGTGTTTACTAGCTACCAGATTGATAATTCGCTCATCTACTAGCTGATTCATGAAGATAAATAAATGGAGGACCAGATAGTTTCCGTAACGTAGCCAGGCAGACAACAGATTAGAAAAACTAAAGATAGTATGCAAGCAATTTACAGTTACTTACTAGTTCAACAGCATGACGGCCAAGTCAGCATCGGTCTGGTAACACTCCTCCTCCATAAGCTAACGCCAGCGAGCAAACGCTCGACCCATATTGATCCTCGTCCTGCCTTTCAGTTTATCACTCTCCCTTTTCCTCTTCCGACTCTACTCCGACAAAACCTTGGACTTCTTACGTTTCGCTGCTGCTTCAGCCATGACGAAAACAGACGCACGAAAACAAACGCGCTGGTTGGCCACATTTGAGGAAGTGTTGGGCGAAGTGACGTATGCCGTAAAGCAGTCGAATTTTGTAGTTCTTTTTGAGCGCTGGTTACTACCCGCACGCGAAGTTACATAGTGCCAGTAAAAGCGATACAGACCCCGTCAGGCTCTGGCAGACGTCTCATTCAACCTATTGTAAGTCGATGTACTATCACAAGGGTCTTGGAAATATATTATGAAGGTTGAAAAGTTCCATGTTGTTGCTTTAAGACTCATGTTCCGGTTCCGTTTGCTCTCCTTCAGTGAACCAGAGGTGAGTTGTACTACTGATGCTCAGGGGTGCGTTTCCCGAAAGCATCGTTAGCCAACTATGGTCGCAAGTTCCGTCGTTATCAGCATAGTTCAACGATTTGGTGTTTCCCGAAACCAAACCATCGTTCCAACGAACGTTCGCAAACAGCATCGCAAACTTGTGTGGTTGGAACGACAGCTCTCGAGCTGTGGTTAGAAGCATAGTTTCTAGTTTACATGAGATGTAGACTGAATAAGTCCTTATCTTAAGCAAAATAAGCAAGCTGACATTCAGTTCAACCCGTATTATTTATTTACATACAAAAGTAATTTACGTCTTTTAGTTTGTCAAGAGATTTAAAGCACCGTTTTTGAAGACTGCGCATGTACGAACGTGCTCTACTAAGAACGAGCCAAATATTGAGTCTGGTAATAAAGCAAAATAACTGAGAAAAATTAAAAATGGTCTTCAGATGCCATGTCTGTAACTTACTATTATGACAAAATCTAGCGTTAATTCGATCTCAAACAGGGGTGCGTTTCCCGAAAGCATCGTTAGCCAACTATGGTCGCAAGTTCCGTCGTTATCAGCATAGTTCAACGATTTGGTGTTTCCCAAAACCATCGTTCCAACGAACGTTCGCAAACAGCATCGCAAACTTGTGTGGTTGGAACGACAGCTCTTGAGCTGTGGTTAGAAGCATAGTTTCTAGTTTACATGAGATGTAGACTGAATAAATCCTTATCTTTAGCAAAATAAGCAAGCTGACATTCAGTACAACCCGTGTTATTTATTTAGAATACATACAAATGTAATTTACGTCTTTTAGTTTGTCAAGAGATTTAAAGCACCGTTTTTGAAGACTGCGCATGTGCGAACGTCCTCTAAGAACGAGCCAAATATTGAGTCTGGTAATAAAGCAAAATAACTGAGAAAAATTAGAAATGGTCCTCAGATGCAATGTCTGTAACTTATATAACAAAATCTAGCGTTAATTCGATCACAAACAGATTAATTAAAATAAGGTATTACTCCACCACGTGCGAGACGTCATAAACCAACGTGGCTGAACGATACTTTGCGACATACGGTTTCGGGAAACAGTCGTGACTAGCTAGTTGATTTCTCCAACGATGCATCATACTATGGTAGTTAAGCAGCCAGCTATATAGTTGTACGGGAAACGCACCCCAGATTAATTAAAATAAGTTATTAGTCCACCACGTGCGAGACGTCATAAACCAACGTGGTTGAAGATACTTTGCGACATACGGTTTCGGGAAACAGTCGTGACTAGACTAGCTAGTTGATTTCTCCAATGATGCATCGTACTATGGTAGTTAAGCAGCGAACTATATAGTTGTACGGGAAACGCACCCCTGTTTGATATGAGTTTTGTTTATTGTAATACAACATGTAATTTTGTTCTAAAATGCACTTTAATCTTTTTCAAACATGTATGAAGTTTGTGTGAATGATATAACATTTCGGAGAGAATTCATTAAGCATGAGTGTGCAAGCTCTGTTGGCTAAAATAATGCCTTTCACTGACAGGTTGAATCGTGAGAGAGAAGGCCACAGACTCGAGCTTGTTCTGATCTTTCTTTTTATTAATGCAGGTATGTTCTCTTTCATGCTTCTGTTAATATTGTTTTGAGTTTATGTAAAATGCTTTATTTTTTTTATGAAATCTGTTGAACAAACACAATTTGATTATACGAGAAACTGAAATACATGTTTATAAAGATGTCAAAAGTGTAAAATGTGTTGCAGTTCACGGTAAATGCGACTGAAGAGAGGCTGAATTGTGAGAGAAGGCCACAGACTTGAGCTTGTTCTGATCTTTCTTTTTATTCATGCAGAATAAAATCTGGCCTGAGTAATTTCTGTTGCCTGGTCTTGTTCATCTACCAACACAACGCAGAGTTAAACGAAGACCGGTTGCACAGGCAATGTAAAAAACAAAGACAAGAATGCAAAACAAGAAAGCAGAGTTTTTAAAAATGTATGATAGGAGGCCTTGTGTTTTGCTTGTAGAGCTGTCACTGTAATAGCCTACTTATGAGTTCTGACACATCACTGTCCTTCCACTGACTACCTTTTGCAACTTTCTTGATCATTTCTGGTATGTAAAATCTGACTCCCATGAGCGCAGAATCTTGATGAATGTTGATCTTGAGTGACGAAAAGTTCACATGAATTTCAACTTGACTGTTCAGACTGAGGTCACATTGCAAAACATCTGACCTGTATCTGATTTAGGACCACATATGGAAGTGGCCCAAATTGGAGTCGAAAAGATCAGATTCCATGTGGTTTGTGCGGTTCAAGCTGTCATGAGAAAAACAGATCTGAGTCACATATCGGATTTGGGCCACATTTGCCTGCAGTCTGAACGTAGGTTCTTTTGCTCATGTGGGTCAGTTCAGGATCCTTGTCTGTTAACTCTTGAATCTGATATTGGCCAGCAGCAGAAACGTAGGAGGCTGGTATGCGTGGCTTTATTCCGTGGTGTTGTCTCCACAGGTTTCAAAAAATGTCTCCGTTATATTGTCATTTTCTGCTTGTCCGACACTTTGAAACAACACAACGTTATTTCTGCAGCGACTTTCAGCATATTTCCTATAACAACAACATCTGACGTTTACGTTTTACGTGGCGTGAGAAAGCCACATAAACCACTCGAAATCCGATCAGGGGTGCGTTTCCCGAAAGCATCTTTAGCCAACTACGGTCGCAAGTTCCGTCGTTATCAGCATAGTTGAACGATTTGGTGTTTCCCGAAACCATCGTTCCAACGAACATTCGCAAACAGCATCGCAAACTTGTGTGGTTGGAACGACAGCTCTCGAGCTGTGGTTAGAAGCATAGTTTCGAGTTTACATGAGATGTAGACTGAATAAATCCTTATCTTTAGCAAAATAAGCAAGCTGACATTCAGTACAACCCGTATTATTTATTTAGAATACATACAAATGTAATTTACGTCTTTTAGTTTGTCAAGAGATTTAAAGCAACGTTTTTGAAGACTGCGCATGTGCGAACGTGCTCTACTATGTAAGAACGAGCCAAATATTGAGTCTGGTAATAAAGCAAAAAAACTGAGAAAAATTAGAAATGGTCTTCAGATGCCATGTCTGTAACTTATATGATTATATGACAAAATCTAGCGTTAATTCGATCTCAAACAGATTAATTCAAATAAGTTATTAGTCCACCACGTGCGAGACGTCATAAACCAACGTCGTTGAACGATACTTTGCGACATACAGTTTCGGGAAACAGTCGTGACTAGCTAGTTGATTTCTCCAACGATGCATCGTACAATGGTAGTGAAGCAGCGAGCTATATAGTTGTACGGGAAACGCACCCCAGAGCAGTCAGACTGAAACAGAATTACAATTTGAATAGGATTTCAAACCACTTATGAATTTAGCTCGAAACAGATTTTTAAAAATCGCATTTCATGTGATTTCTGGCTGCCGATTTCAATCGGATATGCACAAAAATCGGATTTGGACTGACAGTTTGAACATATCCTTTTCGTTGTACTGCCCTTAATTGTGACATTTAATTAGTGCTTCTCCCATAGTGCATTTTGACTGTGTCAGTGTCCATAACCCAAACCCATTTCCTGCACATAATGTGGATATGTTACAACAGGTTAACATGTCAGCTGTGTGGATGCTAGGCCTGGGTTCATCTTACATCATATCTATATTATAAAACAATGTCTGATATATCACATTTTGTCAATTATATAACAAAATTCTAAATCTTTTTTGCTGTAGCCTCCTCAGTTCAAGTGGCAGTGCGGAGCACAAAGTAAGCATGAATGAGCATCAGAAGGTATTTTGAAAGAAAAACATGTCTTTATTATTTAATATGTTTAAATAAAGCTGTCATGAGAACAAGTTTTATTACAGCCACTGTTAAAATGTTTATATTTCAGCAACAAATTAGAGTATAAACATAATTATATCATTAAAAAGTTGATTACTTCCTTATGTGCAATTTAGATGCTTATATAGGCCTATATTTTGAGTGAATATTAAAAAAAATCGATGAATTCACTGATTATTAAATAAAATGTATTACTGTCACTAATAGTACATATTTTCACATTACACAAGAGCACGATTGTGCTCTTCCTGCTGATGGATTTTCTTTAATGTTAAAACTCTAAAGCCCATTCTAATTGCCTCTAATTTAAAGGTCCTATGGCATGCTGCTTTTTGGATGCTTTTATATAGGGCTTAGTGGTCCCCTAAAACTGTATCTGAAGTCTCTTTCCTGAAATTCAGCCTTGGTGCAGAATTACAGCCACTACGAGCCAGTCCCACAATGAGCTTTCCTTAGGATGTGCCATTTTTGTGTCTGTAGCTTTAAATGCTAATGAGGAGGATAGAGGCGGGGCAAGGTGGAGGGTGGGGGTGTGGCCTTGACCAGCTTGCGGACATGGTACCATGCGCTAATGTTTATTCAAGCTTTCCAGTTTGACCCAGAATCTGATCCGGATGGAGAAGTTCCTGAAAAAGTTGCAACTCAACGGCTACAGCAGGGCGTCTCCGAATGGTTAGTTTAAAATATTGTGTCTGGATACGGTACTTTAGTTGGTTTATGTATGCTGTTACAGTTATTATCATGTAGCTAACGCTAGCCTACGTTGTTGGCTTTCATGTTGCTCTGATTTGCTATCGTTCTAAAGCTGTATTAGCATCTATATCAGTAATCTTTGTAGTTTAGAGAAGACTGTACTTTGGCTAATTTTTTTAATGACAAAGTTCTCCATGTCCACGTATATGTCTCTTGAGGAAAAAACAATTTTGTGTTTGCACGGTCGTAGCTCATTTTCTCATGGGTGGGCCAAATTCTCTGGGCGGGCAAAGCAGAGAAAGGGGGGGTAACCTTTCCCCGTATGACGACATATAGGGAAGATTCCAGATTGGCCCATCTGAGCTTTCATTTTCTCAAAGGCAGAGCAGGATACCCAGGGCTTGGTTTACACCTATCTCCATTTCTAGCCACTGGGGGAACATTGGCAGGCTAGGGGAACTCATATTAATGTAAAAAAACTCATAAAGTGAAAATTTCATGCCATGGGACCTTTAAAGGACAATTAATAGAGCTCGCTATTAATCACCCGCTAATGAAAAAGTTGCTGCTTGATTTAACGATGCATCAGTCACAGAATTACTAGAGTCATTAAATAGCATCTTTAAGACATTTAAAAACTGATTAACATGTGACATGCCAAATAACAATGGGAAATTAGGCTAGTTTCACTTGCTTTCACTGAGATCAATCTATTAATCCTTTCTAACATTAGGTTACATCACTCAAAAATATCAGTTTTTTTATTGTCAGCCTTATCAACAAACAGATGGTTGAACTAAAGATGTAGGTTAGCTAATTACAGTCAGCAAGTGTCTTTCTAATAAAACAAAAACTCCACCAGTATAAAATCAGGAGAATTTAATCTTGCTTGAACATGAGGCAGTTATAGGTACCTTAGGCCCCTGAGATCAAGCATGTCAGGATTAGGATTAAAACGTTGTGGTTTAGCCTTGCAATAAGGGGGAAAAATGTCTCCTAATATGTCTGCAGAATTTGATGAGCAAAGCTGTTATGCTACCAAATACTTGTCAGCACTGACATGCTCACAAATATAATTCTTGTTATTATATAATTACCAGACTCTGATACAGAGTACTTTAAGAGTACAATAAAACTTTGATACAGTCATATAATGATTTGCCTATTCTGGTAAATATAGTGTAGCTTTTCAGAGGCCATAGGCCTTCAGCCAGAACTTAATCAGAACAGTGTTCATGTTCTCTAGACTGCCAACATACGACCATTGGATCATCTGGAATTTAAGCTGTTTTGTAAAACAATTATCCTGTCAGCCCCTTCAGAGCTCCAAAAGAAAAGCTTCATTTAGGTGACAAAGCCATGTTTCTGTGGCTGAACAATGACTGTTTCTTACCAAACAATGATGTGTGTGTATGTGGGTATAAAATAAAAATAAAAATAAAAATCAATGCCTCACAGTCTCATAAACAGAGTTTTGGTATAAATACACTGAAGGGTGAATGTGTTTGTGTCTTCAGAAATTATTCATCTGCCATTTTTCCCTGAAAAACACAATATATTATATTTATAAATGTATATCAAATGCACATATATAATTTTTATATGATAATATAACTATGGTCTCAAATCATTATTATTAATAATAATAATAATAATAATACATTACTGTAAGCTGAATGTGTATATCAACGAATGTGTATATGACAAATGTATGTATGACAAATTCATACAATTCATACAGTGGTTGTATGAATTCGTATGAATTAGCCACCTCATAAAATTCATACGAATTGCTGTGAGATCGGCTTGGTATATGTACACAAATATTATATAATATTATTACTATAGTCTCAAATGATCACTAAAAAATAGTACTAAATAAATACTATTACTACTAATACATATTTAATTTAATTTAAATTAAAACAATTTAATAAAATCATTTATAATTGTCATTTATAAAAAAAAAAAAAAAAAAAGATTTCCCAGTCAATACTTTGTACATAGTCTCTTGCAATCATTTGTTGACAATAAATGTTCACCCATCATG
Organism: Scardinius erythrophthalmus; assembly: GCF_964197995.2. NCBI lineage: Eukaryota > Metazoa > Chordata > Actinopteri > Cypriniformes > Leuciscidae > Scardinius > Scardinius erythrophthalmus. Next base: position 13,897,629 of record NC_138223.1, on the reverse strand, counting down.
CAGATTTCTGACTGATTAAAACATGTTTTCCTCAAGGTGTTTTCTTGTAAAAGACTTTCTGTCCATGCCAAACAAGCTTTCCATTTCCTCTTGCTGAAAAGAAATGCCAGAACATAATGCTGTCATTCACAACGCTCGATAGGAGGAATGGTGCTACGTGCCCTGTGCCAAACATAGCGCTTTACTTTCAGGCCAAAGACCTTAACTTTTGTCTCTTTAGGCCACAATCTTTTCATCAGAAAGTTTTTAGCTAGGTCACATGACTTCAAGTAAAGCCTGATGTGACTCAATGCTGACTTTTTTTCCCCAGCCACTTTCCCAGAGGCAAATCTGTGAAGTGTTTAAAGATTGCTGATGCCTGGGCAGTTTCTTCTGTTGCAGCCAAATTGCTCAAATTCTATTTGTGTAATAGCTGGTCTCTTGGTCACTTCTCAGACAGTTTGCCTTCTTGTCTCGTTGCTCGTTTTGTTAGAAAGGCCAGACAGTATCTGGCTTCTGTCATTTTCATGCCTTTTTGAGCTCCAAGTAAGACATGTTTTTCCTTACAACATCTCAAAGTTTCACAGACAGCTCATCAGTCTTCATGAGGGCATGATGGATCTGATCTACTGCTTTAGTTGTGAGACTCAGGGTGTCATGCATCTATTTGTATATGTGCTGCCCTGGCTCACTCTGTACCATAGGCAAGATGTATGTACAGTAGTATAGATTGTCAGTTCATTTCAAGTTCACACAGGTGTCTTCTAAGAGTAGCAGTAGGTGTTGTTCATCACATTAACCCAGCACTTTGACAGCTAGAAAGTGTCAGAATAATTTGCCCACATCTGAAAGCATTGGTAGCTGACTTTTTCATGCCCCACTGCCCTATCAGGCAATGACTTTGCAGTCAGTGTTTGCGCATGAAGGTACCTCATAAAACTGATTTTGGAAAGACTTCTGAGGCAGCATAATGGTGTAATGATCTACAACAAAATAAGAGCTTTGAAAATAGAAATTAATTTCTTGTTAGATATGACATCAAAAATGGAAAATGTTGGACAAAAATGTTCATTTACACACAAACTGACCAACAACTGCAACTTTCCTTAAAGGACCTTAAAGGCAGGGTCGGCAGTTTTTTCAAAATAAGAAATTAAAAAAAAAAATTTAACTTTATTTATATACCAATACGTACATAATTAAAATGTAAGTACTCTGAAAAAGAAAGTATAAAAATCGAGTGTCTGTAGTCCTCGCAGGACTGCAATAAACACAGCTACTTATTCCATTCACTCCCACCCCCTCCCTTCTGGGCTCCTTCCAAAGCCACGCCCCCAAAACACATGAAAGCCGACCGCTCAGCTTGGAGGACGCGTTTGCCAGCGCCGAGCGGAGAGGAGCGCAGTGCATGTAGTGACATCATGTCAGAATCACATGTAATAAAATACTTAACTTTATCATTATGAATATAAACAACTAACATGGCTGTTAGTACTCACTATCAAGCTAGCATATCGATACTGGTAAAGTTTAAAATATATTGAGTTTGATTCGTTAACGAGCTAGAAACATAAGGCAAAGCTAAAAACAGGTGGCATTGATACACGTTTTCCCATTACCATCAGTTACACTGTGATGAAGGTGAATTTCATGTAAGATTCATAACATATACGGTGTTTTGCATGTAAGAGCTTCCACGAAGAAAGCACTGTTGGCTCTGATGAGGACTAACGTTACACTCCGGTGACAAGTAGCCTACCTTTCTACCTTACTTGTTCATGTTTTTGCCTTGTTTGCCTTTGCTGACTGTATATGCAGGTACTGGGAATTTTGACCGCTCTTTCTCTGCCATAATTGTGATTCTTCCTAGCTTCCGTGCCTCTCTCCGTGCCTCTCTCCGTGCCTCTTCCTTTCCTCGAGTCAAACCGGTGTGCGCATGTGGGCAGCTCCTGTAGCAGCAGGGGTGGTAGCCATGGTAGCGAGGGAGAGTGACAGTCGCCCAGCCAATCATTTCATTCGTTCCGAATGGAAATAAGTAGCTGTGTTTATTGCGCCCTGAGAGGACTACAGACACTCGATTTTTATACTCTCTTTTTCAGAGTACTTACATTTTAATTATGTATTGGTATATAAAGAAAGTTTAAACAAATTTGGAAAAAAAATTTTTAGGAAAAAACTGCCGACCCTGCCTTTAAAGTGCCTTGTAACGCGCAGCTTTGTATGATGCGTTGATGTAATTTCCACTGAAACAGGAAGCTAAGGCGGGACATATTGAATGGCTCCTCCCCCTTTTCAAAAAGCCAATAGCCAATAGCGTTTAGTTTACCTCACAGACTGCGAGTCGTACTTGACGGCACCATGGAAGCGAATCTGAGCGCTGATGATTTGTTGGATTCAATAGTAGAGGTGTGAATAAATTCTAGCCATTTCATTCTTAACCAACGTACAGTTGGAAAACGTAATACAACTTTTTTGTTTGAGTGTGTGAGCAACCGGACACACATCTCCTGCCCATATTGCTCTGTAATGTGTCAACGGTTGCTTTTGCCAGGTGGTATTTGTAGCATAGGGGGCGCTACGCTTTACATTCTGTAGAGCATTTGATTGGACAGAAGATGTGATGAGAAGTTCGCGGTGATGTCATAAAAATCCCTGATCCATTTTAGCGGAAGTGAGAGACTAAGTTTTGAATGCTTATATCTCCTAAATGCGAATTTTATCATTGTTTTGGAACGCACCATCTTATTCATAACCTCAAGGCTAACATATTCATACTAAAAGCTAAAAAATGTACATTTTGATTTTAGGGGGCCTTTAGCAGTCACAGAATGGAATGCACAGGAGTGTGGGATATTAAAGGCAGCGAAGGATATTATCTATGCTGTTTTCAAAAATCGATCAGATGAAGGTATCCCAGGAGAGAGGAAGGGAGGATAACATTGGATTTAGATGTGCCTTGATGCCTTCCTACCTTGGAATGCATCCTCCGATGGTAGTATTTTTAAGCTTTTGAAAACAGCCATGGTCTTCCTTTAAAATGACATTTGTGATAGTCAATTGTGATTGTTATACAACAGATGTATATGATATTTTTATGTCTACCTCTAAAGTAGTTGTTAAAGTAGTTAAATCGAACCTTCATTTATTTGCTTGTTGTCTAGAGAAATAATAAATAATGTGTGCCAAGTTTTCACCATAGCAAAACTCAAATTTCACACTGAAGTTAAAACTCTTATTTTTTTAAGTTAATAAGTGGCTTTTATTGACACGTTTTAGTTTATCTTGTTTTTGTTGTTTTGTTTGTAATTTCAGTTCAGATATTATTACATTTCACTTCCTCTCTTTCTGGGAAGATAGCGAAAATGTTTATGCTGTATTCATGAAACAAGGCTTAATATTTGCATCAGGCATATATAAAATGAATGTGAAAGAATATATTATTTGAATCCTAAGGTCATTTACACAAACTTGAGAAAATCGAAAAGTGTTAGTTTGTGCCTCGCTCTTGTCTAGTGGTGGTGTTGGCATTTCAGCTGTGTACACAGTAGCCCAAATGTGTGAAAAAAGCTTGGAAGGTGAAATACACTTTTACCCAATAGTTATGATAACATTTCCTTTGGCGTATCTTGGCAAAGATGTGCCTGTGCTTGATTGACAGCTGATATGAGAGCAGTGTGTTGTGGCAGGGAAAATGTTTGACTGACTGTAGCTCAATGCCACTGTTATGTTAATGGGTTGATTTGCTGCCACTGAAGATTTTCCAGAACTTAAGATCAGCCCTGGAACAGCATTTTTATTTTTAAACTCATAATTGCACATTTCTCATATTTTCATTCAGATTGTATTTGTTCCAATAAAATATGCCTTGGCATTAATATTAATCTATATATAAGACCTTGCCAAAAGTGAAGTTTTCATCTGATTTGCTGTTACCACTGCAGTTAGCAAAAGCATGTGAGCTTTCAGATGTTGGCAATGACTTTACTATTAAAGTCACACATATGTTTGAATATATCTTGGCTTATTTCTCTTGCGTCAAGCACAAAATGCTCGCTTTAGGCCATGTGCAAATGATGCTCTATTCCATTTGTCTTAAGGATCATTGTGATATTCCAGTTACATATCTTCAATTTGCAGACACCCTTTAAGATTTGTCACTTCTGTCCAGAAATCCATAAGAAAGCCATTCCTTGGTGTTGGCTCCAATGCATAATGTTACTTAGAAACCCTATAAACATCTAAAACTGCATTTCAGCAAGCACATGCTCAATTTTCACTTACACAAATGACTTTTTATTCTCTAGTTCTTAAGAAATCCATCAAGAAACCAATGCCATCAAAGAGTTATTCCAGTCTCCAAAGAATTGTAGTGCCATGTCAAGATCCCAGTAAAGTAAAATAATAATAATAATAATAATTTAAAAATGAATTAAAATTAAATTGTCAATTTAAGTAGGCAATAGGCATGAAATCAAAATTATATTTTCTAAATGCATGTTATCTTTTTGTGAAAGATGTATCCATGCATATGCTTATTTTTTTATTAGTTTTAACCTTGTAATTTTTAACCAAAATATCTCATAACTCGGCCTTCCGGTGAAACGACAGACCTCTCTAGTGATATGCTTCACTTTGTTTCATTCTGATGTACGTCACAATACGGGAAAAAAGAAGATCTTACTTCTGTTTCACCACTACTTTAAGAATAAATGTATGTGTGTACTGGCTTAATCTCTAAATAAACTTTAAATATTTTGGTAACACTTTATTTCAATAGTCCACTTTAGACATTCTACTAACTATAAGTAACTTTGCATCTAAAAGTACAACTACCAGTTATTAGAGTGTTAGACTGTCTGCTTAGTATCTGCTAACACTTTATTTTGACGGTCCCCAAACAGAAATTCTACTGACTCTAAGGCCCCGTTTACACGATGGGAAAACGCAGATATTTCCCTGCGTTTTGGCCTGTCATTTACACGAAAACGCCGTTTTTATCCCAGAAAACGATTATTTCTAAAAACTCCGGCCAAAGTGGAGATTTCTGAAAACGCCGGTTATGTGTTGCCGTGTCAACTGGGAGAAACGGGGTTTTAGGTTCTCAAACGTCACATTATGCGCCAGAAAATGCTTACGTCATGTGAGCGCCCTATGTTTAGAGTTTGTTTGGATACCATTTGATCATGGATGCTGTTAAAATGGTACTCATTTTTACTTTTGTGCAAACGCTTTTGGCCTGTTTGCATTTGCTTCGCTGTCTGTCCACACGAACGAACTTCGCGCCATGTCTGTTGTTTTGAAAGGAACAGGAAGTCGCTCGTGCTATTCGTTGTTGTCGATTTTGAGGATTCTGATTGGCTTGCATGGCTTTATCCTTCTCCCTACACTGCCGCCCATTGTATTTATGCGGGTTGATGTAAACGACAACTTTTTTTGAAAACGATGTTGTGTGCACGATGTTATTTTTGAAAACGGAGGGGGAGAAATATTCGTTTCTCTAAATACCCGGCTATGTGTAAATGTGGCCTAAGTAACTTTGCAAGTACGAGTCAACTTATTCTACTAACCCGAACCCTAACCAAACAGTCTACGGTGGAACGTCTAAAGTTGTGTATAATAAAGTGTAACACGTATTTTATTAAAAATGTAAAAATGCAGAAAGTTTTCTGTGAGGGTTATGTTTAGGGGAGAGGTTAGGGGATATAAAATATCATTAGCTCAGTATAAAATCCATGCAACACACCTATTGAAAGTCCACACAATGATAAGTGTATACCATATTTGTGTGTGTATGAATGTTTTTTCTTCTTTACCTTACAGCCTACTATGAAGGAGTATGACCAGCAAACTTTAGTCCAGTATTTGCAGAACAACATAGAACTGTAGTTTTGAAGCAATTGTGTGTCATTTTTGAGATTTGAAGGTTAGCAGGGAAGAAATACTTCTTTGTGAGAAATAATAGAGCACTCAGTGAGTGAGTCGAGCTGAATAAGCAGCTTATTGGATGGTGATTGGTCTCTAGCTGTGATCATATACCTACGGTAAGACCAGAGTTTCACAGAGCTGAAAGCAGTCGTGAATGGACCAATATTTCCTCTATTCTTTAAACTGGACAATAGATCATTCATTGTAGCTGTAAAAAGAAATATGGAATTCAATTCAATTTCACTTTATTGTTCCAAAAATTGTCTCTCATCACACAGCGTTTACTGTCTCACTTCAATACACATCCACATCAAGTAATAAAACACAATACAATAAACCCCATATGACACAAAAACAATGTAAATACATAACTGGCTGCAGTGCAATGATTTAGTCCTTTCTATTTTTCAGAAATCTAAGGCCTACTTAGACCTCCAATTCTGATTTATTAATTTTACAGACCGATGAACAAAAGATTTCTGTAATCTGTTCATTCTAGCATATGCTACTCAAAGTCTTCTGTTTGTTGGAAAAAGTTGATGTTCCTCATACAGAATACACAGCAAAATCACCAGTGTCCACACTACAGGGTGTTAAAATAACACTTAAGCAGTGTTGAAGTTTATGAGATAATTAAGATTTGATTAGTTAAGTGATTATTGACCATTAGTGGTGACACCTGATGTTAATAAGCAGAATCACTAAAGGAAAGAGAAACAAGAAGAACAGAAAAAGAGAGACAAGAACTACAACTGACTTCCAGCCATTACACATTATTACACTTATTATTAACCAGTTTGACTTTATTTCTGTCATGAATACATAAGTTCTTATTGAGAATTAACAGAGGTTTAGATGTTAATGTTTTAATGAATGCTACATATACAATCTCCATTATGGTGATCAGTGTTTGCTTTAGTTGGACTCTTGACTTTTGACTTTTTACCTTTCTTTTTTTCTCTGGCTGCTCAATTTGTGTTTGTAAAGCACATTTGTTATGGCAAGAGAAACTTTGACATGGTCATACTGGTTATGTTTTGATGATGACATAATAGTAGCCTATTTTCACACCTTGAGTGTGGACACTGAAGGGTGTTAATTTAACACTAGGGATTTTGCTGTGAGAAGGGTCAGACATCGAGTTAAACAGAGAGTCAGCTATACCATGCACATTCCATATTGTACAACACTCTGTATTTAAAAACAATAGCAAGATCTGTTTGTCTGCTCCAAAGGAACTTAGTCTCCTAAGGAAATAAATACGTTGTTGTACCTTACATAATCTATATGTGCACTGCACTCCATGATAAAGCAGCATCGACAAAGACACCCAAGTATTTATAAGATGACACTCGTTCAATCTGTACATTATGTATAGTCATTTGTATTTAATATATATACTGTTGAACCAAAATAATTTGCTCTAACTATCTGTGTTCTACCTGTCAAAAATATGTAGTACCAATGAATCAGGTAAGGATTAACTTCCATTGGAATCATTTTTGTCAATAGAAGCTATGGATGTTTCATATTAAATGTAGAGGTAAGGTAAGTCCAAAAAGTCTAAAAACTCGTACTCTGAATTGAAACATTTCCTTTCTCAAACCTGTAGAAGAATTTATTCAGTTGATTTGCGAACTCTATCTTTTTCTCTACAACTAAAGATTTCTGTGTGGTTGACAATCCCATACAGTCTCCCTTAACGGTTACTTTTAAAAGCCTTTTTTATCTTATGTACCATCTTCACCTCTCGTTTTGTCTTTAACTCCTTTTCTGTATGCTTTTTTTTCTTTTGTATCCTTCTTAAAAGCAATAGTCCTGAAGTTCATCACATGCTTAACATCTTTAGTTATATACATCTTATTATTTGGATAGATGTTTATCTCCTTAGTATTATGGATGATATTTGATATCAAGAAGCCATGATTAAACTCCTCCCACACAGTACAATCAAAGCATGCTTTGTTTTTCAATACTAGCAGACGACCAAACTCTGAAACTCTGAACCTGATGTCCTCAGGTTTACTGCTTTTCAACTTAGATTTTAAAAGTTGGTACAAGATGTATCACATTATGATCTAAATTTGCGATTGGTGATCTTATACTTAACACATATATCCCCATTTACAAAACATTTATTCAGCAAATTACTCTTGTTTGCCCCTTAAAGTATTGCTTAAAACCTAGTTTTACACTGGTTCAAATCTACTATACTTTACTTATGTTATGTATACTTCAGGTATGAATCTAAACTATAGTCTAAGCTTTTGCTGAATAGTGCTTTAGTTCCAAGCCATCAAAAAAACTAAAAAGTCTTCTCCCATATTTCACTCTTTTTCACAATCAGTCCAGAGAAGCTCTAGGGTCTTTTTATTAGTTCAATGTTGATTACTAATGTCAAATAACCGCCTGTCTTATTTAAATGTCAAAGTATTTTAGAATCATGGATGCTTCACAATCTCTCGTCTGGTCATCTGTTGTGAAATATTGCACTTATGGTACAGAGTGGATCACGGTGTTATTCAAAGACACTATTAGAATTCGGTGGAGTTCTGTTAAAGCTGTAGCTGATATGCATAAGAGATTAGAGCAGGCACTAAGGGCAGACTGCTCTTTTGAACTCTTTATCCTGCTGATAAAGCCTGTTATAATCCCCCAAAGCAATCACAGAGCCTTTCAGCCTCAACAGACCTATGAAGACACACACACAAACTCGTATAACAATGCTGGGATTAATACTATGCAAGACTGAAAACCACATACCTATTACTTTAACTAAAAACAATACTCCGTTTTGAAATCTCTCTTTCTTTGACAGTTATACACCCATACACTTTCTCACTTTCATAAGTATTAGACAGAATGCTGTTACTAAAAGCCTTTAGTGACTACAGTGTGGCACTTTTGGCCCTGTGGACTTTTAGAAAATAAATTCTTAAAACACTTTTCACACACTTACTAGTTTCTGTTTTTTGTTCTATATTTGGTTCTTTGTTGTTTTTTTGTTTTTGTCATGAAAATTCCCATCACAGTGTGATTTCCATTGTCATTTTGTTTCATAGTATTCTGTGATGGAAATGTTGGAAGTGGAAACTGATGAATAATGAATAATCAGAAGAAGATGATGAGATGTGGCAATAACCAATTTCAAAATAAAGAAACACATAAGGTTAAAACATTCAAGTCAGACATAACTGGTGCCAGCCAGGATAATGGTGACCCACAGTGGAACCAATAGAGGGAGGAGCCATTGTGGAGTCCTGAGCCCGACTGACCCATGTGATGATGTGATCGGTGGAGACCTAGGCGGAGTTCGATGGAACGGCAGCCGCAGGAGGAACGAGGGAGCCCGGTGAAGCTGGAAGGACTATGGTCCCAGGTGGAGCCAAGATAGCGAGGAGCCAAGGTGGAGCCAACTAGTCGACGGCCTAAGGTGAAGCTGTGGGATCAGACTGAGATGCCTGAGACGGAGCCAGGGGATCCAGACACCCAAGGCAGAGCTGAAGACCGGGGACTCGATACATTATAGCATCACTGGGCTGAGTCATACAGGACCAGCTGACACAGATGAACTGGATATCCTGTCTGCCTTGCTGCTGGTTTGCGTCAGTAAGCTCCGTATAGCTTTCAGTTTTGAATCTCTATTTACTATCATTCCTTGTTGTTTATGCTAAAGTTACGTCCCAGGACGTTTGGAATTGTTTTACAATTCTAGTGTATTTGTCATTCATTGATGTACTGTGTGTGCTGCCAATGTACCCCACAGCCTGATGGGAGTTGTAGTTTTTGTTGTATGTTCTGTCCAATTTCCTCTGCTCCTCCCTGTCCTAATCTAGGTGATGGGACCTACCAGCTGCTCCTCATCAATGTAAAGATGAGCCAGTATTTAAGCAGAACCGGAGAGAGAGACGTGGAGAGATTTCTTCTCCCAAGAGAAGAAACTCACTATTGAGTGTTGGAGCATTAGGGAGATGGGTGCCATTTTCTTTTATTCTCATATTCTCCAGTTTTTGTTAGGAAGTAAGGTTAGAGCTATGTTGTTTATTTGTATTTATTTTTGTAGGTTAATTATGACCGCCGCTAGCGTAGCTAGCGAAAGCGGTCATATAGGGATTGTCAAAGTTTTTTTTTTTTTTTTCGTCACCGTACTGAATTTTTCGTCAACGATACCAGGGACACCGAAGCACCGGGGAACATGAAATTTGGTGGGCGTGTAGCCCCACTAGACTTCTAAGGAAAAATTTCGTTTGGTCCCCGGGGGCCACTCCCCCCCCCCCCGCGCTGGGCCCCCCCAAACCCAAAAAAAGGCAGTTTTTCCTAAATAACTACCTGAACCGTGGCACCGAGGATGAAGAAATTTTTATGGTATGTTGGTCTACTAGACTTTTACGGAAAAATTTTGTTTGGTCCCCGGGGGCCACTTCCCCCCCCGCGCTGGGGCCCCCGTAAATTTTTCATCAACGATACCAGGGACACCGAAGCACCGGGGAACATGAAATTTGGTGGGCATGTAGCCCCACTAGACTTCTAAGGAAAAATTTCGTTTGGTCCCCGGGGGCCACTCCCCCCCCGCGCTGGGCCCCCCCAAACCCAAAAAAATGCAGTTTTTCCTAAATAACTACCTGAACCGTGGCACCGAGGATGAAGAAATTTTTATGGTATGTTGGTCTACTAGACTTTTACGGAAAAATTTTGTTTGGTCCCCGGGGGCCACTCCCCCCCCCGCGCTGGGGCCCCCGTAAATTTTTCGTCAACGATACCAGGGACACCGAAGCACTGGGGAACATGAAATTTGGTGGGCATGTAGCCCCACTAGACTTCTAGGGAAAAATTTTGTTTGGTCCCCGGGGGCCACTCCCCCCCCCGCGCTGGGCCCCCCCAAAACCCCAAAAATGCAGTTTTTCCTAAATAACTACCTGAACCGTGGCACCGAGGATGAAGAAATTTTTATGGTATGTTGGTCTACTAGACTTTTACGGAAAAAATTTGTTTGGTCCCCGGGGGCCACTTCCCCCCCCACGCTGGGGCCCCCGTAAATTTTTCGTCAACGATACCAGGGACACCGAAACACCGGGGAACATGAAATTTGGTGGGCATGTAGCCCCACTAGACTTCTACGGAAAAATTTCGTTTGGTCCCCGGGGGCCACCCCCCCCCCGCGCTGGGCCCCCCCAAACCCAAAAAAATGCAGTTTTTCCTAAATAACTACCTGAACCGTGGCACCGAGGATGAAGAAATTTTTATGGTATGTTGCTCTTAAGGGCCCACATCAACCTAGCCCATAATCACTCATTTGTGATTTGCGCCCCTCCCATAAAAAATGAAAATGCAATATTATTCTGCTTTAATCGCCTCTATCTTCAGTGGAGATGTTCAGAACTGCACCATATTTCATGTGTATGATTAACTTGACATCCTCTGGGGGTATCCTCTGCTAAGTTTCGTAAAATTTCATCCATGGGGGGGTATAAAATAAATTCATTTATGTGCACATTTAGTGACTGTACACTCATCGGCCTGTAGATGGTGCTGTTGAGCAAAGGGTTGCTGGTTTAGGATGATACTGTCACACACACACATGCAGGAATACAAACAAACACAAGCATGCACACACACTGACATCCACACGCACAGACACACCCATACACACACATACAAATCCACATGCACAGACACACACACACAAACACACGCGCACACATGTACGCACACATACATACACGCACAGACACACACACACACAGACACACACATACACAAACACACACACATACACACACACACACACACACACACACACACACACACACACACACACACACACAGACAGACATGCACATACTACTACTTTTTTTAGGTATATACATAAACACGCAATACAGCCAAATTACTCCACGTCATTTATTTTTGTGGAAAGCCAGTGCAGGCCTGAGCGGCGGTCATATTTTGTACCGCAATGCGGTACATCTAGTTCAATTTCCTTCTACCAGGTAGTGATCTTTTGTTTGTTGTTTTGGCTTTACCCGCTCCTGAAGAACACGCTTCATTCATTTTTATTTTTATTTCGGAGTTGTTTGTTTAGAGGTCTTTTTGCACTGTATTTGTGTTATCACTTGTTTATTGTAAATGCATTTATTGGAAATCTTACTTTGTGTATTGTGTGCTGGGACTGAGAACGGTTAACTTCTCTTTGTTGCTGTTAACTTTTGCTTTAAAACGTTACTTCCCTTTTGCACCTAGAACACTAATTGGGAACGTAACACTAAATATAACTTACTCATCAACATATATTAGACATTGTCTAAGGCCCTGTTTACACGAGAACGCTCCCGGGTGAAAACGTAAAAATATTTTATCAGATGTGCCTTTCGTTTAGACGCCGACGGCGTTTTTGGGGCTTAAAAACGCAAAAAAGTGAAACCACCCTCCAGAGTGGAAATCTAAAAAACGCTCCACCGTCGCGTTTCCGTCTAAACGGTAAAAATGCAAAAGTCTGCTAGACATTGAAGGCACCGATCAGTGCTTCACATTGCCACCTAGCCGCCTGGAGTGCATACTACATTGAATTTCACACACTTTTGCGTCACCGTATGCACGCAGATTTCCCCCCCATAACGCTCGTCTAAACGCAGAATAAAAAGTGATCACTTTTGCGTTTTCTCTTCAGATCGTTTCCGTGTAAACGTAGCCTAATATTGCCTATCACATTAATCTGACATTGCTAGCACAACACGCTAGTATCTCGCTAGCCTGTTAACCTGCCATCCGTGCTTGTCGTCTTCGAGTCTACCAAACAACTGTGGTAAGTAGGATCAGTCAACAAACAGGGTAAGTAATGTCTTCTCCTGTTATTGTCACTTGCACTTTGTGTCACATAGTATAACATTCTCTGTCAGCACTGAGGGCTTTACATGTGATAAATGCAGGGAGATAGGCTGACGGAGAAGATTTTAGAACTAGAGACACGCATCCAAACTTTAATCGAGGATAGTAAGAATTCAAGGGCTTTAGATCAGGGGTGGGCAAACTACGGCCCGCGGGCCACATGCGGCCCGTTAGGCTGTTTAATCCGGCCCGCCGAGTATTTAAAAAAAATTGTCTTAAGATCGCATTAATTTTGCCTTTTTTCTTGCAATACTTTGCGTTATATATATATATATATATATATTGCGTTGCATATATTTGACAATCGGAATATCAGATATTGCATGCCATAGCTAACAAATGTAAAAAAAGAAAATAAATCATCATCATCATTCAGCGCTGTTGTGGCTGCGGTGTGTCACGTAACAAGCAATGACGCGTCACCATGGAAACCAAACAGACAGCTGCTTAAGCGCATAGACTTGTTGCACATTAATGTTTTTTCCTTTTTTGGAAACTCAATGAGAAAAAAAATTTTTGGTAACCGCTTGCCCACCTTAGTTTTTCCTTTGATTTGTCTGCTATTTAGTTTCTTTGCTCCACTGGATTTGTGGATGTATCCTGACTGATTCCGTTTACCGACCTTTATCGTCCGGCTTTTGACTACGCTCCCCTGTCTGCCATGTACAGAACCCGTTTTTTTTTCATTAAATGTTCTGATCTCCCTTTGCCTTTTATGTTTTATTGTATTATTCTTAAAATAAATTTGTATATTCGTTTATTTCCACAAATGTATGACTTTTGGAAGTGCAAATTGCCATTCAGTTTTAATAAAGTTGAATTAACGTAACCTGTAATTTTTACTCTTCTAAGTGTACACTTGCAGATGTTTTGTTTCTAATTTACTCTTAGGCCATTAAATAATAATAAGGATAAACAATATTTAAAAAGTATAGGCTATAATTATCTAACATCTTTGTAAATTAACATCAAAACATAACATGCTAAATGGGGGATATCTAGCATAAAAAAAATTATTGTCAGAATGTCGTCTCTCAGTTGTTGAATTTCGCACAGACATTGCCACAACGTAAATGTCTGTTTGCTCAGCCCGATCTTATGAAAGTGCGAATACCACGAATTGTATTTGTAGTGCATAATATGTTTTCGCGTGCATATGATATGCACTTTATGGCGTGTAATAGGCACGCACTCCACACCCCTAATCCTAACCAAGGGGTTTACAGTGTGTAGCATGCACGCAAAAAAAAACAAAAAACAAAAAAAAAAACATTTTTGGCATATAAATGGAACGAGAAATAAAATTTGTGGTATAGATACGCACTTTCATGAGATCGTGCTTCATAATCTGCTACTGGGCCGGCCCTCTGTCAAATTTTTAAAACCCAGTGTGGCCCTTGAGCCAAAAAGTTTGCCCACCCCTGCTTTAGATGCTGCTTTGGATGCGACTAGCTTTGGCTGTAAAGCTCGTGTAGCAGGGCAACTGGGTGACTGCGAGACGCTGTCACAGGACACAGGACACAGGACACAGGACACAGGACAAAACACAGCTCTTCCATTCCGATTATAACATTAAACAGGTTCTCCCCACTCAGTGAAACACCCACTGAGAATCCTGCTGAATGTGCCCTTGTTATTGGCGATTATATTACATGGAATGTGAAAAAAGAGACGCCAGCCACATAGTTACATGTTTTCCTGACATCAAAGCAAATTTAAAAGTGCTGGCTAATGCTAATTGTAAATTCTCTAAGACTATTATTCACGTCAGCATTAATGTTGAAAAGAGATGGTATTCATCCCTCCTGAGATTGTGCTGCTCTTCTCTCTAGTAATATAACACATAGTCTTAGAGCTCAAACATGACGAATTGGGGCTCAGGTCAGGAAGCAGACAGACTGGCTAAACCGACCGTCTGTTAGCTGTCTCACGTCACTGATTTCAGATAAATCACATCACGTACGTAGAGACTCTTTCATCTAGATATCATCATATAGAAACTGTATCTGTTCCCCCAATTAGGAAATACAAAAAACTCCCAAACCCATTTAAGGGTAAAAAATTAATTGATGTTCAACAAACAAAAAATAGATATAATACAGATAAACAAATGAGAATAATTCCTTACTTCAAAAGCACTTATTGTTAATGATATGATCACAGATTATAACCTGGATGTGTTGTGTTTGACAGAAACCTGGCTAAAACCAGATGATCACATCACTTTAAATGAGTCCACCCCCCCAAGATTACTGTTATAAAAATTAGCCACATCTGAAAGGAAAAGGGGGTGGTGTTGCTGTAATCTATAGTAATATCTTTAGAATTACTGGGAAGTCTAGTTTCAAATATAATCTTTTGAAGTGTTGGTGCTTAATGTAACACTATTTAGTGTAAATGATCAATCACGCTTGACATTTGTGCTAGCTACTGTATACAGGCCACCAGGGCACCATACAGACTTTATCAAAGAATTTGCTGATTTTTTTTTAAATTAGTTAGTTAGTACTGGCTGCAGAAAAAGTCCTAATGGTTGGTGATTTTAATATAAATGTAGATCACGAAAAAGACACATTGGGATTGGCATTTAGAGACATTCTGAAATATTGGAGTTAGACAAAACGTGTCAGGACCCACTCATTGTCATAATCATACTTTAGATCTAATATTGTCACATGGAATCAATGTTGATGCTGTTGAAATTCTGCAGCAGAGCGATGACATCTCAGATCATTATCTAGTCTTGTGTAAACTCCATTTAGCCAAGGTTGCAAAACCGACTCAGTGTTACAAATATGTTAGAACTATCACTTCTGCCACTAAAGATTGCTTTATTAATACTTTTCCTGATCAGTTTCATCTCCTCAGCATCCGAGATAACTTAGAAGAACTCGATATTGTGACAGAAACTTTTTACTCTCTCTTTTCCAGCACTTTAGACTAGGGATGAACCGATACCATTTTTTCAGAACTGATCTGATCCGATAGTATCTACCGATCCGATACCAGAGCAGGTTTTTTTTTTTTTTTTATCAAGTAGAATTTCTATAACTCTGTGTGTTGAACTGATAATCACACTTTTGTGTGTTAAACACAATCTACTTAATACAGACAAATTCATTGTAAAGAAAAACAACAAATCAAAAATATATGATCATAATCTATGACAAAAATGCTATTATAAACTAGATCGTAAACTAGATAGTCAAGTCACATTTATTTATATAGTGCTTTTTACAATACAGATTGTTGAGTAAGCACAGCACTGGCCACTCCCCCTCTCACACTGAATGAGCACAGCACTGGCCACTCCCCCTCTCACACTGTACACTGAGTGAGCACAGCGCAGGACCAGAGGCCACTCCCCCTCTCACACTGACTCTGAGTGAGCACAGTGCAGGACCAGAGGCCACTCCCCCTCTCACACTGACTCTGAGTGAGCACAGTGCAGGACCAGAGGCCACTCCCCCTCTCACACTGACTCTGAGTGAGCACAGTGCAGGACCAGAGGCCACTACCCCTCTCACACTGACTCTGAGTGAGCACAGTGCAGGACCAGAGGCCACTCCCCCTCTCACACTGCACACTGAGTGAGCACAGTGCAGGACCAGAGGCCACTCCCCCTCTCACACTGCACAGTGAGTGAGCACAGTGCAGGACCAGAGGCCACTCCCCCTCTCACACTGCACACTGAGTGAGCACAGTGCAGGACCAGAGGCCACTCCCCCTCTCACACTGCACAGTGAGTGAGCACAGTGCAGGACCAGAGGCCACTCCCCCTCTCACACTGCACACTGAGTGAGCACAGCGCAGGACCAGAGGCCACTCCCCCTCTCACACTGCACACTGAGTGAGCACAGTGCAGGACCAGAGGCCACTCCCCCTCTCACACTGCACACTGAGTGAGCACAGTGCAGGACCAGAGGCCACTCCCCCTCTCACACTGCACACTGAGTGAGCACAGCGCAGGACCAGAGGCCACTCCCCCTCTCACACTGACTCTGAGTGAGCACAGCACTGGCCACTCCTCCTCTCACACTGCACACTGAGTGAGCACAGCGCAGGACCAGTGACAGAGAGGGTCGAAGGAAGCAGCGGAGCTTAAGTAGCATTTTCTCAGAGTTCACTGTGTAGCCTGCTCCCTGAATCGTTGCGCTTATTCATTTGTGGATATTAACTGAATCTGTAAGTCAGCTACACTGTTTATTTCTTAATATTATATTTTATTCTGGTGCGCTTAACATTATCGCTACTGTGTAATAGTAGCCTATGCTATTCACCAACTAAACATATCCTATTCAAAGCGTTCACAGTCTCTTTCACCGCCATCATTTGTAGTAGCCTATAAGCAAACTGTTTGCTCAAGCGTAGCGTTTTCTCGGAGTTCAATGTGTAGCCTGCTCCCTCAATCTTGTAGTCCAATTTTCCATATTTATTATATGTCATTATGTCAGTGTCAGCATTTGCTTTCACCATGCACAAATGAAAATGTCACTGAACTTTTGCTGTGTAATTGTAACAATGAGCACTCAAACACACCGAACCAACAATTACTAAAAACACACACAAAAACTGATTTTGCCTGGCCACTTTGCACTAGTTAAATTAAATGACCTATAATGCTGCCTGAATCATAATCATACACTGTTTGTTCGTTGGCCAGAGAAGAACTGGCCCCCCGACTGAGCCCGGTTTCTCCCAAGGTTTTTTCTCCATTCTGCCCTGATGGAGTTTTGGTTCCTTGCCACTGTCGCCTTTTTCCCTTTGTCGCATTTTTTCACCTTTTTTGTCATTGGCTTTTGGCTTGCTTAATTGGGGACATTTAATTTAATATTCAACAATAATATTGATCTGCCATCAAAGAAGAAGAAGACTTGGAGCTGGGCAGGACCAGCTGTGACGATGAATACTTTGGGCTGGACGGAACCAGCAGAGAAGGAAGGTCATGGGCATCAGAAAATTATCAGAAAATCATATATCCAGATTCGGTATACTGAGTTCTGATGCAGGAGGATGGCGGGATCTACACACTTCATCATCCAGCTTTACTAGTAAGTTACTCCCACAGGAACAGATTTAAAAACCAGCTCACACACCTGCTCAGATGGGATGGCAGGCTTTGTTTCCGGGATAGATGAGGCTGCATGCTCTTACACCGTTGTGGGCATTGGCTCAGGCACTGGGTCCATGGTGGGCATTTGCTGGTTCTCTTAGTCTGTGGTGGGCTCAGGCTTTCTTCCATGGTGGACATGGTTCCTGGTTGAGTGGTGGTTGTAGGTGACAAGATCAATAAGGGGAAAGCACACTCAAGGCACCGGAGAACGGCTTCACTCCATAATACGGCTTTCATATTCAGTAAATCTAAAGGGTTGTAATAATTTGCTCCAACTCAGTAGATTGATTTTAAAGTCTCATCGTCCAAAGATGAGCACTGGGCTAGCTGACAAAAGCGGGCAGTATATTCTGTTATAGGAAGCCCTTCATGGGTGAGGGAGATAAACTTATCTGCAAGATCCATTTAAATCAATTTGGGTTCTTCTGTTTTGTCACAGATGATCAGATGAAGAAAATGAGAATGAAAGTGTGAATCTAAATGCAGCAAACTACTTTAATAACCAGTATCAAAATAAAGAAACATGCTAGACAAAAACACTGTGCTCCACACACATCCAACACAAGACAATTAACTATATACACAGAATGCTATATATATACACACACACACAAACACAAGATAATGAGCTAAATACAAAACAGTTAAGTAAACAATGAATCACCATGACAACAAATGAACACAACCTAGAAACCATGACAGTGTAAGGAAAGACAGGAAATAAAGCGCTACAAACTTTTGTCAATGAAAATGAAACCAATAAATCAACATAACATGACAATTACATTTTTAAAAAAATTAAAGTGGCTGACTTCTTTGTCTTTCTAAGGGTTATTCCATTGCTGACAATGTGACTATGTATGCTAAATATACTTTTAGCATAATTTGATACAATTACAGTTGTTTTTCTGGTAATACAGAATTGCTAACTATAATAATTATTTGTATTCATATTATATATATTTAAAATGTACATCATTTTCACACAATAAATATTGAAATGAAATGACACATTTTGACACTCTGTTCGAGACTGCAATAAAATACCCTACATCAGTTGTGTTCATCTCAAAGAACAGCAAATTAATCTCTGCCAATATAAATCTGAAATGTGACACCACTAAGTGCTCCAGTGTGACGCACAGCCCGCCTTCAACACTTGCCACCAATCGGTACATCCATCAGTCACTCTCTCAATCAATCCATCTTTCAACGTCCAGCCACTCCCACACACATTTTGTCATTTATCACTTTAGTTCATTTTGTCATTTATCACTTTATCTGCTGCTTGTGATGTTTCATCTCTCCTTCATATCGTTCCTCCCTCAGCCTCAATATGTCAAGAAAAATACCCTTTCTCTCCATGCTGTACTGGCTAATGAGTTCTATATGGTTCTATATGATTGCTAAGTTATATCATACACATATATTTTGGGGTGAATCTTGTTTATTATATTAATATTTATAAAATGTGTGAATTTCTTGCCTGTGTAAAAGCCATCACTATAGTGAGAGAGTGTTTTGTTTGTGGTTGGTGCATTGCAAAGCAGTTGCTAGGGTGTTCTGGATGGTTCTAGGACATTGTCAGGTGGCTTCTAGTGTGTTCTGTCAGTAGGGTGCTCAGGGTTGAGCCTGGTTAGTACCTGGATGAGAGACCTCCTGAAAAAACACTATGCTGTCAAAAAGCACCGTCCTTCGGATTAGACGTTAAAACGAGGCCCTGACTCTCTGTGGTCATTAAAAATCCCAGGATGTCCTTCGAAAAAGAGTAGGGGTGTAACCATGGCATCCTGGGCAAATTTGCCCATTGGCCTCTATCCATTATGACCTCATAATCATCCCCATATATTAATTGGCTTCATCACCCTGTCTCCTCTCCACCAGTAAGCTGGTGTGTGGTGGGCGTTCTGGCACAATATGGCTGCCGTCGCATCATCCAGGTGGATGCTTCACATTGGTGGTGGTTGAGGAGATTCCCCCTTCCATGTAAAGCGCTTTGAGTACCCAGAAAAGCGCTATATAAATGTAACAAATTATTATTATTATTACTATAGTCAAAAGAGTTAGTAATAAGTATGTGTAGGTAAAGTGTAGTTGTACTATGTACATTTTATATGTTTGCATAGACACAGCAACTAACGTATTTACAGCATAGCAAATGCAAGCATTGCATGTATAAGCACATTTAGAGCCGTAAATGATTAACAAATAGTTTTAGGTTCCTATAATATTAATTCATGCAATGTATAAGTGTGTGTGTGTGTACATGTTTTTTCTATCCCGGTGGGGACCTAAACCTGAATGCACACATGTCACTCGTGCCCTCGTGCCCTGCTCATCATACTCATGCCCTCGTGTCACTGTGGGAACCTAAATTGAGGTCCCCATGGGTACAAAAGCTTATAAATCATAGAATGAGTTTTTTTTTTTTTTTTTTTTGAAAATATAAAAATGCAGAAAGTTGTGTGTGATGGGTAGGTTTAGGGGTCGGTTTAGTGCATGTATATGCATGTATGTGTGTGTATGTATATATATAAATACATGAATAATGTTACAAAAGATATATTTATTTCAACTAAATATTGTTCTTCTGAACTTCTGAAAATCCAGCTTTCCGTTCACAGGAATACATTAAATGTTAAAATATATTAAAATAGAAGTTTTTTTTTTTTAATTGTAGTTATAATTCACAAAAGTATGAATACTTTACAGTATTTTTGGCCACACCCTCTTGGAACAGGGTGTGTATGTATATGTATATGCACTGTATATGATTATGCCACGCACGCAGTATCTGAAGCCACGACTATTTAAAACAGGCCCAATGTGTCTACCGTGAAAAAATTGCACTCATCACATTTAAATTTTCAAAGTAATAATTATCCAGCCAGCCAACGTGCAGTGATCATAATGAGGAAACCAGAAGAGCGATGCGCAAGACTGTGAATGTATCTGACAGAAAAGGAGGTGAGCGTATTCCTGTGATGTCCTGCAGTGTGAAGTTACAGCTACTTGAGGATTAAAAAACATTGAAATTTCTCTTCCTTCTCTACCGCTGTCTTTCTTAGGCATATCATTTCATCCCTTTCAAACAGCAATGGACAGCTCTAATGAGGCTTTTCTCTCTTTTCTGTCTCTCTCTCACATACAGCTGTCATATTAACTTGCCTTTCGCCCTCCTAAACGTTACATCAAACAAATGACATGAAAGACCTCTCAGTGGATTGAAATTGCCTGACAACAAGTTTTAGTAAGGGGCAGGCAATAAGAGAGCCCTTATGAAATATTATTTTCTATAACTGCCCATTTATATCTTGAGTGTCAAAACATGACACATCCATCACCTTGTTTTGCATGGGGGAAATATACATTTTAATCTTCTTAAAGTACTGTTTATGCATTTTGAAACATGCAATGTTTTTTTTTTTTTTTTTTTACCTGCATTATTCGACAAGTTGAAGAGAGAACATGCTCTTGCAGATTAAAAACCCTCCAAAATGTCTCGACAGCATGGCTTTGTCTAAGACGGTGGATTCAAATGAAAAAGATTCAACCCAGATCAAATGGAATACAGTAGAACAAAATATCCATGTACGGTCGTGAAAATATGTTCCCAAAAACCTTTAGAGCCCTGAAAATCTGAAAACTACAAATCATTGTGCAAAGCTTTATCTTTTTTCAGCACACTTTCCTTTAAAACAGATTCTTTCCATAAACCACATGCTTCACTAAACCCATAGACATTCCACTGGCTTTTTATCTTTTATATCCTTACTATTTTGTGGAGCAAAGAAATCTTCATTATCTATGCCGTGTGCATGTTTCTTTAAGACTATGGAAAGCCTATGCAAAGGAAGGTGTTTTGTGTCAGTGATTTGAATTTCATTATTCTATTCTACACTTTCCTGGCAGCTTTGCGTGTGTGTGTGTGAGCGAAAGACTGTGTGCATGTGTGGACATAAAGATAAATCTGTGTGCAAATAAATTATCTTGCCTCCTCGACACATTGCCATATTATTATTTTTTTTTTATCTTCGTTTTTCTTCATTTTTGCCTTGATTCTCACCTGTTCTCCATTTATAGATTGCAGTGTATTTGAGTGTTTGGACATTGTTCGGTGTAAAAACGTTTAGTGTAAAATTTTATGATTGAATATTATTGAATGTTGAATGTTGGGCAGGAAGAGTCTTCAACATGGTGGTTACATCCCTGATTAAATGATTGCTTACTGTGACCTCACAGTGAACGAGGTCAGGAAATCAATATAATGTTTTGTAGATGCAATGATTATCTGTGTTTGCTTTGCAGTCATTTCTAATGCATTTACAGATTACCTTGTAATAGTGTGATGTAAACAGGCTTTCTTTAATCGAAAATATATTTGTTGATTGTGCCCATTGTTGAGTTAACAGAAATACCCCCTCCTATATATGAGATTTCATTTGTGTTATATAACACAACGTCTCTCAAATAGCAAAAATGATAAATGAAAATAAATGACAAAACGTTTGACTTTAAGTCTTGGGCTGTAAGTATAAAAATACAATATATACTGTAAGTTGTTAAATATTTGAATACAAAATATTCACCTCTAGGAAAATATATACAACTTGAAAAAGAACACAGTCGGAAAAGTTGTTTGCTTGGGAAGTCTTATTTGATTACATCATTTGCAGTGCTCAATCAGAGTGTGTGAGGTTCCCGTTTCCATAGTAATAGCAACTCTGGGGTGCGTTTCCCGAAAGCATCGTTGGCCAACTATGGCCGCAAGTTCATCGCAATGTCAATTGAACTCTATTGGTAACGACGGAACTTGCGACCATAGTTGGCCAACGATGCTTTCGGGAAACGCACCCCTGATTGGTAGACCTCCCTCCAGGACTGTGACCATAGACTGTAAAAAAAATATGGACGTAGTCTCCGTGACGTCACCCGTAGGTTTCTGAAGACCGTTTTTGAAGCCTAAAGTGGGCGTGGCCGACCGCCGCCATCTTGGCAGCGCGTCGCTCTCGAATTTATTTATTTTTACTGTCAGATAATGAGCTATAATGAGGTAATGTGACGGCTAACAGACAGCAGACAAACGGCTAATGATGACTAATGACAACAGCAGCGGAATCCACCTGTCACTCAAAAGTGGACACGCTCTTAATTATGCAGAACTTTAAGGCTTAATATAATGTAAACGGATGAGTTATAAAAAAAATTCACCGCCCTCACAGTCGTCATGAAGGGGAAAATAAGCTATATAGACCAAAGCCACTTTTTGCACCAGGCTGTAAACTTGTTTTTTTTCTGCTGTAAAGTTGGGTATTTTAACATGGGGGAGATACAGATTTGACTCACTTCTGCACCCAGCCTCAAGCGGCCAGTCGATGAATTGCCGTTGAATTCACTTCTGTGTTGGTTTCAAGAGAGAGACAGGGAGGTTGCCGCTTGACTGTGACTTGTGAAATACTTTACAGGGAATTCAGCATTTGGTGTCCACCAAAGCGTTTTTAGCCAGCAGAAAACGCTAGGCGCTCTGCTGAAAATGCCTAGCTATGGGCGCTTGAGAGCCTTTTGGCAGCGCAGCATTTTTTTTCAGTTGAGACGCTTTGCTCGTTATGATACGGAATATTCGCGGAAGTGTTACTAATATCTAATTTCACAGATCGTTTGTTTCTATGTTGTTTCTATATAAAAATATCGATAGATTATAAAGTATGTGCTCTGGCTCTTGTTTAAAATTATTTTGTTCCGTTATTATGCTTCTTGTTGCCATCTGTTGATGTTGTACAAACAGAATGTGACGGTTGGTCAGTGTGGTATTTGTCCCGCCCCTCCTCCACAGTGATTGGACGGCTGGGTAAAAAGTGACAGTGATGACAGCTGTTTTACCCAAAGTTGAACATTCTTCAACTCTCGGCGACCTGTAAAAAACGTAGAGCTTCAGTGTGAAAAAACGCTCAGCGCCTCGTTACGCTCATGCTCCCATTGAAAACAAATGAAAAAAATACGCCAGCCGTGTGAAAAAAAACGCTTTGGTGGACACAGGGCCTTAAAGTAAATAAGTTCAAGGAACATTACATTAGTCATAAGGTTACTACCATAATGATAATTTATATAAAAAAAGAAAAAAAAAAAAAAAATGCAGTGTGATTATTATTATAAAATTTTTGCTGCAGGCTATTTGCACTAAGTGGAAATAGTAGTATAGATGCTATTTACATTAAGTGCAAAGAGTGAAAAGTGAAAACTAGGACACTGATTAAAACGAGAACAGAAAATGAACAGAGAGAAACCCAGAGCTTAAATACACATACAATCTACAAAATGAATCACAGGTGCGCAAATGAATAAAAAAAATGAAAAACCACAGAAACAAACTGACAACTAGGACACCGAACTAAAACACTTGACAAACCCACCCAAACCAGAAACAAACCCAGATTGTCCCTTACAACGTGTAAATAGCTGTTAGGTGCTATTTAGTTGCAAATAGTGGCAGATTTGCATTTTAGTACATTATAAAATCCATTAATAACAACATATTGAGTGTATTATATAAAATCATTAAATAGTTCCTGCTTTATTGAGACAATAGTTCTACATCACTTTGGGAATATTTTCTGAACTTTGTTTTTTTTTTTAAATGCTCTGAGCTGATATGCAATGGGAAAAGGGAGAAGAATGAGTTCTGTAAAAGTCAGTTTCAAACTCTGGTTGATCGCATCAAAAGTTATGCCACCCACCTTTCTGAAAGGAGAGATATTCATGTTTAATGGTCTAGGAGAGAGCACAATTGTAAAGTCAAATGAAGGAGAAGGGAAATACTTCCAGAAAGAGCTCTGGAGATGAAATTCCCAAAACCCTTATTTATTTTGAATTGGTTGATTAGGCTCAGAGTGTAATTCGCAATAATGAATAATTTCAGAACAGAGGGCTGCTCTATTATCTACTTTCATGAGCATACAGTTCTGAGGAAGATGTTATTATAATATATTTGAGGCCATCTGGATGCATAAAACCCTTATTAGCATAAAATATAGTGTTTACAATCAATAACAGCTGACTATGGCTTTACTAGGAAATGCGTTTTCATCACAAATATGTGATAAAACTTGTACAAACTATGAATGAAAAATAGTAAAAAATACTAGCTTCCTCCTCACTGTCTGTACAGAAAATTGCTACTTTCCATGAGCAACATATAGGGCCTGAAATTCTTATGAAATTGTCATTGAGAGGTGCATTACCTTCAAAAAATGCTAATCATTAGACTTGGGAGGTCAAACAAAATATTATATGAGCTTTTTTATTTTCAACTCATTTTATGTGAGGTTTGCAATTTTTGCAACCCTGTTATCAAAATTTGGAACTTGACTATTTAAAATGGCAATTTTTCTAGCTATAAATATTATATAAACATCTAATTTAAATAATCTTTATACAAAAAAAAAAAAACATCTCAGGTTACGACTGTAACCGTGGTTCCCTGAGAAGTGGAACGAGTCACTGCGTCTGGTATTGGCGCTTTGGGGAACACCATCAACGTGACGGGTGTCTGAGACATGTATAAACAAAAGCCAGTAATCATTGGAAGACGGCAGTCTATGACATCACACGCGGAGCACCGATGAATATAAAAGGGAGCCTGAGTGACATGTCATCATTTCTTTTGTATGAAGGAGACGCACAGGCAGGCCCAAGGTACGGCAACGAGACGCAGTGTCTCGTTCCCCCTTCTCAGGGAACCAGGGTTACAGTTGTAACCTGAGACATTCCAACCTGATCTTACGGCAATTTGTACGTATTTTACGAGGTGGCTAATTCGTACGAATGCATACAACCTCAATCGTACGAATTCGTAAGATTTTTGCTAAATCCCACATATTTTGCCCAATTCGTATGAATTCGTACGAATGGCCTACCCTTGACCCCGCCCCTAAACCTACCCATCACTTGGGTTTAGACAAATCATACGAATTAGCCACCTCATACTCACTCGTACGAATTCATATGAATTGGTCGTGAGATAGTGTTGGACATTCCCTTTCCAAGTGGAACTTCGACACTGCATCTGGTATTGACGCTATGGGGAACCAATACCCACCAGCACAAACATAGTGGGCATAGCATAAATTGAGTCTATGAATTACCCAAGCATGTCAAATCGAGCCCGATCTCACCGGAAAACGTACAAATTCTACGAGGTGGCTTATTCGTACGAATTCATACGACCTGGCTCGTACGAATTAGTACGATTTTTGCAAAATCGTACATATTTTACGAATTGGCCAATTCGTGTGAATTCATACGAATGACCTACCCCTGACCCCGCCCCTAAACCTACCCATCACGTGGGTTTAGACAAATCGTACAAATTCGTACGAGCTAGGTCGTACGAATTAGTACGAATTAGCCAACTTTTTATCATTCGTACGAATTCGTACGAATTGGTCGTGAGATAGCGTTGGTCAAATCCATAGGTGCATCCCATGCATGTGACTCATATAGTGATGCTACTCCCTAAGCCAATGGTTCTCAATTTTTTTGGTCACACCCCCTTTAACCCCCCCCCCCACCTCACCTCTGACCACCAAATAAGTTTACTAAAAATTGTACAAACTGAAAATATTTTACATTGAAAAACGTGCAATGAAAACACCTGCAATAGTTTCACTTTGTAACATAGTCGAATCATTGAAAAATTTAACAGTAAGAGAGAATAATAAATCAGAACATTACTTTTAATTTAAATAAACATTTTTTTTTTATTATTTCAGTGATGCTTTGGATGAGCAATATATAATTAGTGGTTGCAGTGAGCTCTTTTGACAGCGGCTCGTTCACAATAGCAGCGTGTGATGCCATCCAATAAAGAGATGCTTCTCAATGGCAAGGATATGTCAAGCTTGTTCAGACAGTATATATTTGTTTGAAGTTATTGTCAACTTTCATATAAGGGTTGAAGGTTGAGATTGAGGCTAGCACAACAATTATTGTGAAAATTAAGAAAATTGCATGACATTTTTTACTTGTCATCCTACAATGCTGTAGACAGGGTCTAATAGAAGTTATTTCTTGTTTCTTGTCAACTAAAAATAATAAAGTTTTACTACAAAGAATGATTAAATGTATTTATGATAATTATTGTTAGATACATTCATAAGAATGGGCTCCAGGCTATTTCAAGTTTGGCTTCTTTACCCTGAAGATGTTCTCATATGTCTTCCCGTATAAAAATGGCAATGATATAATATTCATATTCTTTCCAAACTCTTTTAAATTTCTCACATTCCCACATACAATGAAATAATGTACCCTTTGCACTTATACAAGTTGGACAAGTATATGTATGTTGCTATTAATTGTATTTAACCTTACTGGAGTTACATACAAATGCATAAGACACAGTTGCTGTCTACTATTAACTGTCTCTGCAAATATTTGCTCCCATATATCCTTGTCTATACCTAATCATATATCTAAGTATTGCTTCCACAGGGCTAAACTAGATGCAGAAAACTCTAGAGAGCCTGATATTAGCATGTTATATAAACAAGATATGCAACCTCCACCTGACTTGGTTTAGACTTGCATTTCTCCAGATTAATTGGTTATGGCTCTAGGCTTTGCCCCTGGGCAGTAAGTATAAAACTCCTAAGTTGCTGGTATTTATAATAATGTTCTGTAAGAATTTTGAACTTTTATTAACATCAACAAATGACATTATAATCCTTCTCTAGAGTTGAAAGCCTCAATCTTTTCGACCATGCATTAAATTGTCATTCCCTTATATTGGACAATTTTTTTTCCCTACTATGGAAGTCAATGGTACCCCCAATTTGGTTGCCCATATTCTTCAAAATATATTCTTGAAGAAATTCATACAGGTTTGGAACAACTTGAAGGTGAGTAAATGATGATGAGTAAATGAAACGGTTAAATGAATGATGATGAGTAAATGAAACGATTTTTTTTTTTTTTTTTTTTTTTTTTTTGGTGATCTAGCCCTTTAAGAGGGGAAATTGCAGAAAAAAACATTATCACCATTGACTGGGATGTCCAATAATACCATTGAATATATTGAATTGAGTTTCAGTCTTCCACTATCATATGATTAGTATACCAAATATGTCATAACTCCTGGTTGTTTATTATTCCCAAAAACAAAAATAAATAAACATTCTCCACAAGCTGGTGAAAAATGAAGAAGGAAGAGACAGATGGACATTTTGGAACAGGAATTTGGGTAGTATATATTCATCCTTAAACTATTAATTCATTGAAATATAGAGATTGGTAAATCTGACCATTTATCAGTAATTTGACAGGGCCTTGGTATTTGAACCCGAGGCCTGGTAGTTCAATGTGATAAGGTTTTATTTTTAACACTATAGACTGGAATTCAAGTATGATGACTTCGGAAAAAGATTTGGACTGATTTATCTTAAAGCATGAAAAGGTTCAGTCCATTGTGATGAGATAGAAGGAGACTTGCTAATGTTATGTGGTGAGACATGCCATATGACAGTATAGGTGAAATTATTAAATTTATAAACGGCGCTTACCCAGTCTCAAACAAATAGCCATTAATTTCCTTTCTTCTAGAGTGCATATGTACATGTTGGATCAGGCTGGTCCCAAGTGGCACCACTGGGTTTGTTCTGGCCTTTTAAATAACAGAAGAAGCAATGGGTCTCATGCATGAAACACAAGCAGAACGAATTTTTGTATAAATCGTGTGTAAAGTTAGCCTGGGTTTCCCCATGCTGCCTTGAGCGCAGTGCGATTTTATTCACGCTGCTAGGCAGCCTGGATACCATGGACCAGATTTTCGCCTCAGCGAGGGAACCAATCACAGAACGGGGAGGGAGCAGCAAGACGATGACGACGTCTATGCGACACACCGAAGCAGTTTGTTTATATCTATGGATCCAACATGGCATCAGACGTGAAGTTACCTTTCGATGCAGCCTTAGATAGTGTTCTAAGTAGTTTAGAACGCAAGTTTATTTCGTCTTCTTCCTCGTCGAATTTCTGTAGCTCTACATACGTCATCTGGTATAATTGAAATGATTGGCTATGAGCTACGTACAGGCGCATTTGATAGACATTCGTAGCGCCCAATAAACGACTCAAATACGAGAAAATGAACATGTGGTTCCCAGACCACGTCTCAATGAGAAAGAGGTCTGACGTTAGCCAGGCTAGTGTAAAGTGGTTCTGGCATAAATTTTCGGATTCATTAAAATGTTCGTATTTTCCAAATGTTAGTTGGTATGAAAGAAATCTACACCTGCTCCCAGCCACGCGTAAATAGTATGTTTAACATCCGAACGTTTTGCTCATTAATAAGGCTGCATTTTAATTAACCTTAATCGGGTACATATTTACACAGCATTTTGAAAAAAATATTATATATAGTAATTACATACGGTTTTTCTTTTTACTTTTATTATGAGAGCCAATAATAGCATCTGCAAACGGAACACAAGTCTGCAAGTCACAAGTGTTGCAGTCAAGCTTCATGTCAAACCATTTTCTTTTCACTTCTGGGACTGTTCAATTAACAGATGAAACTCTATTAACTGCATCTGTAATATGCTGCCAAGCTTCCTTTTTTAGGACCTGATACACCACTATGTACGCTTGAAAATAAAATGTGGCGTTTTGAATGAACTTCTGATAATAAAACTTCAATTTCTGCATCTGAGAAATTTCTCTTTTTCATTCGCTTTTGTTGAAATCCTTCCTTTGGTGTCATTATATGATGCCCATATATAGTTGTCAGTCGGATTTAATGGGCGGGATTTATGGTAATTGAGAATGAGCGTGCACGCGCGTCCCATTTACGACTGATTGGAATTCATTAACACACACACACACACACATTTCACTATCACATCTGACATTTACGAAGTATTTGTGAATCAGGAGAAGTATTTTTGGGAAGGTCTCTTTACGTGCAAATCACTCACATATTAACTCGTATATTTACGAATGTTTCATGAATGAGACCCAATGTTACATTTTACAACAGCCTGGGAAATCAGGTAAATACACTGCTGCTTCTGTTGTCCATGAGGAGAACTGATAAGGGATCAACTGAGATCATAAAGCAAAATGTTATCTTATCAATGAGAATATGCATAATATGTATTACCTTTGAAACTGCAAGGTCTTTAAGCTATTGATTACATAGCAATATGTTTCATAAGGAGCTTTGGTACTGCAGTATATCATTTCTGGCTGTTTCATTAACAAAGAGTATTGAATTGCAGATATTAGTTGCAATATTTGAGTTTGCAGTGAATGTGATGAGATACAGATGAGATAAAGAGTTAATAATAAATGGAAAGAGCTATATCAGCTTTCAAATGAAGAGCTATAGAGAGTTAATGAGCAATGTGCTCTATGTAAAAGGGCCAATTTACTGTCTGATATGTCTGATGTAATATTATCCCTTTTCATTATCACGGCTCTTGGTTGAGATGTAATGCATCATCTAAATGGCTTTTGTCTTGAAAGTTTTGTTCTGGAAGAACAAAAGGGACATGATTTCCTTTTCAAGTTTTCTTTGGCACTGCCGTCTTCAGTCATGTCACCTTGAAAAAAAGTATGTGATTTACCCTAGGTGACCTTGTTTTTCTTTTCTTTCTGGTTGATGAATATGTGTAAATGTGAGCAGTCTAACACATTGAATGCATTTAGATTTAAATGAGAAGAGATATTAATGTTGTAATACTGCACAACCTTAATATATTACTAAAGCAGGCAGCAGATTAGGTAGAAGTTTGTCTACTTCAAACAAACTGTAGTTGGTTGCTTGACACATTCTTGGTCAAAATAAGCTGAAATAAATAGATGGATGGATGGATGGATGGATGGATGGATGGATGGATGGATGGATGGATGGATGGATGGATCGATCACAGCTCCAGTTGTAGGATTCTGGCCTGTCAATGTACACTCTGATTGAATGAAGTCTATGGTCCATTAAACACACTCTATTAGAGTTAGTGCAGAATCTGGTGTAGCAGAAATGCAAAAATTCGTTTTGCCAAATAGGAAAGAACTTAATTGTATTTGGGCGCTCCGCAAAGCTGGGATAAGGAGTTGTGGCGCCATATAAATAGACAGATTTATCCAGTTGTGGTGCAGTCTGGTGCCAACAGGGAGGAAGAGTGCATCTCTAAGTGACCATAGTGGTCACTGTAGGGAAGACATGTAGCCTTTGCCCAAACAAAAAGGTACACACACACACAGACACACACACACACACACACACACACACACACACACACACACACACACACACACACACACACACACACACACACACACACACACACACACACACACACACACACACACACACACTAGGTAAAAAGAATAGAAGAAGACAGGGTTGTGCAAAATGAATACTATTTATGCAAAACAATATATTAAAAAAAATATTAAAATTTAGTTACATTCAAATTTTAATTATTTAACTATAAACGGGGCCTGTAAGAGTTTTTTTTTTATGTTTTTGCAACTCAAATGCTCACAAAGGCTGCAAAATACAGCAAAAATATTCCTGTGATGGCAAAGCTGAATTTTTTCAGTTGCCATTTTCCCAGTCTTCGGTGTCACATGATCCTTTAGAAATCGTTCTAATATGCTGATGTTTGATGCTCAAGAAACATTTCTTATTATTATCACAGTTCAAAATGGCTGCTTCATATTTTTAAACTGTGACATTTTTTTTCAGGATTCTTTGATTAATAGAAATATAAAAATAACAGTATTTATTTGTAATACTATTTTTAATAACAATGTAAAAGTCTGTCACTTTTGATCAATTTAATGCATTCTTGCATAATAATTAAAGGTTGCACTTTATTTTACAGGATCTGCACTTACGTGTACTTGCAGTGTGCTAAGAAAATACTGGTTAATATAAGATAACTACATCGGTTAATGTTAGGTTTAGGGGTAGGTTCAGGGTTAGTTCCTAGGTATAACTCAGTTATTATTATTATTTATAATTAGAATAAGTACATAGTATGTACATGGGGAACAGGACCGTAAAATAAAGTGCTACCTAATAAAAGCATCTTTAAAAAACTCTTATTGACCTCAAACTTTCAAATTCAAACAAACAAACAAATTCAACTTTCAAACAAATGCATTAAAATAACTAAATATTTTTAAAATACATTTTAAATGATCTGAAGTTGGCCCAAGATCATTTTGTGCATATATTTTTGTTGCTTTTCAAATATTATTATCCAATGATTTTTTTAAAGCATTAAAAATAATGGATAATTCAAAATGTAATAAAATTTCAATATATCATTAAAAGCTACAAAAGCCACAGTCATATTGAATTTCTTGTATTTCATTCCATTATACTTCTGTAGGCTATATTTAAATGTGCACAATGCAGGAACACTTTGAGGGTCAGATTTGTCAGACACTTTAAGCATGAATCAGAACAGCGGAAGTCTTATTTTTTTGCTCCTTTCTTTTAGGCTTTTTTCAGGCTTTTGCTTCAGGTAAGAGAAAGCTGGCGTGCTGGTGAACCTTGGGTTAAACTGTTGTGAAGCAGCTGGCAAGCTTTCAAAGATGACCTTCACACACACACGCACGCATGCACACACACACACACACACACACACACACACACACA
Organism: Scardinius erythrophthalmus; assembly: GCF_964197995.2. Classification (NCBI taxonomy): domain Eukaryota; kingdom Metazoa; phylum Chordata; class Actinopteri; order Cypriniformes; family Leuciscidae; genus Scardinius; species Scardinius erythrophthalmus. The sequence goes on along the minus strand of NC_138223.1, from coordinate 13,865,065 downwards.
CACACGCGCATTGAACGCACGCACACACACACACACACACACACACACACACACACACACACACACACACACACGCGCGCATTGAACGCACGCACACACACACATAGAGAGAGACATCAAAGGCTGCGAGGATGATAAGAATTTGACTGGTGTGTGATAGAGGGCCCAAAGCTTGGGGCTTCTCTTTTTTTGCCCCTCCTTTTGCCCTCCTTCCAACTCTCATGCAGACGTTTGAACTTCCGCAAATCTCAATGGCAGTGTCACAATAATCAGAGAGATTCTCATACAAGAACTCCATCAGTTCCTGAACCACATCAAACAGAGCAGAATGACCTCGAGAACACTTAGTTAAATGTGCAAATTCATAATCATACAGCAGACATTCCTCTGTCCTCTAAAGCGGGCCAGTGTATAATAAAGCACAATGAGGTGAGGCCCTCTTTCAGATGTGGCCCTGAGTCACTGAGTACATGGATGTGTGCACGGTAAGAAATGTCAAATTAACACACCTGTTTGAGAATGAACCAGCATTTAAGTTTTAAACTTTCACACAAAGTAAATTTTTCAATCAACTTAAAATAAAAATAAATGTAATAAAAATCAAACCCATTTTATCTGTGTTCAAAATCAAACAATGCTTTTAGATCATACACACAGCGAGTCAATATTTTAGACACTACAGATCACTCATTAGACACTACATCAAAAAATGGAGAACACAGAACCCAAAGCATGCAGTTACAGAAAAAAAGTATTTTGTAACAAAGTAAACAAAATTTGCAATTGTGTAAAAAAGTATGTACAATTTACAGTAGAAAGGTGAATAAATTGTATGCTGTATGCACTGCAAGTATAGTATTGTACTGAATATTGTATAGTATTGAATGTCTGTATACTTGCACTTGCATACTGTGAAAATACAGTGACCCAATTGCAAAAGCCAAAAAGGTTACAGTAAAATACTCTAAATGAAAAGCATGTTACAATCACTCAGAAGAGTTGTGCAACTGCAGAATCAAGGTCAGTGAGAGATTGATTCTGCTTCAGTACCACGTCTTCATTTTGAGTCCGGCTTGAGGAGGTCCACATCACGTCGTCCTCCTCCTCTTATACACATACTCTTCCTCCTCTCACTCTTATATTGTTTCCATCCATTGTTGGTATCAACATTCAGTGCAACATTTTGAATCAATTGAACTGACTTGTATTATGTACAGTTGGTTTGACCACATATTTAAAAATAAGTGTGAACAATTTTGAGTCATTGACAACTGTGTTGTAGTTGGTTTAGCGTTTTGAAACTTAAGGGTATCACAGTGCGAAATGTGTTTTAATGAGTGAAAATGTGTTTAGAGTTTTGAAAAAAAGAGTGAATGAGATTTGCAAACAGTGTTTTAACTACCTGAACTTGTTTAATGTTTTACAGAAAGAGTGATTTATTCGACATATTGGTTTAGGCTATTGAGAATTTGGTTCAGAGAATGGGGGTTAGAGTTTTAGCAGAAAAACTGTAAACCATCTATGTGCTCTATTTTCTGTTTGAAATGCAACAGTCCTTTCCTGTAATGGATTTCATAAGTCAATTATATACTGAGGGAGAAGAATCAGCAAGAATAATTAAAGTTGATGATACATTTAGAAGACAGAGAAAAGGGTGGTGGATGGAGACACATGAGGTGCATAGCAGCCGTCCTGACATGGAGAAAGCAAATGTTTCCAAGAGCGGACACACACACACACACACACACACACACACACACACACACACACACACACACACACACACACACACACACACACACACACACACACACACACACACACACACACACACACACACACACACACACACACACACACACACACACTGTGAGAAAGTAAAAGCAATTAAGAGATAACATACAGACAGAAAATGAGAGTGTGCCAAACGCTTGTGTGTGAAACACCAACACATGCTGGAGGCCGGAGGGGGAGAGAGAGAGATTCAGAATAACATAGAGGAAAGAAGACGACTCTCATCCTTTAATTATCATGGAATATCTGGAGGAAAACTGGGGTATTGTGGGAATGATTATGTGTTTTATCTGATGAGATCGCACATCTTGCTGTGAATGTATATTGACTAATCAAGCAACTTTACAAAGTTAATATCCATTTTGCCAAGCCAAATAGATTTTTGTTTTTTGGATGACTGTGTTTGTTTGCTTTCCTGTCCTCATTTAAAGTAATAAATGCACATTGTCTTTTAATTACATTACTTTTTCTTGCTAAGAAGGCTATGTCAGAAGACTCAATTCAAATGCAGAAAGACACGTTGCTCCATCATTTTTAATATCATTTCTGTGCCATCAAACATTAGGAACTATGTCGTTCCGAATGGTTGTCAAATCTCTTGTGAATAGTATCATGTCTAGATTTTTACTTGTGAGAGGAAGACAATGAAATGCGCTTACTAAAGAGCTACCCTTTAACTCAAACCTATCATCATATGAATCTTTTTTCAAAAGAAACACACATTGAAAAAAATGGAATATGGTCATGCATATCAGCATATCTTGTAGTAAAATAATGGGCTCCATTAAAAGAGCATTTTCATTTGCTCTGAACTAAAGGGATACAATTTAATTAGTGACCTATATTAGTCAAGGAAGGGCAGCCTGTAATGGTGGTGATTCATGTACAAGACTTCATTAAAACATTAAAATGTCATATGGTCCATTACTCAAACATAGGGGAAATTAATACTGAGATCAGTTATCAAACTCTTGCTTATTTGAAGTGTTTGACCAAAGTAGATATTTTTAATAGACACAGTGCTGGTAGATTACTTACAAATTGTAGTCAGTTACTGATTCCAAACTACAACTACAACTACACACATTGTAGTTAGTAACGCTATCCATTACATTACACATTTAAGGTAATATAATCAGACTATTACTTTTAGATTACTTTTTACCTAAGTTGTTTATCACATTAATTTGAATTGGAAATCTTGTACCATACTGACATAAAAATACGAAGAGAAAGAAAATACATTCCATTCTTGGTTTTCAACAACATGAAGTGCTATTAAATATTATATTACATCAGGGTTTCCCAGACTGGAGTATGTGATGGAACTGCAGGGAGTTTTGTGAGTTTAATGAAAATCTATAAAGTAATTAAATCATTAACATTTAAAATCAAAATAAACAATTTTAAAATAAAAAACAATAACAATTAAACACTTACTACACACACGCACACACGCGCGCACGCACACACACACACACGCACGCACGCACGCACGCACGCACACACACACACACATATATATACAGATACATACAGATACATACTTTTTTAGATAGATAGATTTTTTTAAGATAGAACTATAATCTTCAGTAATATTATTCATTCATTCATGTATAATTCTGTAAGGCCACCTTGGATCTCGACTGAGATCCCACAGAGTGTGGAATATTGACTGTCCTCTTTCTCTCTCTTTCTTCTTTCTATTTTTTCCCCTTCTTTTCATTATGATGGCTGGGGTATTTGAAATTGTTCTGTGGCTAGGAGTGGAGTAGCTGATTAATACCCAAGAGTGTGGAATGTTCCGGGGACGGTGTGTGTGTGAAGAGGGCCGGAGATGATCCTTCACAGTATCGAATAACAGCCTGGGATGCCTCTTATTATGAAGGGCTTCCCGAGAGGTCTTCTGATCACATTTCAGCAGTTACACAAATCACAGCACAGGAAATAACACAGCCAGTAGGCATGAAATAAACATCTGCTTCAGTAAGAATATGAACTAAATTCAATTCTGGAGATTTGTTCAACACTGATGATGTGCGAAATCTACTTGTATAATTTACTTAGCCCACACGCCCATTAAAATGTCTTGGTCATATGTAATGCCTTTTCTTTCTGCTGCTGTTTGCATAATTCCCTTGATTTTTCAGACAATACTTTATATGTTGGAAATTACAGTTTGCAAAGTTAATGAATCCACTAGCTTTTTTATTTCTTGTATTTGCTTTTTATACTGCAAACATAATGTTCTGTACAGTTATATAATATGCAAACAGTTATATAATATTGGGCAGTATTCAGTTTTTTTTTCAGGTGTTCTATGTGTTCTTTTTATGTTCACTTTTTCTTAATTTTGATAAGTATTTATATACTTATGACAGAATGCGCAAGCATACCTGGTTCTTGTCATAGGAGCTACGTTGCAGTTCGGTACAGGCGGCGGAATCATGTCTTCTTGCAGCATACCTTTGTTTGTGTGTGCATCGTACAAATTCGTACGAGTGACTACGAGATGGCTAATTCGTAAGAATTCGTACGATTTGTCTGAACCAAAGTTAGGTGTAGGTCATTCGTACAAATTCATACGAATTGGGCAACTCGTAAAATATGTACGATTTAGCAAAAATCGTACGACTTAGTATGAATGAGGTCGTATGAATTCGTACGAATTATCCACCTCGTAAAAATAATGAATCAGGCTTTTTTATGTTACGAGAAAGGAATGCTTACGAGAAACGATTCACTCTAATGAATCAGACATTGCAACATTTGACATTTTAGGTTTCAGATAGGTGCCTCCTTTATGGCCCATGATTTGATGTGAGCTCCACAGCAGACTACTGCACTACCCAACAGTCTATGCAGCATTGCGTCACCAAAGTTAGTAACTCTTCAACGCTGCGTTGCTTTTTTCGAAACCCCAGGGGACTGCAATAAATGAGTCTTTTTGAGCTTTCATGTCCTGAGTGACCTCAGCGCTGGAGTCTCTCCTCGTAAAGCTGTAGTGTCTGTTTGACAGGGTTAAATTTGTAATATCTACTGTAAACATACATGAAAGACTTCCAGTAATCTGAAGGCCACCCATGGAACATGCTGTATTTATCTAACATGGGGAACCAGGCTTTTTTTTACCATCCAAATAATTTTTTAGTAGCTTTGCACAGGTTAAAAGCGTAGCTGCTTTCATTTATCCTTTCTCTCTCTCTTTTGTCAGGCCTTTTTTTATTTTCTCCCTTCCTTTCGTCTCTGGGATGTTTGCAGGTGTGTGAGTAAAGCTCGGCTGATGTACACAAGAGCTGTGTGAATCTATAAAGGAGTGTACACACAGGATTTGTGTGACTCACGTTGTGTCGCCTCTAAGAACTGAAGCCTGTGTTGTGGGACTGAAGATGGGACAGATTATATCTGAAACCAGAGATCAGATTGTGGTATGTGTGAATGCTGGTTTAAGCACTGAGGTTTGTTTTTAACCATTTGAATGTGGAGAAGTGCTTGTAGTTTTTAGGATGATGTGACTTTACTCACCCTCATTTTATTCCAAACCAGTATGATTTTCCATTTCCAATATTGAGTAGAAGTTAAGCAGAATGTTTGAGCATTATTTTTCATGCAATGAAATTGAGTGGAGTACCATGAAGCCAGTTTAGGTGGATAGTTAAGTAAATGTTCCATCTTTAATCAGTTGTGAGAAAAGTGACACATGTCTGACTGATGCCATAAAGTCATTCCTGCAGATTATTTTGCTCCAAATTAAAGGTCACTACATGAAGGTTTTTAAAGACAAAATGTTCTGGCTTTCAACAATGATTATTTATTATAATTATTTTATATGATTTACATATGATTTATATAATTATTATACCCCTAATCCATTACTCATGAGCAATTTTAGTTCACCAATTAAACACTAAGTTTAAATGTATATATTGCAGCATAATTTGTTTGCAGATGTTTTAATATTTTATAACACAATGCAATTCAGATATTTTTGAGTGTCAGAAAGTGTCCAAATGCGTTTGAGGTGATTTTTATATTGTTTAAGTAAATGAAGATACAATTTGAATTCTATTCTATTCTTTTAGATTTTTCACTTTTAAGTGAGTTATCCCTTTAAACTACAATGGACTTTTTGTTGAAGCTTGTCACTGGGTAAGAAAGACAGCATTTAATGTGTCACAACCCGAGTTATGTCATCGCTGTGACCTCATTGGGTCAGTAAGCTCTAGAAATTGAAAAAAAAAAACTCAGCTGGTAAAGGCTTTAAGCTCCTTACACAGAGTGGCAGAACATACCGTATCACCTCCATCATTCACTCTCCTTTATACACACACACATAACAATCACAAGTTAGGTCTCTTGAAGGTATCAATTGTTGATCCTAGAGAAATGAGATTAAATGGAGGGCCATTGGAGATTTTTTGGTAACACTTTATTTTACAGTGTCATTGTTACACGTTACATGTAGTTACTGTAGTAATAACTATAAATTATGCACAGTTACATGTGATTAACCCTAAACCAAACCCTCACCCTAACCCTATAGTAAGTACATGTTGTGTAACTGTGTGTGTAACTAAGTGTAACTGAAATATAATTTTTTTTGGCTTAGATTTTCACCTGAGAAAAAGTATCCCGGTAATTTCACAGTATCCACTGTGACCTCAACTCTTTCATAAATTGTGCTTAAATTTGGCAAGATACCAAACTCTGCAATCAAAAATCATTTTAATATGAGCTCAAACTGTTATTATACAATTGTTCTAACTCCAATTTATATGGGTTATTCTATCTACATTAAAGGGATAATTCATAATAAATAGTTCATAAAAAATATATAGAGTCCTCTGAATATATACAATAGCTTTCTGTGGATTGAACAGTCTGAAAATGAGATAAGGTGCCGCTAGACATATTGCTTCAGGTTTGATTGACATCCAATTTATATTCAGTGTACAAAGCTATTGATTATAGTGCACAAGTTATATGGGCTACTTTTTGGAGCTTGACAGATGTGGTCACGAAGGACTGTCTTTGCATGCTAAAGATACAACATAATGTAGTCCTGAGGCAAAGTACTGTAGATACTTTAAGGGGTAGATTCTTCAACCCTGGAAAAATGGGCTTTCAATAAAACGTGTCTGCCAATATAGTAGAAAGGCAGAACAAATTTAAATAAATCATAGCTACCTGACTACAGAAGCTTTTGTCTTCCCTTTCGCCAAATTGGTAGGAAAACTTCAACACCCATCATGTACTGGGCTTGTTGCCGTCCAAGGCCACTCCCATCAGTCTGCCATGGATACGCTTGATCAGTGTCAAATACCACCTTGCTCTGGTAGGAAATACTTAGCAAACTTTTAGTCATAATGGTGTTGACTTGTATTGTTTCGGGGTTGCAAAAATTCAAAGAAAAAAAAGCTTTAAGTGGCTTTAAGAGTTATTTTCAGTTTCCAGTGAGGGATCCAGCATTTTGTTGTCATTGGCTAAAGGCTGCAAAGAACTGCAAATATGGAGAGAAAACAGCAATGAAAAATCTGAAAAAACTCACTGTTTGTAGTCATTTCAAACTGGATGACAACAAAGACAGTGTTTTAGGCCAAACAGAGGGCAAAAACTGAAAGAACTGCAAATCCATCGGTTCCGCCCAATCCTTTAAAGCAAAACTCATAGGCTACAGGTAAGAAAGCTGTTGCCATTGTGTTCCGTTTTTACCATAATGCTGTTTAAAGAGTAGACAAAGTACCATACAATTTTCAGTGATAAACCTATGTTAGTTGTTTTGTTCATTTACATGTACTACCAACATTGCAACTATACAAAGCGAGTTTAAAATAGGTGAAGTTACACTTTAAATGAGTCATATCTGAGACGTTTTCTGAGCTATAAAAGAGCAACCTCTGAGCAACAAAATATTGCCCACTAGGCATTCATGGTAGATGTCATTGTCTTTCTCCATGTGCAATGGTGTGAAAACAGACCCTGTAATGCTCTGAAATCATGCATTAAAAACTGCATTCAATTTTGTGAGTATCTTCTAAGTCTTTAATATCCTGTAAGAAGGCTATTCGAATGTTTTACATCTTAAGCGAGCATAGACAATAAACAACGTTGTCTGTGCCTAAAGTCTCACTGGCACCACGCAGGAATTTTATTACGTTGAGATTGGAAGGAATTGAATGGAAAGAAGGAACTGAGCTGCAGGAGCCGAACCAAATCGAGATGAGAAAATAGTGATGGCTGAAATCGGGGCCCTGCAGTTTGAAAAAGCCATTACACGGATATTACAAAAAGAAGAGGCTGCAATAAAACAAGGAGTGTGCAGTCTAATCCTGCTATAACAGGACATCCATCTTATGGCATTTAAAATTCAGCTCCCGCACTCGCCACCGTAAACGGAGGAAAATACAGTTGTGTCCGTGTCTGCTTTGGGACATTAGGTGTCTATGAGGTGCCGCTTATTCCAGACACTAAATAAGTCTGTTGGCAAATATAGATAAGGGAAAGTGTGGACACGGTGACACATCACGTTCTTATCAGCCCCCTCCGTGGAGTTTAAATTAAATCCAGTTTCCTGATACAATGACACAGTTTCCTTGAGGCCTGACTGAGCATATAAGGAGATCAGATAGCTGGAAACGGAGGGGAATGTTCATTCCATACCAAGCGGACAAGATAGTTTCTCGTCTCGTGTGTTTTGATTTCTCTTCCCGTCCTGATTCTTTTCGCCATTCATGTTATTTGCCGTTCGCACTCATCTGCCTCATTTGCATTGTAATTATAAGAATGTATGCATGCAAAGCAGCAAATTTAAATGGATTAATAGCCAGCCAGTTTATTCATGAGATTCCTGGGAGTGTCTGGCAGAGCTGATCTTCTCTGATCTTTCCCCTGCTGTGTATTCGACCACACTCCAGCTATAGGAACGAAACCGTTGGGCCGTTTTGCCTTTACTTTTCTGATTTATTTGCAATTTAGGTGCGTGTTGATTTATTGCCGGCCTCACAGATTCCCATTTGTCTCTTTTGTCCTAGCCAGCCCATTATCCGTCGCTCCATCCCCCTTTCTCGCTCATTTTATCTGTCCTTTCGCATTACCTTTCACCATTGGCCTGTACTATAAATTACCAGCAGTGTCGCCTCTCATTGAAACTCAACACAGGATGATGGAGACAGCCCCTTAGCTAATGATTACGGTCTGTGTGCTGTTTTGACGACCATACCTGTGGAGATAAGAGAACATAGCCATCGCGCTCACTTTGAGCTGTTATTATATTCCAGGACATCAGCAGAGCTGGAGGGAATCATATCCAGTAGTCTTTTCACCTTTTCCCCCCCTCAGAGAGTTAATTACCTGTACTAGAGAACTTCACACTGCGGGTGGCTATATAAAAGACAACCACACACCTGAATGTGTGAAGATGTGAAGAAGAATTTTTAAACTTCACTGTTTGCGTGATAGATTGTCAGAGCTAGAGAAACTTCTCCACCATTAGTTTTGCAGCAGAAACAAACTTTGTTGCATTATTTTCCTGTTATCACTGTAAAGCTGCTTTGAAACAATCTGCATTGTAAAAAGCGCTATATAAATAAATGTGACTTGACTTGACTTGACATTTCCTAAAAAACTCTCCAATCATCATTGTTTCCTCAGAAGAACTGTAGACATTAGTCAAGCATGTGTATTACTGGAACAGTTTACCTAAATATGAAAAATCTGTCATAATTTACTCAAGTTGTGACTTTCTTTGTGTTGTATTTTGGTTTATTTATTTTTATTTTGAATAATGTACTGGTCACATTTTTCCATGCAATCACAGTGAATGAAGACCAGAGCTTTCAAGCTTCAAAAAGTACACAAAAGCACAGTGGAAGTGCCATGAAAGTGGTCCAAACAATGATGCATTATATATCAAGTCTTCTGAAGTTTTGTGTGAGGAAAAGACTGAAATGAAAGTCATAATTCAAAATATTGTTTGAGTATTCCAACATGTCCCCTTCTGGCACTGCAAATGGTGGAGTTATTGAAGTTATTGAAATTAAAACTTACTAAATAAAACTGAAACATTACAAATACTTTTTAAAGACTTCAAAAGCAACTAAAATATTAGTTGTATTAGTAATGCACATAGACGAGTTCCTTTGTCATCTGGAACAACATTCCTGTCCGAAAATTTTGTCCTAACCATGTCCCTACCCCTAATCCTACTTATAAGTTATCCTTAAAATCCAAGGAAAATTATAGGTTAATAACACAGATGTAGAAGTCCCTATGGTTGTAAGCCTAAACGTGTCCCTCAAATCTGATTGGTTGCTTGGAATGTTGTTCCAAAATCAACAAAGATGTTGATCCAGGAACATATTGCACAAATTATAGGACATGACTGCTAGCTAGCAAGTCGTGTGATTTGAAAGTGAGGGGCAACCCACTCCAAATACCTCACACTGGTGTTTGCATCTAATCTTTTGTCAAAAGAACTAAGTGAGGGAAAAAATGTATTGAGTGCATCTTTAATTTTGTTTTGTTACATCCAAGCTGTCAATAATGCACAATGTGTTGCATGATGTATTTCTCTTCATGTCTGCTGTGTTTTGTTTATTTTAGACCTTTACTGCTCTCTGCAAGATCTAAACATTTTCTAACCAGCATTATCACCCAGTGCGCATTGATAAGTGTACAATGAAATCACATGTTATGAGTGCCTGAGGCTTCAGTTATGATTTCACTGCTCCACATTACAATCAAAAAAACATTTAATTGGGCAAGATGAGTTCAGAAAAGTTGTCTTTCCTTAAAAAAGTGAGGCTGTCGTTTGTTGGCTCAGTCTGCATCTGAAAATATTGATGTCTCCCTTTCATTTTACCTGACCTTGGACCAGCGTCTTCCATCCTGACATAACATCTGTCATTTCACAAGAAGCCACAAAACTGGGTTCAGAACAGCAGCTATCAGACATGACTATCAACGTGGTTTGTTTATTGCCTCTCCAGGGATTAGTTTCTAGTTTTAGTCTCCAGACCATAATAATAATAACTCTGATCTATCATCCAAATAGGCTGTGTTGGGTTCTTAAAGGTTATGGTTTTGTAATCCTGTTCCATTGTGAAATAACCCATGCAAAAGGTGTTTGACACTCAGCGGGGTGAATTTTTATCATATTTTGGGGCAGAACATTGGTCGTTGAAGGGAACATAAGGCGTTAATGATGCCATTATGATCATCATCATCCTTTTCATCTCCTGCTGAGGTCAGAAAGGAGACAATATGGCGGGCCGAGAGAGAGATGAAGCAGGACGAGTGAGGATATCAAGGCCACAGCAATGTGATGAGCTCTGAAGAGGACTGATTTCATTCCCCATTTTTCGTTTTTTTTTTGTGCGGCGCCACGTGATCTTACGAAGCACTCCACTTCACACAAAAGCCAATGCGGCGTAACCAAATCAAAGAGCTTTTATAGAACATTTTAGCTCGCTTCTCAAAACCACCATTTAACATCATTTAAAATCCTTTTATACTGTAGCAGCAGGTTTCAGGTTAGAAGGAAATAAACTTATATCGATTTAACCCATTTCATTTTTACGCTGCAGAACCTAATTTGAACAAAAAATGCTTTTTGAATTTATGCTGCTTTCATCAGATGTGCCAGATCTTCTGGAATCGGTGAACGGGAAGAGATCTCTTCAGGACAAATGCACTCCAACTTATCAAAAGTAAAAGCTGAACCCTCCAAGTGGAAAGCTGGGAGCTTATGTTTGTCAGCTGCTCCTCAGTGTGATTTGCAGGCGGCTCTCGGTATGTAGATCTTTCTGTAGCGCTCATAATTTAAAGTGTATGAGTCAGCTTCAGCTTGAAAAAGACGTTAATCCGGCAGGGTTTCAGCATCTCAGAGGAAGGCTGAGAGATCTGCTTCACATAATCTATAAATAGGGTTCTAAACGTAAATTTTGAAAGAGTGTGTTTACATAATCGGCTAATCGCAATGCTAAATAAACAGTTGCTAATTTCCATATTCTTTCAATACATTTTCAACTGTATTTTCCTTACATATTTTGATCTCTTTTGCCCTTATTTTAACCTCAGTGATAAAAAAAGAAAGCAAAAAAGTATAAATGCTCATTTCAGCTTTAAAAAGACAAGAGAATTGCAATGCTGGATTACATTTAGAACACCTTCGATGTGAATGTCATTGAATTATAACAAAATATCAAAACGTGTCATTTGTTTTAGCAAAAGCAGTTAAAACAAAAATCTTTAAAACTAAATATTTCACAAACGTTTGTTGAATGATGATAAAAGTATAAAACAATAGATATATTGTTCAAATTTCAGCAATGTTTAAAATATTAAAAAAGTATTTTTTTTTAGTATATAGTAGGCTACATTAGGTTGCACAAAATTACAATATAAATATAATCATTAGGTTACACATTTTTTTTTTTAAATAATAATAAGAGGAAGAAGAATTGCTTTCTTTCACGTAATGCAGATTTTTTTAAGCATCCACAAATTCTTTTTAAGGCCATGTTAAATGCTGCATGAAATGTTCATAAGCATTTTAATCAGAATCCAATCACTTTAAATGTGTGTTTTATCATTTGAGCAGTCAGGCACTGTGGATAAGCGAATCGTCTGAATTTTTAACAGGGGTTATAGCTCACGCTCACTTCTCATTTTTTGGAACAAATGTGGAAGAGTTGGCAATTACTGTCTAAGAAATCATATTCTGACAACTCCTGAGACTAGGTACAGGGCCTTGGTAGACTTTTGCCAAGTACCTGTCACATTAATTTTCCAAGCCCCTGATCAGTTAGCTAACTTTAAATTAGATTCAAATGCCTAACATTCCTAATGCTTGGAGAAAACCCCTTTGTTAACTTTGTGAAGTCAAAAGTGCATTAAGAATGCATAGGCATATCCCAGTGCAACAGAGCAAAACCAGACATTTTAAGAGAATTTGAAAGCAAATAGGACACGTGATGCCAAAGATGTTGATATGGGCTTGTGCAACAAAAGGACAGAGCGAATGGACACAGAATGCTACACAGGGACTTGTGGGAGTTTTTTTTTTTTTTTTTTTTTTTTTTTTGCAGTTTCATGAAATATCTGAATGCAGCGATTCAGTAGAATGAATCACACTTTCCTGTGGTTTATGAGAGAGTGCAAGAGGGCAGATTAGGAGAGTCCCCGTCTTTCTTCCATTTCACAAAGATTGCCTCCTCTTCTTGCATTTTAACTGCTCTTTTCTTTGAAGAACGAACCTCTTTGAGAGAACACAGATTTGATGTTCCTGTTGATATTCCCTGGGAACTTCCTGCATTAGAAGTCTCTCTTTCAGTCTCTTGTGCTGCATGTTTTAATCATAGTCCAGCAAGCTATGACACACTTATAGCTTAGATCTACAGTAGACATAACCTTGTCTCAGATCCATAAGTCATGAGTTCCACATTAGTGTCCTGATATGGTCTGATTTAGTTTTGTGATTTGAGTCGTGGTTCGGTAAGTAGTCATGACTTCAGCATATAGGCCTGAGTTAATTCAAGTGATGAAGGATTTTGAGAGTCTGACTTCAATGTTGAGTACTACTGTAAGGTTTACCCTGATTTGTAAGTACTTTATTACTGTATACTTATAAAGTGTTAACAAAAATTGACCCTGAAAATTATAACATCTAAATTAATTAGTCAAAAATATTACTTAATATTGCTAAATCAGCCCAAATACATTCATTTATAAAAACAAAATACATTTGTATGGGTTAAGTAAAAAAAAAAGAAAAAAAAAAGTTTTTTTTTACTACTTTTTACAGCGCTAAAGGGCAAGTATTAATTAATAAGTCTGAGTGCACACTAATCTTTCTTTCTTCTGCTTTGTCATGTTTTTCTTTTTCGAGGAAAAAAAAGGTCATCTTGTTTTCATTGCACTGAATGTCTTTGATCAGCAGAAGCTACTTGTGCCCTAACCCTAACATCAACATCAGCACTCAACACACAAACACACTCACACAAGGTAATTTGTTCCGCAGCAGTCGGTGTGCTGTGGGAGCGGTGAACAGGTTTGAGATGTGAGTGGGAGTGTGTTTGTGTGTTCTCTCTCACCCAGCTGCCTGTTAATCTCTGATGCAGGATTTTAATGCAGGATTTTAATGCAGTGAAGTTTACGGTGTATATGAATAAGAGAGAAAGAACGCAAGTGAGTGGGTGACCGATAAACACATTCAAACTTTCCTGAAACTGTAAATTGGTGAGAAGTATTTCGCTAAAACTTTTTAAAAGAGATATTAAACCTGTTTCTCGCTGCTCACCTTCCTCAAACTGTCAGCAAGCAGTCTGTCCTGAAAGAAGGGTTAGAGATGCTAATAATAACTGTAACTGTTGTAACTGTAACACTAACTGTTTTCTATTTTAAAGTCCCCCTGTAGTCAATAATTGTATCCCATAACTCATCTTTGATCACCAAAATAAAAATAAATAAATGTTTTTTCCTTGAAAACAATTATTCAAGCCTTAGAATAGCTTGAATGTAACTCCACACCCTTGCCTTATTTAGTATACGCGGTTCAATGAATATGCAAATTAGCCCCGCCTCCACTCACTCACACCAGCTCCGCTTGTTGACGGTCACACGTTGACCTGATTGGATACAAGGTAGTTTGTGACGTCAGAAACACCAGCGATTTCAAACCGCGTTTTTTAGACTGTCTTTAGATCACTGCAGTTTTAAAGAGAAAATACTCAGCAATGGTGTTGACTTTATGAATTTGCACATGGTTTGTCTTAAAGCATATTAAAAACACTACATAGACATATAAACAACATTAAAAGCTTGATTTTCACCACAGGGGGACTTTAATATATTTTCAAATGTAAATTTTGTCTGTGATGGGTTTTCAGCAGCCATCTTCAGTGTCACATGGTCCCTCAGAAATCATTCTAATATGCTGATTTGATGCTCAAGAATTTTTTGTATTGTCAATGTTGAAAACAGTTGTGCTGCTTAATATTTCTGTGAAAACGTTGATACAATTCTTTTCAAGATTCTTTGATTAAAAAAAAGTTCAGTTTAGTTTTTACAGTGATAGAAAATAAAACACTTTCCTTAAAACCCTTTTCACATTAGTTGATTTAATTTGTCTTCTAACAAAATGTCTAACAGCTTATATAATGCGTAGTATACTGTCATTTTACTAACCCACACATTTCAGTTATGTTGTGTGTTTGACATTGTAAACTTTTTTTTTTTTTGGAATGAAATGTCTGACTAATGTGACCTTCATATATTAAAAAGAAAAGCATATTTATTGCCCCCAAATTATTTACTATCACTCATACTCTAGCTGTTTAATAAATACAAATAGCCCACATATATAAAATCTTCCCATTACTACTATTCGTAAAGACTCCAGAAACTGAACTTAAAAGATACCATATGCACAAGATACATGAGCAAGAAATAATTTATTCAGAGAAAGTGACAGAGAGGAAAAGGAAAAAGATGAAAGTGACAAAGAAAGAACTTCTTAAGCAACAAAGATGGTTTTATATTCACACAGCTGTTCACTTCAGAGCAGACTGAAGGACACCTCCTTCTGACAAATGTTTCTGTCACATCTGCGAATGTGATAATTAACGGATGATATTGTAATGGGCCTCAAACTGTTCCTGTGACTCTTATTAGAAATAATACTGTTAAAAACAGATGACTGCTTCACAGCCCAAATCTGAATGCAGCTGGGTCATTCCTGTCATGCAGTCATGCAGTACATGTTCATGTCCTCGTATGTATTATGATAATATATTAAAGTTGCAATTAAATTTCATGTCAATTTATTTTATGTGGCAATTTTTTTTAAATATATTCCAGGTATTTATTTATTTATTTATTTAAATTAAATTATTTCGATTATTTAAAATTATTGTCTCCAATCGGTAATCTTTAGTTGCATCTATTTAACTAACAAAAAACAGTTTCTGTAATGACAATAACAACAGCACAAACATCAGTAAGTATTAACAATAGAGTTTATGCATGCTGTGATGTTTTGCAGTATTAATATGCATCATTGCACAACATCCCATCCATATAAATTGCTGTCAGATTGACACCCTTATGTAAAACTGTCCCTCACTGAACAATGGCTTACCAATTTTCGGTGTTAATCAAGTTATAACTCTGCCTGGGACAGTTTAATTTGAGTACTATTTATATACTAATTTTTCATTTTCATTTTAGTTTAAAGGGTTAGTTCACGCAAAAATGAATGTTCTGTCATTAATTACCCGCTTCAAGTCGTTCCAAACCCGTAAGACATTCGTTCATCTTTGGAACACAAATGAATATCTTTTTAATGAAATCTGAGAGCTTTCTGTCCCTCAATTGACAGCTACTTCAAGGCCCAGAAAGGTAGTAAAGACATCATTAAAGTAATCCATGTGACTCCAGTGGTTTTACCTCAATTTTATGAAGTGTCCCGAGTGCTTTGTTTACACAAAAAAACATAATTGACCATTTTTCATTTATGTACAAAATATTTTTAACATATTTACAAAAAAAAAATAAGCTACAACACGTGTTCACACAACAACGTCTGATCTTGTGTCAACACAACACACATACGTAATGGTGCTTTCGTAAATGCGCGCATGTGTTGATTGAAAGTGGTAGTTGTGTGGACTGTCAATGGAGAGACAGAAAGATCTCAGATTTCATTAAAAATATCTTCATTTTGTGTTCCGAAGATTAACTTACAGGTTTGGAAAGACATTAGGGTGAGTAAAATTATGACAGAATTTTCATTTCTGAGTGAACTAACCCTTCAAGTTTTATAATTTTTTGTGCTTTTGTCATGTAAATAGTTTTTTTTCTTTAATTTTTATGCTTTATTTTTACTTCAGTTTTATCTTATTTTATTTCAATCAGTTGTCAAGGCAACAATTCTAATTTTCATTACAAAAAAATTAAGTTATATTTTTCATCTTACATTTATATGGTATTTTATTTCAAAATATTTGTAATAGTTTTAGTTAACAATAACAAGTCTTAGATGAGCATATTTCTGATATTCTGGTACACCTGCTTTTACTTCTTAAATCTCAAAAGATAAATGCTCAGATGGAATTTGTGCTGTAGTGATGCACTCAGATATTCAAAAATGTCAGAATCACTGTATTCTCAGCCCATTGTTCATGTGAGTCTCTCATTTCTAAGTCCTCAGTCTTACTTTCAAAGGATTCCAGCTGAGTCGAGTCTTGACTTGTTCAGTTTGTTGAGCAGCTCTTGCTTGAGGTTGTAAAATCAGAGAAAGGTCTTTCTTTTTGATTTCCTGAAGGAAAGAGCAAAAACCGGCGCAGAGAACGATATCTTTTTCTGTCAGTCTCGAGAGAGAGAAGGGATGATGGATGTATAGAGGGGGAATGAATACGGTGTTGTGGTCGTCCATCTTGCTAAATGTGACACACTGACACAATGGGGTATAACTCATAGGGTTCAGAACACAGCAGTACTCTCTCATAGGGGCTGTGGGGCTAAATCAGATACACACACACACACGCACATGCACGGAGATCATAACCTACAGTCCTTTTAAAGGATTTACAAAGGAAGAAGAATTGAAATTGCATCAGACTGCTACTGGTTTGCTATGTGTTGAGAGTCACAGCTGGACATTTTTGCTAATCAACCAGCTGTTTTCATGCAGCAATCCTAATTTATCTACTTAAAATTCAAAATTTAGAACCAGCTCAAAGCATCTCTTCAAAAACCCTAAAGTATGAAAGCTTGTTTCACAAAATAAACAAATAACAAAACGAAAGTAAAGCGACAGTCCCTCATGGACTACTGCTGCATAAATTAAAACAAAACAACAAAATAAAATCCAGGCCTGGTTCTCTCTTGTTTTGCACTATCGTGACTCCTCCTTTTATCCTTCTGAAGCTCCTCCGTGAGACGGGAGACCAGTGAAGAACGAATAAGTGAGCGCCCGGAAGTAAAAGAGGGCTCCTGTAGTACATGCCATCAACTTTTTTTTTTTTTTTTTTTTTTGTCTTCAGGAGACACTTGTGTAAGACAAACACTACTGGTGGAGCGTGTTCAACTCTTTGAAGAAGCTGATGTGCTCATTATGGTTCATTTACCAGACGGACTGAAAGAGACTGATAAGAAGCTTTGTTCTTCCTTGATTCTCACTCCGAGGGATTAGCGTTTTGCACAAGCATTTTCAGCTCACGAAGGAGTTGAGGGTACTCATCATAACGATGCATTCGTAGTAACAGACTGTTCTCACTTGATTCTCGTTGGAGTGATAAGAATCTTGGGCTCTTGGGAAAGTTGAATGCACGCTTTGTGATGCAGTTGTGGTAAGAAGCTCCACCTATGCTTGACTCTCCCTTAAGGAATAAGAGTTGAGCGCTTTCCCCCTGCGGTTCGGGTCCCACAGCCGCAGTAGCAGCAAGGCGGCCGGGAATGATCACGGGGATTGTAGGTTGAACATGGTATGAGTCTGATGGGAAGTCATTTCCCTTTGGGGTTGGTTCATGCTAGCTCTAATACTTTCATGTTGTTTTCTAATAAAAAAAAGAAGAAGAAGAGAAACTTAATTATTAATGTGGAATGTCTAATTCTGAGGAATTAGATCCAAGACGCAGTGCCTCGTTTCCCTTTTCAGGGAGCCATGGTTAGTTGTAACCTGAGATGTTTTCATTGTTATAAGTTGTATATAGGGATAGTTCTTCTTCTGAAATAGTACACAATCTCCAGATCAATACACCGGTGAAGAAGAAGCAGAAACAACTGATAGAAGCATTGCTTATGCATATGTAAAGTAAAAACTGCCTAACGTTATAATGAATTGTCAACCCAGGGAGAGGTATAGGACTGTGCAAGCTTTGAGAACATCGTTCTGAATCCGATCCGGATGTAGTCTTAGACAAAAAACGGATTTTCTCAGCTTTTTGTTCAAAATGTTGCTTTTTTATTTGAAATAACCCACATTCAAGTGTTGATAAAAAAGAATGCATGAAGCTAGAATTTTTTATTTATTTTTTTAAAGCAGGGATTATGTTCTTTCTTTTGATATATTTCATGTTTAGATATTCATACTACAAAATGTTCTGGGGGCTATGAAGGTTTTATGAAAAAGATCTCAAACTTTAAAAAAAAAAATGCTGGTGGGGAAAGAGTAAAGGGTGTATTTACTGGACTTTTTTACAATAATGACTGTCTGACTGCATTATCCTGCTTAATACATGAAAACTTAACAAATTAATAAATTAATAGAAATGAAATACTGATTTGAGCTACAATAAACAACTACTGTGTGATGGTAGCGTATAGTAATAATCATTCAGTACCATGGTATTGCCGTCTGATAACAACTGTACCAACTTTTTTGTAAGAGGCCTAAATAATATATTATTTCATGCAAGATACTGTAATGCTGGATTTACCGAAACCTCCTGCTCTCATGGCATCTTTCTTTCACTTTCACTGTACACCTGAGGTTAAGATTATAGCAGATTTATCTGTGGTGTCTTAAAGCTTTGGGAGTCTCTCTGCTTATTCATCTTGCTGTCTCTCTCTCTCCTCTCCTCTTCTCCTCTTTCTCACTGACTGAATGTGTGCTACTATTCTATTTTTCTCCATTCTCTTCGTGTGACTGGTGTGATGGTGAAACTTTGTCTTGTTCTTCTACACAAATGTGCTTTGCTGTACTTTTCAGCTGTTATGTTTGCCATTCCTTCTGCTTTTCTCAAGTCTTCCTTTTCTGTCTTTCTCCAGATGTGGCAGATTGTTGCATAGACTTCAGCTCGGTAGGACAGTTATTACTAGGCTGGGTGTAAAGGTGCATGTCTGACTGTGTGTGTGTGTGTGTGTGTGTGTGTGTGTGTGTGTGTGTGTGTGTGTGTGTGTGTGTGTGTGCATACATTTATGTAGTTGGGCTGGCATGAGCTGGTAGTCATGTGCAATGCAATTTTTTAAAAGAAATCCTTAAAAAAAATTGTTTGACTGAATTATTATTATTATTTTAGAAAATATATAAAATAATTTAACAAAACTGCTTCACAATATTTGCGAGAACTTGTTCACATTTTTTAAAACAACAACAACAACAACAACAACAACAACAACAACAACAACAACAACAACAACAACAACAAAACATTAAGACCTATGCATACAATGTGCCAAGGTCAGAAAGTCAAAATATCAGATATGACATTTTTATGAAAGGCGCATTCGGGTAAACTATCATGTGGTGTGCAAAAATGTTACTTATTGATAGTTCAAGATACTTGTAGAAATACTTTCCACATTGAAAATTATATTAAAATACTTCTTGAAAATATCAACGAAGATGTGTGTGCTTATATTGAAGGTAGGGAGATATACCTTTACTATTTACTTTATGGTTACAGCATGATATTTTATGAGTTATTAAATGTACATTCTTCTTTAAAAGCAAATGAAACCAACCTGAGTAGAAAGAGTACATTTCTAAGCACATTTACATTTCTTGCCTCATTTTTTTCTTTATCATGGGTATTCTTATTTGCTATTGACACATTTAGCAGACACTTTTATTCAACGTAACTTCCAGTGAATCCAACATATAGATTTTGCCAGTATGCGTGCTCCCTGGGAATCAAATCCATGACCATGGCATTGCAAGCATATTCTCTACCAGCTTAGCTACATTATCAGTTTGTTCAAAATACATTTAAATGAAAATAAAAGAAAATTGTGTGTATCAAAGTCTTTCACAATTAATTTCAGTGGATAGCTTGTGTAAGCCCTTTTATAGTGGTAGCTGGAATCTGAAACCCATTCAACCTAGAGTGATGTAGCTGGTAACTTCAAACCCGTATCTCAGTCATTTTAGTCAAATTTATTTGTGTGTTGTGATTTTAAGAAGCATGAGGACAAAATGAAGGAGAGAGAGAGAGAGAGAGAGAGAGAGAGAGAGAGAGAGAGAGAGAGAGAGAGAGAGAGAGAGAGAGAGAGTTCTCCACTGTTCTCCAATCATCAAAACATATTGATGTCCTACAAAAGCTCTCTCACTGCATTGAAAAGCATGCTTCTTTCAAACAAAAGCAATCCTCGTGATGTCTACTGGACACATCAGTTTGAAATGAGAGACAGTTGTTTTCCTATGTTAGTTAGACTGTTATTTTGATCGCCTTCAGTGTGCACTTCAGATGGTAATGACACCCTCCGCTTATGAATTCTACACCTTCCTGTCTGATAACAGCCTCTGTGGTTTTGCTTTCCAATCTCCATTTTCAAAAATATACCTATTATAATGGCAAATGAGGGGATTTACTCTCCTACGACACAAGCAGCATTCTGATTGGCAAACCTGAATCCCTGTCAGCATGCTATCTTATCTTTTAAGTCTAATGACACACACTTTTCTCTCTCTGCCTCATTCTCATTTCAAATCACTCCAGTAACATATTCATGAATTCATAATGGAAGAGAAGATAGACAACTTCAACTGTTTTAATCAGGAATTTATTCATTTATCTTCGTATGATGACAAGAAATGTGATCGAAAATGGTGGGCGAGCCATGCATTTGAATGGCATTTCTGCAATCTTGTATTTTCTATAACAATGGTTTTTGCATACTAACATAATTTATGAAAATATTTTAGAAATCAAGAGCAAATATTTGCCACGAACATGACTCAAAATTAAAATAAGCGCATTCCTGGCAATCTGTTTACAAAGGAGACATAAAATGCGTCTAACGTCAGAATGTTTTTTTTTTTTTTGTCATTTAAAACATATTTATATTCCTGTATCTAACTATAAATATCACTGCATTAAAGTAAATTAACTTCTTGTCTTGTATTTTGCAACTGTTCAAAGAGCAATATGTTAATGATCTAACTGCTTTGACTTTTGTAAACAAAATATGTTGTGTATGTGAGTCTGTGTCTATGACTAGATAAGAAGCCCATAAAACACATGGGATGTAATGGACAGTGCATTCAGAAGCAAGTATTCACAGCTCACAGCTCTCTGGGATACCTCTATTTACAGCGAGGACTGAGCGGCACATGGATAGACTCGCCCACACTCATTAACTCAGTCCTGCTCTAATTAGGCAAAGGGCCTTTTATAGCTGGCTGGCCTTTCCTGATCTGGGCCTGTCAAAACATCAACAGTTTACTATTATGTGCCTGTAGACAGTGCACTTTGTCAAAAATAGTCAGTCAATAAAACATCTGTAAATGTAAATGGTATTTATTTAGGTATTTAATATAATTGATTGTTAAAATGACTGACAAATGATATCTCTTTCATGCTCATTCAAATTTCCACAATTACAGTGGCAGCAATTTTATTGTTGGAGGTCGTCAGCAGGGGGGTTCTTATGGGGGTTATGCACAACAATGAAACAAGTGGAATCGTTTCCGGTTTAGGTCTTTTGTAAGTCCTCCGTTAAATATATAGCCGTTTTACTCAAGATACCTTCAAAGCGAGCAAAGATAAGCATAACCGATGCTTTTCTTCTTGAATTAATAAAATAAAAAGAACAAGATAGGTTAGGCTCATACTGCCATTAACTAGGGGTGGGGGAATTGATACAGCTAGTAGCGCGATATTTTTCATGGGGAATCTTGTATCGATATTCACACACCAAGAATCAATATTTTCAGGGAGTGAATTTTTTACCTTATTCAGAGCAGCGCTATGACCGGTATGCAGTGGTGGAAAGGGTACTAAAAATTTTTACTTAAGTAAAAGTATTGCTTCTTAAGAAATAATAAGTACAAGAAGTACTGCGAAATAATATGACTCAAGAGTAAATAAGTAGTAGGCTATGCTGAAAAACTACTCAAGTTACTGTATGTTACAAAGTAGGCTACTTTTCTATTTTTATCCAAAATGAGGAGATGTTAGCAATATTTTAAAAGTTTAGCAATGCAATGCAAACATGTCATTTCTGTTTCATTCATTCTGGAGGCCAGAGGGCGCCCTTATAGGAAATCCCTTATTTGGACATCTGATATGGCCACAGCTGAATAACATGCAGATATAGACATTTTTACTAATGAAAAATAAAGACGAATGCAATGATCTGTGTTTATCTGTGTTCTTCAAGCCATCTCAGATATTTTCGTAGTAAGAATGATGTATATCTATAATGCAATGATAATTGACATAGCCTTCGTCAGAGTATAGAATTTTTATAAAATTATATATTTTCTGTCTCACTCTGTGTTAAGAAGCAACATGGAATCACAGAAGCAAGTTATTTCAAACATGACTGACGTGTATATATAGTGATTTTGGAGCAAAACATGATATATTGTCATAAATTGTCATGTTTGACACTAAGCAAACAAACTAGCTATACCTGTTGCAAAGAGCTATTGTTTCTATTACTAATTTTGAAAAGGAAGTCCATGTAAGATCATTTGAATGTTTTTTAAGCAGGGCAAAAGCAAATAGCGGTGAGTGAGAAGTCTGATCAAAGAAATGTGTGATTAAAATAGTATGAATAAAAAAGTAAAACAATAAAGTGGAGTACGGGTTAACATGTTAAATAAAATGCTCTTCTTTTCGTTCTACCGAAAATGTGCAGTGAGTCCACTGTTGCTATAGTAACAAGCTAAACTTTTACGTGCATCTGATTGACAGATAAATCATCCGATCTTATTTCACTGTTGTTGCTAATGTTGAGGTTATTTCAGCTTTGTACAAAGTTTGCTTCGTACATTTGTTAAAGAGGAAAAGCTAACGCATTGAGCTCAGCTGTGTGCATACATTTTTTACACTTATTGTTCTTGTTCCGTCCATGCAATAACAACTGCGTCCGTGAATGAGCCGAGTTTTCTATTTACTTCAAATGCTCAGTGCTCTGGTAATATCAATGGTATGACTCATTTCAATTTAAAATCCGAATATGAGCATAGCTCACTTACATTCACAAATATATTGAAACGTTAGCAATACTGATTCAAAACGTGAGCGTTAGTGATTGACTGTCAAAGCGCGGTTTGAACACCCTACCCACCCCCACCGCTGAACTAGAAGTTTTCATTGGTTTTGAACCCGAGTCAGACCTGTCAGTTATTGGCTGATCGTGCTTTAGACCTGTCTGTTATTGGCTGAAGTGCAGGGCTCCACCCATTAGTTTGAAAAATGTCAGCTCGCCCTGTTGCTCCCTCGGAACCTTTGTCAGAGTACTTTGTACTTTTGGTGAAAAATAAATGTAGCGAGGTTGAATACTTTATTTTTATTCAACTCAAGTAAAAGTAAAAGTACCACAATTTAATTATACTCAAGAAAGTAGATTAAATTGAAAAATCGACTCAAGTACTGTAACGAAAGTATTTGTAATCAGTTACTTTCCACCTCTGCCAGTATGAAAGCGAGACTGTAAGGGTAGACCATGTTTTCAATGGAATCCGCTGTTTGACTGTCGGGAAGAAGTCTGCTGCGGAGCTCGCATCAGTGCGGGCTCGGCAAAAGTGCATTGAGGGTGCAAATCGACTGCAAAGTGGGCGCTCGCGAACACCCTTCTGAGACCTAAAATTACAAATGGAACACCCTAAGGTCTCATGGACTTAACGGACACGTGTATGCGGCAGCCATTGTAAGTCCAGAAGACCGAAAGTGCATATAAAGTGTGCCATTTGGGACAGGGCCTATGTCTATGCCTCACAGCCTCGCGTTCATTCCTGTCAAAGATGGCATTGCTGTGAGTAATGTCTATTGGAAGCTTAATAGTAAACATTTTCTTTTTTACTTCAAGTAAATCAGTAAAAAAAAAAAATATTTTACATATACCTAATAATGACAAAGAACATCGACAACTCTCACTGAAAAAGGCTTTGTCAAGGCAAATCACACTGCCAGTGTAAACATCTTTTCTTTTTTTTTTTTGGCCCAATCAGCTACAAGCAATGCTACAATTTGTCCGTGGTTTGGTTACTATTTATTGGTTACTAAATCGGACAAAATACTGCTCCTCATGAATATTAAACATCCATCATGGATGAAAAGAGATTGATTGCTGAAATTGGAACTGACATAAAAATATAAAGTTCGAAGAGAAAACAAAATGTGGAGGCTTTACTGCAGTAAAGAAAATGCAAGGTAGGCTGTGTTCTTACTTTTATGCTTTTCAATAGTGCATATAGTGCAATTGCTGTTGTGACAGATCACGCAAACAGGGCACGCAGATTTGTCCACGTTCAGTTCAGATTCACTGTGAGTTGTTGTGTTTTGTTGCTTTCGCGTTCAGCGTGGATGGATTCAGAATAATTGCTTTGACTGGAATCTTGTCTCGTCTCGTCTTGTGGACACAGTGTAGTAGGCTATTTCACTTTAAATCTAATTCCTCTATCTGTCATTTAGTTTGCACTAGAGACATAAAATCCATCAATTCTGTTTATGAGCTTATGGAGCCTTAATTTAACATAATGTCCAAACAGTAATCAACTGCTGTCATAAATCATAAAAAATAAATAAAAAAAAACCTGTGGAGGGTAACAATATGGTATGAGCGAGTCTGCGCTGAGAAAAAAAAAAAGAAAAAAAAAAGAAACCTGCCACTGACAGATTGTCATGGAAATACAATCATGGTCAGACAGTCTATTAAACACATGCATATCGCATTTTAGAATATTGTATGGAACCTTCCATGAAAAGGTACAAACACCTTTAATATAGCCTACTATAATTTAAAATTAATAAAAATATTTTAAGTATTGTAAGAGTTGATATTCCATTGATTTGGTAATGTATGCTACAACTGTTATATATTTAAATTCGATTTTTATATAATATTTATTGATAGAAAATACTGAAACATTTTAAACTGTAAAATAACCATTTTCTACCTATTTGTTTGGTGAGAAAATGTTTTGTAACATTTGTGGGTTTAAACAGTTATTTTTCTTCACTGTTATGGGAAAAGCAATGTATAACAAGGTACAGGGCCCATTTTTTGGATCCAAAATGGGTGTGTGAATCAAGGCCGTAACCAGGGTTTGAAAATTAGTGAGGTCCGGGGTGAGGTCCAGGGCCGGATTAAGAATTCAGAGGGCACAATGTCTTGTAGGCCCCCCCTTAGGCAGGCCAAATGTATAGTTTGTCCAAGGACATTTTAATTTTGCATTAACAGTTTTAGTTTACTGACTTAAAAGGATCTTTGTTGTACAGTAAAGTTCATAAATGATCATTCTTTCCCATAGGATTTTGTAAAACTATGATGAGTGGACCTCTGTCCCTCTAGGGGGGTTCGGGGGCATGCTCCCCCGCAAGAAAATTTTGTACATTTTAAGGTTAAATGCATCAATCTGGTGCTCTTTGAGAGCTCAAAATTAAGAGCTTCAACGGGCTTCAACCCATGAACTGTGCACAAAGAAAAAACATTGACTACATTGAAGGGGGCTCAAACATATTTTTTAGTTATGATATAGAATTTCAGTCTACATTATCACTGGTGTTTTAGTATGCCAAACAATTAGTATAATAATATAATAATGATTTTTACAATTATTCCTATATAAAATCCATATAGCCTAATAAATGAAAATGAATATTTCAAAAGTATATTTTACATTACACTATAGGAAAATTACAATTCTTTTGTCCTAATGTCTTCACTTGCAAGAAATAAACCCTTTGATCGCATGAGCAGCACAAAATCACGCAGCACAAACATAATGCCTATATTGGATACTTAATTAAAGTCTTGTGCTGTTTTATAAAGCACAAAACCATATCACGGTTTCGATTTTAGTTCGTTGGCAAAATATAATGCATTATAATATATATATATGACTTACAAATTGACATCAACTACGATGTTGTTGCATCATGCTTGTAGTTTCTTTTGCGCTTTATTTATAATAAAGTGACATAAAGCGCTCTGCCGCATTTGCGCGTGTAATTGAAGAGGACGCGCAACGAGACTGGCAGGACAGGAAAGTACGTTTTTTTAGGTGAGAGACTTTTTATTTCGTAACAAGTTACAAATAACGTTAGAAAAATGATACAGATCTGTATTATGCTATTGTTTTTATAGTGTTGTACATTTCTTACAGATAATCACGATGATCATTGCGTTTGTCTTACCGAATGTGGTATCTTCCTGTCAGCAATTACAGTTTGTCTAAGCTTCTTCTTTTTTATTAATGCCACGAAAAACATTAAAAAAACAAAATAATAATAATAATCCGAAATAAGTTCAAAGCTTGTGTTTTGGAAAGAAAATTAATATATCACTAGCCCTAACATTCAACTTCCCACTTTATTAATGTCCTAAAGTGTCACAATAAATGGGAAAAAGGAGTCCAAAAATACGTATAATAGGTGAATCTGGCAACACGGAGGCTGCACCCGCGCCCTCACTCACAACACGCTCTCAAGCCCCGTTCACTGTTCTACCTTCTCGCAGCGACATGAATTGCAAACACACATGACGCGGTTTAAACGGCTAATTAATCATTCAGAGAGCTTGAAATTTTATTTTTGAATATAAAAAAATGACCGAGGTCCGGACCTCGGTGACCTCATAGCTGGCTACGGCCATGGTGTGAATGTTCCTTCTTGTGAATAAATTTGTGCTAGACATGCTAGTGTCCATTGACATTTCAATATGTCTCCGCTTATTCAAAACGAATTGATTTAATTCAACATCATTACATCAACGGTCTCTTTTGCCCTCAATTTCTCTGCATATCTATGATCACTCTGCAGATGACCTCATAGCCCTCCTGGGGATTTTTCTGAGAGTTCAAATTGGTCTCATTTAGCAATATATAGCTTCACGCTAGGATCAGTTATTTATTTGATTGGCCAATTCAACCTGTGCTGTTTTGCCATTTCCTCTTATGTCCCCTTCAGGGGTCCGTTCTTCGTACGTCGCTAACTCAGTTAGCTGGATTTGATTGTTGGCGATTTGGCATGATCTTGGATTGTTTGGTTCTTCGACGCTCATCCTGGACTTGCTGTCATAGCAACATGTGCGCAAACTTAAACCTGCTCGGGAGCAGGCTTATTTCATGTTAACAGGATTAGATCCCGGCTTCATAAGCGGAGCTGATACGGGAAGTCCAGCGCAGCGCGATAGTGCACTTTCTGAAATATATATTTTTTCTCGTGATTCGTGAGATTGTCGTTTTTTGTCGCTTTTATGTTTAAAAAACAGTTTTAGTTTTTTTTTGTGGCATTTCCAAGCCACTTAAAGGGACAGTTCACCCAAAAATGAAAATTCTGTCATCATTTACTCTCCCTCAAGTTGTTCCAAACCTGTATGATTTCCTTTCTTCTGCTGAACACAAAAGAAGATATTTTGAAGAAAGTCGGTAACCAAACGACTGATGGACCCCATTGACTTCCATAGTAGGAAAAAAAATACTATGGATGTCAATGGGGACCAGCAACTGTTTAATTAACAACCTTCTTTAAAATATCTTCTTTTGTGTTCAGCAGAAGAAAGGAAATCATACAGGTTTGGAACAACTTGAGGGAGAGTAAATGATGACAGAATTTTCATTTTTGGGTGAAATTTTTCATTTTTAAGACCCAATGTTGTAAAGCAGTTTTTTTTTTTTTTTTTTTTTTTTTTTAGGCTATCATAATTTATTATGAAGATCATCATGACCATGCCTATAGGCTACCAGACTGCCATCAAGGCCTCAATGAAGGGGATTATGTGAACAGAAAGGGGACTCACAATGTAAATGTGCAGCCCACTATTGTGATTCTTAATATTCCAGATTAGTAATATTATATCAAATAAAAAAAGGCAGTTGACTAAAATCTTCCATATCACAAATGTGAAAGCAAAATGGCCAGGATCTGTGCATGACTTAAGCATTTTCAGAGATTCACATTTATGCACATTATTTGAAAGTGGTAAGGAAAGTTCCACAATTAAATATCAAGCTCACTGTATTACATACACTTATGCTGATCCTAACAGAACTGCATTTTTTCATAGGTGATTATGACATATTCCTGCCTGCAGACAGGTGTTTTATGACCCCATTCCCTGACCCAAACCAGTTACAATGCAGCTCTAGCCAGGACAAGGGCACACAATGAAATGAACTTTGGCTAACTAAAGGGAAGATTTCAGTGTCTGAAAAGTCTGAGGGTTGCACACCTGACAGGGCCTGTGACATTGCTGCATGTGCCATATTACACAACATTGCCAAAAAAACCCCACTTTTCATTAAATGTTTAATAAAAGACAAATATGCTTAGCTCCTTGAGTTTTATTTCAATTGTTCTTTGTAAAGAAAAGCCAGTGGTCAAGTGCCTGCAACAAGAGATATTAGACACATGCCTCATGCAACATATAAAAAGGAAAAGTTGGCTATACACTGCCCACCTGTAGGCCTATGTCTCCTCTGTCTGTGCAGACTCTTCTGTAGGCCTTTCTGTAGATGTGGAATCCTGCAACTTATATTGCAGCCATAAAGCATACAAGTATAAATGAAGTAAAGTTATTTATGCACTTGCAGGTAGGCTAGTTCCTCCATATGACCGTTATCTGAGAGGGTTTATTCACTGTCCAGTGCAATGGAAACAAATGGACATTATAAGTCTTATACTTTCTTTCCTTTGGAAAGTTAGAAAATGTCCACTTACTGCACATATTTCAGCCACCACTTTCTTGGGAACAGATACAAGTGTTATTATGTAAAAGTGCACAAAAGAGGAAAACACAATGTCATTACAATGAACTACACTCGGGAAAAATGTGATCAATAACTCATGGCAAAATATTTTTACATTAACATAAGTTTATCAGTTTTCACTTTCACAAGTCAAAGCAATTCATCATTACTCAAGATTTAACAGTTGAAATGACTATATGGCCTTAATTTAATGCAGCAGAAAATATTTTACAGTGTAGGCTACTAAGATCTTTTCTTTTCTTTTTTTCTCAGCCTTTTCCTTGGTTGCTTTTATAAACAGACAACCATTTATTTAACAGTACCTTTTATAAAAGAGACTATAATTTAACTAAAAATTACCATTATGTAGAATATTTTTGTACTTTACTTTTATTTGTTCCCATGTTCTAGCATGGTGACTGACATTACAATGCACAAAGTAATAATGCAATTATTAAAATACAAAAATATAGGCTAATAAGTGATAAAAACATCTAACATGGCCACTTCTAACGGATTTAAATTGTCTGCTACTTTTTGCCAGCCCTCTCTCCTGGCTTTTGCAGACTTTGAGGTGTTCCCTGGCATTTTGATTAAACATTAAAATTCTGAATAAACTTCGACTATTAGTTCTTGCTCTGCGGAGGAGAAAAACTGAGCGCGCTCTTTGGCCACGCTGAACAGCCAATAGCAGCGTTGCTGATCAATGTTTCTACTATCGATACATATCCCCTTTTAAACTTCGCATGAACGCGCAATTATCTCAGATAACTCAATCCAGCGATACTAATCATATCCGGAAAGTGTGTTCGAAGAACCGAGTTAGCCATATCATGATTCGCACGATGATATCATCCTGGATGTGTCATTTGATCTCGGATGTAATAAGCAACGTACGAAGAACGGGCCCCAGGTCTTCAAGTCCTTTGTGTTGAAAATGAAAGGAATCTTATAATGGCGCTTTTCCACTGCATGGTACGGTACGGCTCGGTTCGGTACGTACGGCACGCTTTGGCGCTTTTCCACTGCATGGTACGGTACGGCTCGGTTCGGTACGGCTCACTTATGGCGCATTTCCACTGCATGGTACGGTACGGTATGGCTCGCTTCGGCTCGCTTTAAATGGTACCACCTCTGTTGAGGTTCCAAGCGTACCGTACCGATACTAAAATGTGACGTGAAAACACTGAAGATCACTAATTGGTCAGACAGAATCGTCACTACCAGTGTCATTGTATTTGCGACACGAGACCATGCACGAGACAAACCCGCTAGATTTAAATAGCCAGTATAGACAACAGCCAACGCTGTAGTTTCTTGCAGTTAAAAAGTTTCTTGCAAACTGTTTCTTGCAGTCAGGGGCGGCGCCGGATACTTTTTAACGCATGTGCTGAGGGCACACACTTGTGTGTGTATATTAAATTCAGCAATCAAATATTCAAAAAGACTTAATAATAATGTTATTTCTCTCTATAGGCGCGTTTACTACGAATATGGCGATCGTCAACTTCATCTTTGCCAGACACTGACAGAAAACACTATTTTATAAATAAAAATCAATGCACGCATTTACAAATGCACATCTTGCTTGTTGCACGCACATTATGTCGAAATAACGAGATATTATGTTGAAATAACATTATTATTAAGTCTTTTTGAATATTTGATTGAATGCTGAATGTTGCGCTTGTTCAGTTTAATACAATTGCGCCTATATATAGCCTATATTAATAAATGAGCAAAACTTGGCCACAAAATATTTAATATTCAATTATTTTAATGATCACAATTAAAGTTTTAATTTTATTAAAACGCGTGCACTGATTTTTATTTATAAAATAGTGTTTTCTGTCAGTGTCTGTGCATGGCAAAGATGAAGTTGACGATCGCCATATTCGTAGTAAACGCGCCTATAGAGAGAAATGCACATGGATTATAAGAGAGTAGCCTATTTCTTTTTGTTTTGAATTATTTCGTTTAAAGACATTTCAAGCTTTGTGTATTTGAGGATGTGATGTTTTTTCATCAGTTGTTTGATGAAAAAAAAAAAATTAAGATACAATTTATACAAAACGAAATTCACTTTAAAGAAAGGCTTTCTACAAAACAAAACTTAATGAAGTGGTCAAAATTATGTCCGACTCGCTCCATGTCTCTCTACTCGTGCTGTTCACTTTTCATAATCAACATAGGCAGATGGAAAAAAATAACATAACATTAACTAAATGCGCTTTTTTAATGGCAGTAGGCTAGTTTAAAACAGTACATTAGGCCTAGACTCTCTATTTGTAAAGATTGCTGCACATTCATTTAATTCTGAATTTTGCACACACAAGTTGAAAGGCATTTGTTCAAATCAAGTTCACGGATAATTGTGCGTGCATTTATTAATCATTATGATACTAAAATCGTAACAAAGTAGGCATGCTATGTACAAAAAAATCAGATGAGCCCAGAATATGAACGCAACGTTTAATTACACGTTAAGAATTTTCCTTCCATATAGTAAACCATTATAAGAACGTTTAATTTAATTTAAAAACATCCACATGCCGAGAATCAAGAGCACCATCCCCTGTGTTGTGCGTTTGAAATGTGGCGCGTTTACGATGATGTCATGGCAGTAGAGGCGGCAACTATAACGATCAGTCCCACCCAGTTTGAAGCGGTACTAACTGCAATGGAAAAGCAACCGAGCTAAAGAGAACCGAACCGTGCCGTACCGAGTCGAGTCGTACCACGCAGTGGAAAAGCGAAGCGAGTCGAACCGTACCGAGCCGAACCGTGCCGTACTATGCAGTGGAAAAGCGCCATTATACCCTACTTTGGTGTCATGACGATAATATCTTACAAAAGCACATTGAGTTGAATCCTATGAATCATAACAACTAAACCATTATCTCTCAAAGCAGAATGAAAAAGGACATTTGTCAATGCATTTGTCAATACAGAAAAAAAAGTTTGTGGGCACATCCGAGATATGGACGTTGTTTGTTTAGTGTTTTGATTTTTATATTATTTGGAACTAGATGGATAAAAACAAAAATCTAACCCCCCGGTTTTACAGACAAGGCTTAAACCTTGTCCCAGACTAAAATGCATGTTTGAGCTGTATTAACTAAAGGCAACGTGCACTGATATATCTTAAAATATGACAGTGCCATTGTTTTGTTTCAAGATGGACACCAGTAATGTTTTTTCTAAGGCACATTTATAAAAGCCTCTTAAAAGCCCTAATTAAACTAAGGCCTAATCCTGGCTTAATCTAAGCCCTGTCTGTGAAACTGGGCCTATAACTATTAGTTTAAAAGTGTAAGTAAGTAAACATTATTATTAGTATTAACTTTATTTGTACAAGTCTTTATAGAAATGGTGTAGCACAAAAATAAAAACAACAATCAACTAATCATAACTTCATTACAATTAATTAAATAGTAAATGAGACAAAACTATAAATTAAAATTATAAAATATAGTGAATCGATAAAAAGCAAATTAATTGCTGTATAAAACAACAGAATATAGAAGTATTTACCTACAATTTCTCCAATTTATGAGCGCAAGATTGCAAAAGTAGGTTTTTAAATGAGCCTTAAATAGAGATATGAGTGTATTTGAGTTGTGTATGTGGTTGTGTATTTAATGACAAACACTCAGGAGAACATGGAGAAATACAGGAACAAACAAAGGGAACAAATTAAGAAACAGCTGAACAGTAAGACCAAACAAGGAGACTGAGAACTCAGACAGGCAGGAAACCGAAACAAAGCAAAGACAAAGCAAAATAACAGAATGTTTTGCCTTCCCTCTCTTCTTTTTTTTTCTCCTTCTGTCTTTAAAAGGAAACTATGGAGCCAGTCTTTCAGAAATTATGGTCCACGAAGCCAACAACTGTCTTCGGTAAAACAAAAGTCTTAATACCTCAACCTAATAGCGTATCCTTTGGCTTCTCTGAATAAATAGCGAATTAGTCAGTCAATCTATGTGCTCCTCCTTATTTGAGATTAGCTTCAGATCATCCTTAAACCAATGAAGCAGAATTCATTTCAGACTTCTCAGCTTACCTATTCACCATACAACAGTATCAAGAGTCGTAAACAACAGCTTTCCTTCTGACTAGCCTCCTCGGGTCTAGCCTTCTTCTCCTACGTTCAATCCTTAATCGTTTTAAGCGTATCAGCAAAGTGGAACAACTTAACCCTGCTGAGACCCAGGGTGGCCTGTTCAGGTCAGGGTCAAACAGCAAGGCTTTGGGATGTAATCAGGGCTGATCTGGGATAGAAGGCTGATCCATCTGTTTATTGTCTTTAGCACCTACTTCCCCTGGTGATCTCGATACAGACGCAGATGCATATGTTTTTTTAGTAGTGGAAAAAGGTGAAAAGGTTACCTAATATGCATTGTCTCTATATAAGGTTTGGATTTTATATGTTTGGCAAGTCTATATTGATATTGTAGGTTTTAGGGTTTTTCCAAAAATGTATGTAAATGTTTTGTAAATGCTACAGCCA
This sequence comes from Scardinius erythrophthalmus, assembly GCF_964197995.2. Lineage (NCBI taxonomy): Eukaryota > Metazoa > Chordata > Actinopteri > Cypriniformes > Leuciscidae > Scardinius > Scardinius erythrophthalmus. Next base: position 13,831,121 of record NC_138223.1, on the reverse strand, counting down.
GTTTATATAAATAGGTTACTCAAATTATCTTAAAAATAAGCTCAATCTTATTTTCATTACATAAATGAGAATTATGGCACAATTTTGAGAAAAGCACTGCTAAAAAAATAAATAAAATAAAATAAAAAAAAACTTTACTGACATGCTGGATTGATATTGCTTGTTGTCAGTGTTATTGAACTGTGTGAGGATAGACAGTTCTATTGGTGTTTAACTACATAAAGACTTTGCAACTTGACCCAGTCTTTGAATAATTAAAATATATTTTCATATCACACTGAATTCACATTGAGGCTCACAGAATATTGATAGTAGGGCTGTGCATATGGTAAGGGAGGCAATGTCTCAAAACAAAATTAAAACAAGGCAAATATTACAAAATATGATATTAAAAAGTGTAAAAGTCACTCAATTTCCACACACACACACACGCACGCACGCACACACACACACACATATATATATTCTAACTGAAGTTATTGAAGTACATTTATCTGCCTCTTTTGATATTTCTGAGAATTGGTGTTTTGAGGTTTAGGAAAGGGCTGTATGTAAATAGTAAAATGGAAATATACTATCTTAATTGCAAGTATGTCTTTATATGTCAAGGGAGACTCATCTGCAACTAAATCGCTTCATTTATCCTCCCCCACTTTCAAGGCACAATGTCAGGTCTGATCTTATTACAGCATTTTTATAGTCATAAATTTTAAATAAAACAAATATGATTAGCAATGTAGAAATATTGCACAGTAATATGCATCGACAGAATGTGCTTGATACCATCATGTACAATTAAAAACCCTAAAAACCGAGAGTTAATCCTAAAGGCTAATCCGGTGGTTTCAACTAATCCAACATCAGATCAAAGAGTGACAAGGAGGCTTTAATGAGATGGTTTAAAACTTCTTTTAGTGGATACTTCCTTTTTTACTGACCTTTAGCAGGGCTCACATAGCCTGATCCTCCATCCTTGTAAGATAATCATCAGAACTGATCAGATGAAGCGCTTACTGTTTAATTGTTCATTCCCTGCTCAAGTGATTGCTTAAGGGCCCTATCTTGCACCCAGCGCAATTGACTTTGTACACCAACACATGTATCATTCCTATTTTGCACCCTACTTTTCCCTCCACAGACGCACGTTGGCAAATTAGGGAATGAATTTGCGCTCCCGGGGGCGTTTCAGCGAAAAGAGGAGGCATGTTCCGGTGCAAACGTTCCCTGGTGCTATTTTGCAGTTTCAGAAAACAATTCCACCACAGACCAGGATAAACCTAGTCTAAAGTCAGTGGCGCGCTATTCAGATGCTATTTAAAGGGCGCATGCTTGGCCATATTGTAGCGTGCTACTCTTTGGTTCTCTCATGTACACAGATGCAGCAGTTCCAATTTTTGCAAACCATACATAATTACAAGGAAAAATATGACCACACAAGGGAAATCATTGTGGTGTCCATGAAGATGTGAAAAATAGGCATAAATCTAGCTTACACATTTACCCAAATTATTATACGCCTGTTTAACCAAAGCTAATTTGGGTGGGTTTCTCCCATCCCCATACAATGTCACTTCTCTGTCTTTTACGGCCCTGACGAGAACGTCAGCCTCCTCGACTGTGAACCGCTTCATGCGCCTGGCAAATTCGCCATTATAATAGCAATCCGCCATGAAACGAGCACACCTGCTTTTAAAGGGAATGTGAGATGACGCTCTGATTGGTTTATTTCACTTTACGCCCAAACCACACCTATGAGTAATGTAGCTACTTCAGACCAACCCATCTTAGATTTGCGTCGGGCACAAGAGTCATTTATCCCGCCGGTATAATAGCAACAGCGAGATCCGCCCACAAAGTTACTTGTGTTTCGCTTTTGATACTTGCGTTTCAGATCGTTAAAATAGGGCGCTAAAAGTGAAAAGATACTTTCTGAGGATCAGCATTACTTGAGAAATCGAGCATGTCTGACCTCTATATAGTCATCTATTAAAATTTGTTTGGATGGATGAGAGAGTGGATGAAGAGAAGAGCAGCAAAAATATTGTATACACTCACCAGCCATTTTATTTGGTATACCTTGCTATTACTCCAGGTTTGTTCCCTTTTTGCCTTCAGAACTGCCTTCAGAACTCTTTGTGGCATAGATTCAACAAGGTGCTGGAAACATTCCTCAGAGATTTTGGTCCATATAGCATTCGTTTTTTGTTTATTTATTTGGATGGGACAGTGCATAATAATGAACGTACAATAGAAGTTGACGTAAATACGCCAGATTTAGCACAATGCTAATTTCCATCTGTTGTTAGAAATATATAAATCTACCTGTCTGTCTACCTATCGAAATCTACCTTCTTACCTAATGTTCACATTTTTGATTGTTATTCAGCCATCTTTTAAGCTGTTTCTTAAATGAAACAAAAGTGGGACTACCTCTAATTTCCGTTGGCATACTGTTCCAATTTGTGCAGCCTTTTAATAGAGAGGACGTTTTGTGCAAAAGTAGACTTTCTAAATTGTACTTCACAATCCCCCCGAGTAATTGATCTGGTACTAGTCTCGCTATTTCTCTTTTTGATAAAATCCCCCAGGGGTGGTGGGGCCATTCCATTAATTAAAGTCAAAGTTTATTTATAAAGCACCTTTTAAAAACAGCAAGTGTTTATCAAAGTGTTGTAGACACATATCACATAACAATACACAAAGTCAACAGCACAGAAGAAAACATTATGATACTATAAAAAAAGCAACTCTCAAAATAGTGTCAAATGCCAGACTATAAAAATAAGTTTTTAGCCTAGATTTAAAAACAGCAAGTGTTTGAGTAAACACGGTTCCTTGTGTTAAAATTGCATGTGCTGAACTATTGTAGAGTAGGCTAAACTTATCTGTTGAAGGTGTAAAGGAGTTAGACAGTATAGTATAGTTGTGATTTTGCTGTAAAAAACATGTTTTATGTATAGCTAACAGGGGAGCTCCAGTAAGCACACGTAGGTCTCTAAAGACGCTTATTTTAAATGTCTATTTAGATCTGAAAGGAAAATATTTTATGAGTATTGCAGATGAGCACATCACAACATGAAATAGGCATCTGAGTGATGAATGTGTGCTATTATGTTGGATAATTCACTGTTGCCAACACTGTTTACATTAGACAAATGTGCTTTAAGTAAAGTAAATAAACAAATCTATAAAGTAACTAAACATGTTATCTATTGTATTTGTCCCTTAGTACTGTTGATAAATTGAGGAACATTTAAGTTGGATAAAAAGTGAGTTAACACATCAGCAACACCCTCAACATGTAAATAGTATTGAGCACAAATCACAGAGGTAACGTGAATATTGTCTGGATGTTACAGGGACAGATGAACAGATGTGTGTTTATCCTGTGGAGAGTGGCTCATGAAGCTGAATGCTGCCATCAAAGGCTTTGAGTGAGTATACTACAGAAATGGATAACAAAATCTATTAAATATTAAGTTGTTGTTTATTTTAATTAATAATTTCAAACAGAGATATTACAACACTTTCTGATTCTTGATTTCTGTGCATTTGCTGCAGATCTTTTGTGGTGGATCTTACTAAAATATAAAGCAAGGTCATTTATGTTACTTTTAATACATAAATCAAATTACATTGTGCTGTTAAAATTACTGCTTTTGTATAATGTGTGTTCATTTTTGTAGGATCTGAAATGTCTGCAGACTGGTGTGAGCACGAGCAGCCCAGAGCTGAATCCTGGAAATGGTGCCATGGATGAGACCCTCCATCACTCCACCTGCTCTTATTGCCTCCGATTGTGAAGCACAGCGCAGCGCGCAACAACCTCCGGCACGAAGGCACGGCTCACCTCTGGTGGTCAGCTGATTCATCAGAATAAAGCCGCAGAATGGTAACCGCTGTGTTGAGATGGCAGTAGGATTTGGGGTTCAGCGCCTGTCAGCATTTATTATTATTATTTTGTTTAAGTTTTGGGGTGGGCTAGCAATGCAATTCATTCTCAGGTAATATTCATTTTTAAGGAGTGATGCTTACATTTTTCGAGTATAAAATCAACAGTTTTCTCCAAAGGTGAGATCTTCGAGCAGCTGCCTGTCTCCTTTGTGCAGACATTACAAACGTTGTGGAAAACCATTCTAGGTAGGGCTGTCGAGTTACTGATGTTATGAGGTGTTAGTGCACCTGTTGCTCATATAATTTTCTATTGCAGAACTTATAGTTACATACAAGATCAGGGAAAGAGACCATAGTTGTATCTTTAACAATGAACAATCATAATGACAAAAACAGAAAACATAAAGAGCATGGGTTTGTGTACATCATAATATGATATTTTATACACAGAAAAAAAGAACAATGACAAGGCTAAATATCTTTAAATAGTTCTTCATAAAACATAAAAAAGAGGAAAACTTAAAGGAGAAAATTTTTGGATATGAAATAAAGAAACTAACAACATATTCAAGAGATGACGATTTTGGGGTTTCTTAATAAAAGTTATATCACTATAAAGATAAAACTGTGGGTCACATTAGTAGGGATTATAATATAACAACTTAAATCAACCCTAAATGTATTCACAAAATAAATGGGCAGCTGTTTCTTCAACAATACCACAAAATGAGCAAGTTTCATCAATATATCAAGATATTTACAGATAGATGAATTAAACGTGTCGCTCACATCTTTTAAGTTTAAGTGCTCGTTAAGTAAGTGATTATTGAAATGAAGTACCTACTCATTGAGTATGCGGTTTCGAATGCAGCCCTGGTGACTTTGGAGGCCATTTGAGTTTAGTGAACTCATCGTCATGTTCAAGAAACCACTTTTAGATTATTTGAGCTTTGTGAGATAGTGTTATTCTGCTGGAAGTAACCATCAGAAGATGGGTACACTGTGTTCATAACATATGAACGTGGTCAGCAATAATACTCAGGTAAACTGTGGCGTTTAAACAATGCATAATTTGTACTAAGGGGCCCAAAGTGTGCCTAGAAAATATCCTCCACACCATTACACCGTTTCCTAAGCAGATGCTCTGCAACACGCAATAAAAGGTATCCTTTCCATTTTAAATAGAGTTTTTGTCTTTTTCAAGATGCCATTCCATCCGTGCATTTATGGGTGCGGTGGTAGGGCTCTGTCCCCCTCTGACGGTCACGACAGTTGTATCACGTGTTTGGGCTTAAAGCACACTGAAGCAGCTTTTGTGGATGAGTCATGTTCTCACTGCGGGAACATGACCATCGCGGTGCTGAGATCAAGACTCGCCTTCGTCCAGGAAGGTGGAGTTCCCATTCCCATGCCCCGCTCTAATGTTTCTTCTGGGCCAGAAGAAGGCTGGAGTGCCGCGTGAGTTGGGTGATCTGAGATCACAGTGAGGGGTTCCCAGCCCGAAAAAGCCCCGTGGGTCCCTCACTCCTCCTTCGCACCCCAGCTGGTGGAGCTCCCCGATGAACGTGCCGGTCCCTCTGTAGTGGACCGGCCAGCCGTTTCGTTTGGGGCCCCTCCAGAGGACAGGATGTCTATCACAGCATCGGAGGGTGAGCTGGGCTCTGGAGATGACAACTCGGTTCCGCTGCCTCCCTCTGGGAGACCAGCGCTGCCCGAGCCAGATCCAGAGATAGCAGCTATGCTGAAAAGGGCCGCCGAGGCGTAGGGCTAGTGTGGAATCCTCCACCGTGTCCTGAACCGTCTCAGTTGGATGATTAGTTTCTCGGGTTCTCAGCCCAACTCCCCAGTACCTTTCTTCCCTGAAGTGCATGAGGAGCTTATTAGGTCGTCGACGGCACCTTTCTCTGCCAGAAACCTCCTAAGTAGTTCCTCCCCCCTCACTACCCTTGACGGAGGAGCGGTGAAGGGATACGAGGCTATCCCTCCAGTGGAGCGGTCTGTCGCAAAGCAACTGTGTCCGGCGACCGCTACCTCATGGAAGGGGGATCCTTGTAGCCTGTAACCTCTAAGGCCTGTAAGTTATCGTCCGTCCTTACGGGCATGGCTTCCAATGCAACCAACCTCGCCCTCCACCCAGGCCTCAGCGTGGAGCCAGCCGCAGACAGGGCGCCCAGCCTGCTCCAGTCTCTGCCAAGCCAGGTGGCAGGTGTCAGCGTAAGCGTTCCTGAGCAGGCCACTCAGGGATGGAGGAAGGAGCTCTTGGAGATGGTCACCGATCCACTCCCTCCCCCCGGAAGAGGGCTGGGTGGAGTTCTTTGTTTGTGTGTGTGTCTGTTCCACCACTGGCTCGCAAAAATGTGGAGCCAGCGATACCCACATTTTCAAAGAAAATGCAATTTCCTCTGTTCCTGGGTCCCAAGAGGGCCAGACTGGCGGTGTGCAACCTTGTTAAGCCTTGCATCCTTCAACCCCCACTTGTATCGCCAGCTGGCAGCTGGGTGCAGTTCGAGGACCCGGTCAAACCGTACCGCACACTCAGCACCTGCTTCGGGCTGCCTTCGGGCCCTCCACCTCGCTTTCCCACCCCGGGTACATCATGGTACCTCTGGTCCCCCTGGGCCAGTTCGTAGAAGCCTAGAAAGTGCTCCCAACTGGTCCAGCTGGCTCCTCCTTACCAACAGACTCGGCTATACAATTCAGTTCGTCCGGCGTCCGCCCAAGTTCGGCGCTATTCGTTACTCTTGGATGTTGAGCGAATGTGCTCTTGACATGCGCGCGGTCATCACAGTCCTACTGGCAAAAGATGCGATTTAGCCGGTCCCTCCAGCCGATATGAAGACCGGCTTTGATAGCCCGTACTTCATTGTACTCAAGGAAGGTGGTGGGTTACGACAAATCTTGGACCTGTATCTCTTGAATATCTCTCAAGTTGCGAACGCAGAAACGCATTTTCGAATGCTCTGTCCCCAGATTGGTCTGCAGTGTTCGACCTGAAGGACGCGTACTTCAGATCTCTATCCTTCTGCACAGGCCAAAATGCCTGTGTTCTTGCATTCGAGGGGTCAAAGGTTCAGTACAAGTCCTACCCTTCGAGTGCTACTCAGCCACTCTTCAGGTCAACAGGTCAACTGGGAAAAGAGTAAACTCATCCATGGGCTGAGGTTCTCTTTTCCGGTATGGAGATGGATTCGGTCCAACACGACTCCAGAGAAGGGTGTGTCCAGTTGGTGCTGTTCAGAAGTGAGAAAGGGTCCCACTGAAACTTTTCAGAGGCTCCTGGGGCATATGACAGATGCAGCCAAAATAGTATGGCTTCCTCCATATGAAGACCGCTTCAGGCCCGAGGTGGCCATGGCAGAGCGTCACGCTCCGTGTGACAATCACCCTGGCCTGCCACCAAACCCTCAGCCCGTGATCAGACCTTTTGTTTCTCCGGGCCAGCCACCCCTAGAACAAGTGTCCACCAACACTGGCTGAGGGGCCACGTACAACGGGCATGCAGTAGCGGGGGTCTGGGCGGGCAGTACACCTTGCTGTGAGACCGTGTTGCTCAGCAAGCCTGTACTGGTCTGTGCAGACAACACTGTGACCATTGCGCTGCGCTTCCCTCACATGTGGAGGCTCGCCCGCCACCTCCACCTTGGAGTCAGAAGCTTCTGAGGTCGCTTCATTCCACTTATTTTCAGGCCTGCTCAATCGTGCCGCCGACGAGGCCTCACAACAGCCTGTGGCCAGGAAGAGTGAGACTCCATCCCCAGGCAGTCCAGCTGGTTGGGGACCTATTCGGGACCGCACAGTTACATCTGTTGCCTCTCCGGATTTGTCCCTTTGCCAGTTGTTGTTCTCCCTGATCGAGCGGAAAACCCTTGGCACGGAGACACTGGCACACAGCTGGCACCGGGGCCTACGCAAAGATGCGTTTCCCCAGTGAGCCTTCTTGCACAGCACTGTGCTAAGTCAGGGAGGAGAAGGAGCAGGTCTTCCTAGTTGCCCCTTAATGGCCCAACCGGACCTAGTTCCCCCGAACTTATGCTCCACTCGACAGCCCCTTCCTGACCCATTCCTCTGAGACATCTCAGGGACGGGGCACCGTTGGCACCCGCGTCCAGACCTCTGGAAACTCCATGTCTAGTCCCGATAAGCGGAGGTTCTAGGTGATCTACCACAAACAAGTCGTAGACACCATCACTTCTGCGAGAGCACCCTCTAAAGATGAGGCATGCTTTCGCCCTGAAGTGGAACCTGTTCATTGAGTGGTAATCTTCTCACAAAGAATACCCCCAAAGGTGCTCGATCGCTCGATGCACTCTGTTTCCTGCAAGATGGGTCGTGGCGAGGGCTGTCTCCCTCCACCCTCAAAATGTTGCCTTTATATTAACGCACATTCATGATGCAGTGGATGCAAATCCGTGGGGAAACACAGCTTGATCGTCAGGTTCCTGAGGGGAGCAAGGAGACTGAATCTGCCTTGCGTTCCCTCTATACCTTCTTGGGACTTTTCTCTGGTGCTACTGCACTGAGTTAAAAATCCTGTTTTTAAAGAAACAGTTCTTCTGTTTGCTTTGTCTCTATCAAGAAAGTAGGGGACTTGCACGCATTTTCGGTCAATGAATCATGCCTGAAATTATACGTGCCCAAGGTTCCTACCTCTCCCTTAAGACGTGACCAGGTGGTGACCCTGCAAGCGTGCCCCGGAGGAGGCAGACCCAGTCCTGGCTTTACGGTTATACAGGGCAGAATGCAAAGCCTCAGGACCAGCTCTTGTCTGTTACAGAGACCAGCAGAAGGGAAGGCTGTTTCCATGCAGAGGTTGGCCCACTGCAAAGTGGTTGCCATCATCTTGGTGTGTTTACCCAAGGTGCACCGTGCCCACCTGGGTAGGGAGCCCCTCCAAAGAGAGAGTGTTGCTCCTTCCTGGGCGTTGACACAGAGCTCCTCGCTGACAGATCTTAGAGCTGCGGGCTGGGCGACACCAACACATTTGCTAGAACATTTATTTAAAGATGACAGGCTCCCTAAGCGTGATCCCAATCAGTCGACACGTCGACTACGTCTCTGTTCCCTCCTTCAGGGAACGAGGGTTACATACATAACCGAGACGTTACATACGTAACCGATACGTTCTCTAGCTACTTTTTGGTTGTCTTTGCAATTTGGTCAGGAACATTGTCTTGTTGAAAAAAAAAAAAATAAAATCTGATCTTTCCTCTTTAGATAACAACTTTTCATTTGTGGGAAGCAAGCCATTATGCAATATTCTCCTGTACTCCAAAGCATGAAATGACTTTTCACAGTGAAGTAGCTCACCAATACCAGCAGCTAAAAAGGCTTCCACAATGACACCTCTTCCTCCATGCTTCACTGTGGTAGAGATAGTATAATATTTCTCAGCAGATTTTCAAAGACATCGCTCTGGAGCATTACCATGCAACTCACGTTTCATTGAGATTCATCACTTCACACACAACTTCCCATATTCTGCCAAAATCTTTTATCTTTGATATTTTTCTAAAACTGCAATGGCTTTTTAAGTAGTGCATTTGCTTAAATTTAGCTAATATCCTGACCAATAATTTGTGGTTAAGACAATTAAAAGGTTTAGCCATTTTTTGCCCAGGAGTGTAAATAACTATTAGATCTAAAAATATAATAAAATTTAATTATAAACCATTTCAATATTCCTTGTATGTCGAAATAATTTTGGTGCTGTTTTGTTAAGATAGTGTATACTTGGTAACCAAGGAAACAAAATTGTGAGTGAAGAGCACACTTGATCTGAAATGAATGAACAAAAAACACTTGTGAATAGGTGTCATTTCCCATTTTGTAAAATTAAAACTTATATAAATGTCACTAGAACCTCAGGATGAAAGGCAAGTTGTGCTATAAGAGGAGGTAGTTGTGCTTGTTAGTAGTTTAGTAGTTAGGTGGTTTCTTAATCAATATAATCTTACAGATTGTGATAAAATGACCAGATGATGACCAGATAATGACCATATTGAAGAGAGATAGACTGAGAAGCTTGGTTAAAGGGAATGTGAATCCTTGGAGTGCAAATGATTATTTACGTGATGGAGTAGAAGACATGTTTCCTTTCCTTTGGTTAATCAAACTGAAAAACCTAAAAGTGTGTGGTGTGACTAGTGGTTAAAGTGATCCAGACTGGTAGCCAAGAGGTAAAATCCAAATCCTGTCATTCTTAAGAAATGTAGCCTACAGATGACATGAACGAGATCCAAAATAGTCGTGCTTGCCTTTGTTGGATGGCGCATGTGATAAATAAACAAGTTTTTTTTGTGTGTCCCTTTAGTCTTGGTATCTGTAAAAACATAATCAAACTGAAAGACCTAAAGATGCTCAATAGTGTTTGTAGAGGTCCAGGTCGATCAATCATACCCCACCTCTGTGGTCAGTAGAGCAAATATGTATATGTTTGTAGATTTGATTCTTTAAATATGCCTGATCTTGCATTGTGAGTTGTTTTTCTACTTATTGACCACACAACTATAACAAGCTGACGCAACATCAATCTTGGGTGGTTCTTTTTTGCTGACCATGTAAAAAGCTTTCAGTGCTGTGGAGGAGGACAGGAGAAAAAAATCGAGGGAAAAAAAGCATTTTTAACTTTTCCATCGATCTGTGTAGGAATGTAAGAGAACAGAGGCGCCACTGAAGCCCACACATCTGGAATGAAGGACTTAGATTCTGATGGAGCATCACTGTGTGTGTGTGTGTGTGTGTGTGTGTGTGTGTGTGTGTGTGTGTGTGTGTGTGTGTGTGTTTGTGTTTGTGTTTGTGTGTGTGTGTGTGTGTGTGTGTGTGTGTGTGTGTGTGTGTGTGTGTGTGTGTGTGTGTGTGTGTGTGTGTGTGTGTGTGTGTTTTAATGCATTCATGCGTGACTCACAATGGCTTGTTCTTGGTTCAAGTAGTGGGATCACACAAATGACACCTATTCAGAGATGCTTCAAAGACAGGAACATGAAAAATGAACAGAGGGGGCTTTTTAGCTCTGTATAGACAATGTCTTACCATTTACTGAGAGCCCAAATTTTTTTTGATCTTCAAAAGAATGTTTCAATTTTTTTTTTTTTTGCACTGATCCGGCATTTCGAGTTCATCCCGAACATTTCTCTTCGGTGTGTTTTTAAAATATTAATGACGTTTTTCAAATGCATTGATATTAACAAGGAGACAATATCTGATTGTCTGTATTCATTTATACCCAGCTTTGCATGTCCATTTAATAGAACTAAGGGAATTTGCATACATTTGCACAGCTTTATTTCTGGTAGCCCTATCAGCTAACCGTCATCAGCTAAATGAACAAGCCCCGATCTGTAACCCCTGCCCTTGCCCTGTGTGTGTAACAGGATTATGCCGTTTGTTTCTCCAGTGGTATTCTTAAGCCTGAGGGGAGTGCTTCTCCTGCCATCTGCCATCCAATCAGAAAGAGAGCAGCTGGATCAAAGAGGAGCTGCCCATCAGCTTAAAAGACCCCTTAAGGTCCCCCAAAATGCTCCATGGCACCCAGAAACATCAGATTTATAGGATTAATTTAGAACATGGATGTGAAAATGAAATAATTTTAGAATTATTAGAATTAATTAATAATATAGTATACAATATTATTAATTATTTGAATTTACCCCACAGTTCAAAAGTTTGGGGTAAGAAAAAAATAATTATTAAATTTCAGCAAGGATGCATTAAAATGATAAAATGTGAAAGTGTATAATGTTACAAAATATTTTTATTTCAAATAAATGCTGTTTTTAACTTCTGGGCCAAACCTGAAACCAAAAATTCAGGATGCACTTGGCTGAAACCCGACATTGAAAATAAATAAAAAAATAATAATCAATACATTAACCAAACTTAACATGCATTAACCAAACACTCAAATAGCTAAAACTTGTACAATAATTTTAATTGCACTCATTGCAACTTGTAAATAACAAAATTGTTACTACTCCATGTTGTTGGTGAATATAACCATTTAAATGACTAAACTGTAATAACTTGTTCCCTTTTGAGGGAACTCAACGCTGTGTCATATGTTGACACTTTGGGATCACCAACTGTGACCAGTCTCTTAACCATTGAGTGGCAGAGGGCAGCCCTATGATGTCACATGGAGTGCCTGAGAGTATAAAATGGTGCCTGCCTTAGGCCCCGTCCACACTACTGCGTTTTCATTTAGAAACGGAGAATTAAAATGAATACGATCTCCGTCCACACCAGCATTTTAGCTGAGTATTAGAATTGATCTCCGTCCACATTAAAACGACTGAAAACGCGGAGCACGTGACCATTCACCAACACCGGGCATGCGCGTGCCGGTGTAAACACAATTTCACTGATAAAATTATCCCACCATGGTTCTTCCCGGGTTAACCCAAAACCGACGCTCCATATATGGTCGATACCGCCGCTGCACACGGGAATTGTCACAGATCGCTCGAATAATAGCTTGCCTCCGGCGCATGTAGGCAGTTATAGCCTTGTAAAATGCAGAATTTACTTGCACAACAGCTGCTAGCAAAGATATACGCCATGACTGATGTTTTGGGTCTCCGTTTTTGCCATTTTAGTGTGGACGGGAGGTGCAAACGTAGCAAAAGGTCTCCGTTTTTAAACGAAAACGCAGTAGTGTGGACGGGGCCTTAGACGTCATCATCTCTTTGTCTTCAGGAGTTGCTTGTCTAAGTGTGTGTGAAGATATTGCCCTGTTAATATAAGCTTGAGAGCAGAGTGAGTGCTGTCAGCTCTTGAGGGAGCTGTATGCATGCACTGCTAGGGATCAGAATCGAGAGTCTGCACCTTAAGTTTTGGACCCTACGTTTGCCGAGGTTCAGATCGCGGGGACCATGAATATAAGTGACAAAACGACACTATCCCATTAATTTCAATGGAGAGCTGGCGATTTCCGGTGTGACAAGTGACAGTGACCAACCATTGGCCATTGTCCAGCAAAGCGACAAGTTGAGATCTGTTCAACTTTATGCAAATGAAGATTGACTTTTGGGAGCACAACCAATAGGATTGCAGTCAGAGGAGTGCAGGTGATCTGTTGCTCTTCAGTGCCAAGGCAAGATGAAGCAGCTCATTTTAGCAGTCCGCAATTGTCCTTTAATTTACAATATGTCTCTGTGTACATATGGTGGTGCTTGGCGTGCTGTCTCCAAGCCTGAATGGTTTTGTTAGCCCAGATTGCACGTCACCACGTAGGCTCACTATTGGGCGACTCTGGTCATGTGTGATACGTGGTGACGTGAAACACAGACGCGCTACGCTATTACACTACGTAAAAAAAACTCGAGGTCCAGACAGAAGGAAATGAAAAGTGGAATAAAGTCGTTATTTTTGTTTGTTTTTGCGCACAAAAAGTATTCTCGTCGCTTTATAAACTTAAGATTGAGCCACTGGAGTCACTTGGACTATATTAACAATGTCTTTAATACATTTTCTGGGCCAGCAAGTTATAGTGTCCATAAGCCTGCAGGAGGAGTGATCCAGCTCTCAGATTTCATCAAAAATATCTTAATTTGTGTTCCGAAGATGAACGAAAGTCTTACGGGGTTGGAACAACATGAGGGTGAGTAATTACTGACAGAATTTTCATTTTTGGGTGAACTAACCCTTTAAGAACATAACGATAAGAACAGCATTTCCACTGCTCGCGGCCACGCCACACACACACGCGCATCTGACAGATGCAAAACAACACCATCATCAAATCAGCAGGACAGTAGTGGACAGTGTGTAAAAACAATGCTCGGTCATAGTCTGGCTCAGCGGCCACATAAACCACATTAAATAAACAACATTGACTAGGCAACTACATAGTAAACGTAGATTGGCTTACTTTTGATGACTAGCTTATGACAGGAGATGACGGGGCTTTGAGTTGACCACTGCAATGATTTCGTTATAGTCCAACGATTCAGTCAATTCTCTTTCAAATGAGAACCGGGACAAAGAGTTAAGTCTATGTGTCAACATTGTTGCTCTGATACTACTCAGCTCCTTACTACTCGAGACTGATGGCTGAGGCTCCTGAACATATGCATTGTCTTCCTCCTGCGGCGGCCGTGGTCTTTTTGACACGAACTTTAGTAAGTTGCTCTGTTTCATTACTTAGCTAAACTTCAGTGTCCCTCTGTGAATAGGGCTTGGGCGTCGTGACGTCATACTTGGCGTGGCGGCCATGTTGATGGCCTCGCAAATGTAAACATACAGCAAGTCAACGGGGAGAAGCAGAGTTGGGAGAAAGAAAAAAGATGTTAAAATCCCGAAAAGGATGTGGAATTTACGGGGATACGTTAAATAGGGAAACCAGGGACCAGTAAGTTATGTGGACAAATTTTCCTGTAAAATATCCCGTATTTTAATAACTTACTATCATAACATTAATGGTTAGCCCTTCCATCGGACCTGTCAGTCTCTGTACTGTTGTCCTGTTGCTACCCCCTTGCCCTTCCAGAAAAACAGATGTTTTCAAAGCATCGTTTTGCTTACTTGAAGGCAACCTTAGCGTGATATTGGCCTTTTTTTAGATAACAGCGTGGTTGTTGTGAGAGCACGATTTCACGCCAATCTGCAAGCAAAGTCACGTTAGACCTAGCTTCACAACTCGCATAGTTAATGCTGCAGTTTTGCAGAGGGATAGCATCAGAAAGATGAATGTTGAAATTGTAATTTTTCGGGATATTTTATAGGTAAATACTAAAACGGGAAGACAGCGGGAAAAGAGCTCAAATACGTGATAAACCCGGAAAAAACGGGAGGGTTGACAGCTACTAACTACACTTTTTTTTTTCGATTTTGTCCACATACTGGTCCCTTGCTTCCCTATTTAACGTATCCCCGTAAATTCCACATCCTTTTCGGGATTTTAACATCTTTTTTCTTTCTCCCAACTCTGCTTCTCCCCGTTGACTTGCTGTATGTTTACATTCGCGAGGCCATCAACATGGCCGCCACGCCAAGTATGACGTCACGACGCCCAAGCCCTATTGTGCTCGTCGTTGTGAAGGGGGGTTGGGCTGTTTGCATTCTGACTGTGAAATGCGCTACGCGGGCATTTCGTCATCACCATGACAACCAAACGAGAATAAAGAAACATTAAGATTTATTTTTATAGGTCAAGTATTGTGATAATCGCAACAGAATTCCCTCCATAAGGCTACCTTGTGAGGCCACTGACTGGATTGGCCTGACTGACAGGTGGGTGGGCCCAGGGCCACCCGTAGCTACGCGAGTGCTTGACATGACGCTATTTAAAAAACATTTCTAACATGAAGCTAGTTTAACTTGTTAAGATGAATGAACGTGAACGAATGAACCTGTTTCCACCATCCTTGCACTAAAATGTTTAAAATAGAGGTCAGGAGTAATTGTGTGGTCGCCAGCAGGGGGCAGTGTGGCGCTTATTGTGCTTTACGTCAGTTTGGTCCGCTTTGCAGCTTTCCTCTTTCTGCTGAGCGAGAAGAAAAACGGACGCAGAGTTTGCCCTGTCTCACTTATTTCTCCTGTTTCCAGCTTGGTGGAATAGTAAATTAAACTAAGTACCTAAAGTGTAATATGTTGACATGTCGCTGAAAGTTTTAATGTCCGCTAATAAGGCTGTTTTATGAATATGTGGACATATATGTACATATAGCAGTAGCGCATTTTCGCGCCTGGTGACGTCACCTGTCAAAGTCACGTCGGTCAGAGTTTTATTTTTAGCTCCTTGAACATTTCTGTAAAGTCTAATAGTTTTGAAATGTATGATATTGTGTAAAATGTGAAAAGCTAATGTTAAAAACAAATGTTATATATTTTAAAAGTGGTTAAAAACAAGTTAAAAATATGTCAGCTCATGCATTTTGGAAGAGTAAAAATTATTTTAGTTG
The DNA here is from genome assembly GCF_964197995.2 of Scardinius erythrophthalmus. Lineage (NCBI taxonomy): Eukaryota > Metazoa > Chordata > Actinopteri > Cypriniformes > Leuciscidae > Scardinius > Scardinius erythrophthalmus. The sequence goes on along the minus strand of NC_138223.1, from coordinate 13,815,330 downwards.
GAAATGGAAAATACATTTAGGAACCATATGTAAGTGGTAACATAAGCTATGTTTTATATGTAAGTGGTAACATAAGCTATGTATTATTTTAAGTTGAAAACAGACAACTTACAGGGTAACAGTGGTTATTGTCATTTTGATTTATTTAATCACAAAAAACGTATAACTCAGTATTTGCTGAAAGATGAAAAAAAGACAAGTTGTATTTTATTTTGAAGTTGTGTTTATTTCATTGAGAACATTGAGTGTTTGTAACAGAGGAGGATTTAAATTGTGAACGTTTAATAAATCCTCTCTCCTCTTTCTGCTGAGCGAGAAGAAAAAAACGGACACAGAGTTTGCCCTGTCTCACTCATTTCTCCTGTTTCCAGAAAGAGCATATAAGCTGTTTTCATGGTGCCAGCCGGTAGGCTACCTGTAACACCAGAACTAGGTAATAAGCAGCACAACTGTTTTCAACATTGATAATAATGATAAATGTTTCTTGGGCATCAAATTAACATATTAGAATGATTTCTGAAAGATCATGTGACACTGAAGACTAGAGTAATGATGCTGAAAATTCAGCTTTACCATAACAGGAATTACATTTTAAAATATAATAAAATAGACAAAAATAAAATAGAATTACAAATTCCTGCTTCTCGGTTAAACTTATCAGAGGGAATCTCTAATTTTTCCATTGACTGCAGATTTCGTGGGAAAATATGCTGAATGGATTTATATGCACAATGTTTTACAGATCTGTGAATAGTTAGCTGGCAGATTAACCCAAAATATTTAATAGGCACAAAAGGCCTGACAATATGTTCAACATAATAAGAAACACGTGTTTAATCCACTGTAGCTACTATACGTATCACTACACAGGACCAATTGTATACTGGTCTATTATTATTTACATGTCAAGGACTCAACCCTCTAGCAGAAGGATTATATTTTGATATACAGTATATATATTATTGTTGTTGTAACCGTACTTAGGGTTGTATTATTTTGTGAAAATGGTCATGGCTGAAGGGTTTTATGATAAATAATAGCCTTTAGCTGTGGCTGTATCCACAGTAGCAACTATTATAATTTTTGCCTCGCATCTTCATCTGTAATTCAAAGAGAGAGAGAGAGAGAGAGAAAGAGAGAGAGAGAGCAAAAAAGAAAAAGTTCAAACACATATTGAAATGGTAATAACCCATATTTGGCTATCATGAAGCATAGATTACCAGCACAACACCAGCGCTCCAAACACTGGGATGGATTAACAGTATTAACACAGCCTGAAACTGAAGCTATTTGTAAAATCAGTCTGTCATTCATCAACTATGAAAACAGAAACATTAGGGCTGAAAAGAGTTTACAGTGTCAGTAAATTCCCCTCTCCCACATTTGAAAGCAGATTTAGTTTGTGTGTGTGTGTGTGTGTGTGTGTGTGTGTGTGTGTGTGTGTGTGTGTGTGTGTGTGTGTGTGACATAAATCCGGAGACTTATTCCATATTCCAGGCACCCATTGAAATGGCTTGCATCATCAAAAGTAGCTCACTAGCTTACAAGAGTATATAGGACAAAATGTAAATTACATCATCAACTGCGAGTTTTAAGAATGTGGCTAACCCTTCAGTGGAATGTTTATATTGGACAGCAGTATTGATGGCTTGAATCTTGGCCCGAGGTTTGACTCTATTGTGACTATTGAATAGTGCTGGCTCGGTGGCAGTTTCACTTGGCAGTCACACTATAAAATGGATCTTTAACTTGTAATTATAACCTTGAAGGCCTTCATGCCAATACTAACTCGCCTATTACACTTACTGACAGTGATGTAACTACCCAATTACTGCAAAATAACTGTCTGTGATGCATCTTTTTTCTCGCATTTGGTATTAAGATCAGTCTCTGGTTATTTTTACAAAAAAAGGTTTTACCAAATGCAACCCAGGATCATTGAATAAACATGCTTGTAGCGACATTTCTGCAAAATAGTTTTACAATTGCGCCTGTCACTGGAAATGTTCCAGTGGCAGGAGTAAAAAGCAAGTTATGTTTTATCAGAAACAACTGAACATGAATCTGGCATGGTTAAATTATGTTGGTTGCTGTATGTATCGCGAAACTTCGGAAATAAAATGTCTGGTGAGCGGTGCTAAAAAGATTAATACTCTCACATTTTGAAAAAAAAAAACAAAAAAAAACATACTACCTACCATAAACCCTACCCTAAACTTGACCGATAGTGTTAACAAAAGCAAACTTGAAATAAAATAGCATTTACTGAAGCATTCATGCTCTTTTATTTTGACTAATGTTTCACGGGATCACAAGTGCTATGCTGGACCAGGTGAGCTACCTAGCAAGTTTACGGTGTAAGAAAAGCCATACAAATGAAGATGATTATGTGATGCAAATATCAAAATGTATTAGTTTACAAATCATTCATTATGATAAATGTTTTGAGGTCATAACATAGTATTGTGCAAGGAACCGTGCGAAAATAAGTCTTTATCAATCTAAAATGTAGGTAGAGGCACACTTTTCCAATGAGCCTATGTTTCACAAAAAAGTTTTGGACACTTTTTACTGTATATTTAACACTGCCTACTTGTGATCAGATCACTTGAAACGGATCTCACAAATCTTCACAATGTAACACACACACACACACACACACACACACACACACACACACACACACACAGACAGACAGACAGACAGACAGACAGACAGACAGACAGACAGACAGACAGACAGACAGACAAATAGATAGACACAGAGAGAGTAGTGGATACAATCTACTCTCAAATAGTATTTGCATAATGCTAAACTTTTGCATTGAGATATTGTATTTAGGTCAGATTCCACAGAGACATCTAGTCATCAGAAAGTAGGATTAGTGACTGAAAGAATCAGTGAGCCAAGAGAGACACATCATGCACACACACCACAGAGAAATCCCTGATTTCATATAGTAATATTAATAGCATTTGTCACAAAGTTAAGAAAAAACTTTAAATGGTAGTAAAATAAATAAATAAAATTATAATTGAGAATGCTCTCTCTGCTGACTCAGCTCAAATACACTCACTTTTACACAAGCACTTTCTGTAAAGGATTCCAGAAATTAGTTACAAAGACAATGTTGTATAATACTTTTTTTTTCATGAATAGCATGTGTGTAAAATCAGTCTTTAATACTCAGTCTATTTAAGATTTTAATCTACAGTATGAAATGCAGGGAATAACTAACTAAACCTATACATGGTTTGTTTGCGTACATTTATACTATCTTTTTTCAAGGATAAGGCAGTGATGTGTTACTGTTGTGGTTGCTATGTTAAGGTGGAAATATAGTTTTGAGGTGCTGTTCAGTCAGATTATAATAATAATATGCCACTTGTTGTTGTTGTTGAGTGTGATGAAAAAGGTTTCAGTTATAATAGACCGCAATTTTTCCTCTCTTGGTGGTTGCACTTTGAAGAGCATGATTGTACAGGATGACTGTAAACACTTTATTTTATGTATATGTTGTTTTATTTCTTTAGGTTACAAGTAGCATAGTTAAATGCTGAATGTGCAAGAATATTTGCACTGATTGCAGCCACACTGTCAGAAAAATGTGCAAAAATGTTACCTCCAGCTTGTTAATGGGGAAGTGCTCTCAAAGGTACATCTTTGTTCCTTAGCTGCCTCTAAAAGTTGCATACTAGTATCAGAAACAAGCTGTTTCTGCCCATTTGCATTTTATTCCTTAAACTTCATCCAAAAAGTGTTACACATGAAGCTAGACATTAAAACTGTTTACAGAATACAGAATGGGTTTTTTGTATTATTATTTTGATAATAAAGTATTTGTCTTGCATAAAAGACAAAGCCTGTTTGGCTTTTAACAGAAGTAAAACATTGGTGATGTAGCAGGGTGAAGTGTATCTGTGTTGATTATTGGCCAGTTCCATGTGAAACCATTGAACCTATCAACAGTCTGGTGTCATGGTATAAAATGGGGAGGTTTTCTGTCACTTGGGATGCGTCGTCGACACTCGTACCGCCCCTTTACGGAGGCCGCCATTTATGAATGGAGAGTTTGAAGTGCTGTTTCGGCTCTGTGTGGCCGTGCACGGTCTGCCCCGGGCTTTGAGGTTGGTAACCTACGTCTGTTTTGAGGATTTTCATCAATGGAATGTGTATTTACTATTTTGAGTCTGTGTAGTTCATTGACGAGCAACCGGCGGTATGTTGAGGCCAGCGAACACGCATAGTGCTGCGCTGAGAACGTTTCCGATTTGAGTGACGAGAGCAAGGGTTTCACCTCTATATTGCGGGAGGAGATGCGCGTCTGTTGACGTAACGCACTGCTGTCTTGCCTGGGCTTAGTTTTGTCGTCTTTTCGTTGGAGCGAACTTGAACTTGCATAACAGCGAGCCGGGACGATTGCTCGCCGCAGTGTGCGAGTGCGTGGCTGTTTCCTCGCTGACTTGTTCTGCTCTGAGTGTGTGTGCGGCCGACCGTGGCATGTTTGTTTCATTTTGATTTGCTTGGTTTGCTTCGAATTTTAATTTAGATTTCTTTATTTTTGTCTTGTGCTCATTTTTGCGTATTTTGTATGTAATTTATTTTTCTTTGTTTAAGTTTAATTAGTTTATATATTTTGTGTGTGTATTTTTATTTATTTTGTTTGTGAACTGACGGTTTCTTTTTTTTCTTTTGGGGGGGCTGGCTTTTGACGAAGAAAGTGTATCGAGGAGGGGTTTAGCTGCTGTTTAAGGGGTTCACATTGAGTGCTGTGCTTGAGTGACTTGACTTCAACAGAGTGGGTGTCTGTGGATATTAAGTGTGTTGTGTGAATTGAGGGTCACAGCAGGCCATCTCCCTCCTAATTAAGCTTTCTTGTGTATCTGTATTAGTGTATTTATTATTTCTTTATTTTGAAGTTTTGTAAAGTGTTTGTTTTTCTTTTTGATATGTGAATATTGAGCCCTTGTTAATGTATTGATGATTTTAACTTTTGTATTTGAATAAAACTGCCTCATCATTGATATTTCCTGGCCTATGTCTCTCTGCTCACCCATTTCTTTTGGTAACGAACCTGTGCGCTCCCTGAGTTGGGGCTGATAGTTCCCGGTATATACCGGGTGGCGTAGTCGAATGTTATATAATTGTTCCATACAGTTCCCTCAAGTTCCTGACGCCGCTGGCTACAGTGAGTTAATATGACCTCACAGATATAGGCCTACTCTTTTCATTAGTATTTTCTGGAGCTTTTACCCACAGTTCCAACATTTGTGACAGTTTTGAACTTTCTGGTTATGATGATGACATTTAAAATGTATGCTTGTGTATTATTGTTTAGAGCAGCACTTACTGGGAGGGAAATACAGTAACTCAGACCTGTCACAGCATTGCAGCATTGACACACACCAAGGGAAACTGGGAAATGTGCAGTTTTCATCAGATACTGACAGAATCAATGACACAAACAATCTGTGATACAGAGGCTGCGAGAAATTTCCAATAATTCCAATAAGACTGACATTAAAAAACTCAGCACTTGTTTCTTCAGTGAAAATAAGGTAATTAGCACTTGTGTGGATCTTTTCCAATTACCATTACATCTACTGAAGAAGATATGCTGACTGGTTTTTGGTTAACTGACACATCTAAGTACAGTGTTTTAGATTTAGACATGATTGAGGAGGCAGAATAGATAAACTAACAAAGAGCTAAAGTAACTTCTGTATTTAGCAGCATTGGAAATGGACAAATTTATGATGCAAATGTATTTTTGGATTTATGGTATTTATGGAATGAATGGCAGTTCTTTAGACAAAATAACATTTGTTGCTCACACAATAGAATTGAAATGAAAGTGTTGACACTACACACCAAAGACATTCAAAAGCCAAATAATATAGATTTTGTTTTCCTGCTGAGATTTTGTTTGATGTGAAGTACCAAAATCATTTGACTGTAGAGTCGCATTTGAGTGATAGATATTCACGTTATCTATAGATGTTTCTTATGGTTCGTCTAAATTATACAAAAATTATAATGTATTAATGGTCCTTGACATGGTCAAAAGCATTTGGCTTGGTGGATTGGTTATGGTCTCTCTATAGATTTGTTTTTAACTACCAGTTTCAATGCCTTTCTGATTTGTCTCGGATGAATAATTTAAAAGCATCAGATTAAAGCTTACTGGAGTTATGTAAGTGTTCTTACAGTATGTAGTTTTTGACCTTTACATTGTGCTTGCATGATTGCTTCACAGTAACAAAAAATAATGACTCTTGGACTGTTGATGGGTCAACTTGTCATTTATTCTAATTCTAATTCATCTTATTCTATTCTATTCTATTTATTCTTTATTCAAAATCTAAAAATTGTATATATATAAAAACATTGTACTGGCATCTGAAATCCTTTCCTTATTCATCTTAATATAAATCAGACACCTGGAACCTGCACTATCCTAACTACATTTCTGCAAATTTATAAGAGAATGTAGGGGAATGAGGGAAATAAAAATATATATGTCTACAGTACAATGATAATAATTTTGACAGCTTCCTGTTGTCGAATGCGCATGCGTCGCGTCTGAACGCGTTGTTGTCTTTGGAGCTCCATCGATTTGATTTATAATTCTTGATTTTACTCTTTAAACTTACTTACAACAAACATTTTCTATTTTTCCTCACCGAGAAGCACTACTGCTCAAACCTCATAGTTACAACGCGGACTGTTGAGCAGACGCGTCTCAAGCCTGTTAGTGATCCAACGCTGGATACTCTTATAGATTACTCCCGGGGATCACGGCTGAACGCGTCTTCTCAACACACACTTACAAAAATTGTTTTTCGCCTATCGTGCGTCTACTCTACACCCGTACCGCTAAAAGACGGATTATATCTAAGACGTTAGTCAGAAATTAGTATTAATATTGATAGCATCACTGGTAGCGTCGTTGCTAACTTACTGTCCACCTGTTAAAATGGCGAATATATCAGATGTTAGTCTACCTTTTGGTGCAGGTGAGGACACATTTGAACTGCACGCATTGCAGTCTGAGCTGGAAGCTGTTGAGAAACAGATCCACGACCTTTTAGTGAGACAAGCCGAGCTAATAGACCGGCGGTTAGCTCTTGAAACATCACGCGCCGCCGCCGATGCTCACAAATCAGAGATTAATGTTACTAACCCGTAACGCGTTACTCAGCATCGGTCCCGAGCGTCGAGGTCGCGACCAGCCATGGTCTCGTTCACTCCGGCTCCAACACGCCACCACGAAGCCTGGATATTTCCGCAGCGGAAGACACGAGTCAGGTCTAGACCAAGACTCTCTCCGACCCTCCCGGTTTTCGAGTTATCTACACAAAACCGCTTCTCCCCTCTTCGCGAAACAAAATGCGATGCTGTGATCATCGGTGATTCCATCGTTCGACACGTACACGCTACATCAGGTAAAAATAAGGTGCACAGTCACTGCTTTCCTGGTGCTCGTGTTTCTGAAATCGCTGCTCGCGTTCCCGAGATTCTGAACGGTGACGAGTGCGTCGGAACTGTGGTCCTGCACGCGGGAGGGGCAGACATCAGACTGCGCCAGACGGAGGTTCTGAAGAAAGACTTCAGGAATCTGATCGATACGGTACGCAGCACATCGCCTGATATAACGATCATTGTGTCAGGACCGCTTCCCACGTACCGACTAGGTCATGAAAAGTTTAGCAGATTATTCGCGCTAAATGAATGGTTAATATCATGGTGCAATGAGCAGAAATTGCTCTTTGTAAATAATTGGAATCTGTTTTGGGAGCGTCCTAAGCTTTACCGTGCTGATGGCTTACACCCAAGCAGATTCGGATCGGATCTTCTGTCAGATAACATCTCCAAAATGTTAAATACCTTTTGACTAGTAACCAAAAGTCCAAATCATAGTCTCTGCTGCACCAAATTAACTGATATAAATACTAGTGTAGAACATTGCATAGAAATTGTGTCTATTCCTCGTTTAGTGAGATCAAATAATAAATCTACTGCAGGATCTAGGAAAAATCTAATTGTTATTAAAACAGAAAATGTTGCTATTAGTAAACAAAAACAATTTCTAAAGCTAGGTCTTCTAAACATTAGATCACTCACACCTAAGGCAGTTATTGTAAATGAAATAGTCACAGATAATAGCTTTGATGTACTTTGCCTTACTGAAACCTGGCTTAAACCAAATGATTATTTCGGTCTAAATGAGTCTACTCCATCAGGATACTCCTATAAGCATGAGCCCCGTCTGATTGGTCGTGGCGGCGGTGTTGCAACAATCTATAGAGATTTTCTTAGTGTTACTCAGAAAACGGGCTATAAGTTTATTTCATTTGAAGTACTTGTACTAAATGTTACGCTCTTAGACGCTAGAAAAACATCCCTATTATCTTTAGCCTTGGCTACCGTATATAGACCGCCAGGGCCTTACGCTGATTTCCTAAAAGAATTTGCAGATTTTCTCTCAGACCTATTGGTCAATGTCGATAAAGCATTAATTGTTGGAGATTTTAACATACACGTAGATAATCAAAATGATGCGTTAGGGGCTGCGTTTATAGATTTATTAAACTCCTTTGGGGTTAAGCAAAACGTTACCGGACCAACTCATCGTTTTAATCATACACTCGATTTAATTATATCACATGAAACCAATCCAACCGATATAGATATCAATCCACAAAGTGATGATGTCACTGACCATTACATGGTAACTTGCATATTACGTACCCCTGTAATATATCATGCTGCGCCGCGTTATCGATTAGGCAGAACAATCCTTCCATCCACCATAGATAATTTTTCAAATTGCTTATCGGATCTGTCTCAGCTGCTGTCTGAACCTAAACAAACAGATGAACTAGAGGAACTAACCAGCACTATGAGCACCATTCTCTCTGGAAAATTGAATATTGTTGCACCTATGAGACTAAAAAAGGTCAGAGAGAAAATTAAAGTACCATGGTACAACAATACTACGCGTGTTCTAAAGAGAGAAACACGTAATTTAGAGCGTAAATGGAAACAAACTAACTTAGAGGTTTTTAGAATCGCTTGGAAAGACAGTACGTCACGTTATAAAAAGGCCCTAAAAGCGGCCAGGGCTGAGCACCTCCGCAAACTAATAGAAAATAACCAAAACAATCCTAGGTTTTTATTTAACACCGTGGCTAGACTAACAAATAAACAAGCGTCACCTGAACAAAATATTCCGTTACAGTTTAGTAGTAATGATTTCATGCAATTTTTCACGGAAAACATCAGAACCACAATTGTAAACGTTCAATCCTCAATCGCACCTTATAATTCAGCCTCAATTATCACCCCGCAAGAACAATTACAGTGCTTTACAACTATAGAACAAATAGAGTTAAATAAACTTATCACTTCCTCTAAAACAACAACATGTTTATTAGATCCCATACCAACTAAACTACTGAAAGAAGTGCTACCTATAGTGGAAGAGCCTCTCCTCAATATTATTAACTCATCTTTAACTTTAGGTCATGTTCCAAAAACATTTAAACTGGCAGTTATAAAACCACTCATTAAGAAACCACAATTAGACCCAAATAACCTAGCAAATTATAGACCCATTTCAAATCTTCCTTTTATGTCCAAAATACTAGAAAAAGTTGTGTCCGCCCAACTAGGCTCTTTCTTACAAGAAAATGACGTCTATGAAAAGTTTCAGTCTGGGTTCAGGCCGCACCATAGCACTGAAACTGCGCTCGTTAAAATCACAAATGATTTACTTTTAGCTTCTGACCAAGGCTGTATCTCAATATTAGTTTTACTTGATCTTAGTGCTGCGTTCGATACTATAGATCATACAATACTCTTAGATCGACTACAAAATTATACCGGTGTTCAAGGACAAGCATTAAGCTGGTTCAGATCATACCTATCTGACCGCTATCATTTTGTCTATTTAAATGGAGAAAAATCGATCATAACTCCAGTAAACTATGGAGTGCCGCAAGGATCTGTGTTAGGCCCTCTATTATTCTCAATATATATGCTGCCACTTGGAATTATTATAAGGAAACATGGAATTAGTTTCCATTGTTATGCTGATGACACTCAAATATATATTTCATCACGGCCGGATGAAAACGCTAAATTATCCAAATTGACAGAGTGTGTTAAAGATATAAAAGATTGGATGACGCGCAATTTTCTTTTATTAAATCCAGACAAGACAGAGGTACTACTTATCGGTTAAAAAAAACACCCACAAAACCTCCTACAATACAACTTTAACATAGTAGGATGCCCTGTTACTTCATCCTCTACAGTAAAAGACCTGGGTGTTATATTAGATTGTAACCTGTCTTTTGAAAATCATATTTCATATGTTACAAAAACAGCCTTTTTCCACCTCAGAAACATTGCTAAGCTACGTAATATGCTGTCTGTTTCTGATGCAGAAAAGTTAGTTCATGCGTTCATGACCTCGAGATTAGATTACTGTAATGCTTTATTAGCTGGTTGTCCTGCATCTTCAATAAACAAGCTACAGTTAGTCCAAAATGCCGCCGCTAGAGTTCTTACTAGATCAAGAAAATTTGACCATATAACACCAATTTTATCATCACTACATTGGTTACCTATAAAGTCACGTATTAATTACAAGGTATTGCTACTGACTTATAAAGCCCTAAACGGCTTAGCTCCAGTTTATTTAACGGATCTTCTATCGACCTATAATCCATCACGCTCTTTAAGATCACTAAATTCGAGGCTTTTGGTCATACCTAGGATATCCAGATCCACCAAAGGAGGGAGATCATTTTCACATTTAGCTCCAAAACTCTGGAATAGCCTTCCTGATACTGTTCGTTGCTCAGACTCGCTCTCCCAGTTTAAAACTAAATTAAAGACGCATCTCTTCAGCCAGGCATTTATATAATATTTTTAATCTTACAGTTAAATCCGGTCTCTACTTCATAAACGCCAGAGGAGAACTGGCCCCCGACTGAGCCTGGGTTCTCCCAAGGTTTTTTTTTCTCCATTAGGTCACCTGATGGAGTTTTTTCGGTTCCTTGCCACTGTTGCCTTTGGCTTGCTCAGTTGGGGATGCTTAATTTAATTAATCAATCAACAATACTATTGATCAGCATTATCAAACATGGATGTTTTACACTAGAAACAAACACTGATGTACTATTTTATTTAATACTGTGAAGCTGCTTTGATACAATCTGTATTGTGAAAAGCGCTATATAAATAAAGTTGACTTGACTTGACTTGACAATTTGTACATATCTGTAAATGGATATTATATATGTGTGTGTGTGTGTGTGTGTGTGTGTGTGTGTGTGTGTGTGTGTGTGTGTGTGTGTGTGTGTGTGTGTGTGTGTGTGTGTGTGTGTGTGTGTGTGTGTGTGTGTGTGTGTGTGTGTGTGTGTGTGTGTGTGTGAATACGTATATCCTTGTTGTTAATTCAACATTCTATATTATAAATATAGACATTATTATTGCTGATGATGATGATAGTCATAGAGTCAGTATTATCTTTCCAGATATTATTATTACTGACATAATTATGGAAATCATTTTATATACCTATGTAAATATATATATATGTGTGTGTTTTGTTTGTTGTCAGACTTGTTTTATATTTACAATGCTGTCTTCGTATATATTGTGTCTTATGATGTCCTGTCCTAGACACAAAAGATAGATAAAATTAGCTTTCAAAAAAGGTTGCTTAACATATACATTTTGTGCTGTAAATAAATAATAATAATAATTATTATTATTATTATTATTATTATTACTTGAAAATTATTTATTGTAATTAGGAATTGTGAAAACTCACGTGTGTCAAGCATAGTTTTGGTTTGTTTTTCTGGGTTAATAATTGTAGAGACGTCCCTAATATAATATAAATTAATGTACATGATGCGTAATGTATTTTATTGTGAAAATGACGTTTTCTGTCTTAAACACCATTATATTAGCTTTTTCTATTGTTTCTTTATCTTTTCATCTTGATGCATTAAATTTATCTATTTATCTATTTAATTTACATCCAGTACACTACCGTTCAACAATTAGAGGTCAGTAATATATATATATATATATATTTAAAGAATTGAATACCCTTATTTTCATGCCATACAAATAAATGCTGTTCATTTTAACTTTCTTTTCATCACAGAATCCTGAAAAAAAGGCATCACATTTTCCACAAAAATAACTTTTTTCAACCTTGATAATAATAAGAAATGTTACTTGTGCACTAAATCAGCATATTAGAATGGTTTTGAAGACTGGAGTAATGACTAATGCAAATTCAGCTTTGACTTCTTGCAAAAACATTAAAACAAACAAACAAAAAAATATTATATAGATCTTAGCTTAAATAACAAATCTAAGAAACTTGTAATGGCAACTCAAGAAAGTATTTGGTTCTGATAATAGCTAATAAATTGTTCAGTAAACCTTTTAAACAGTTCTGAATAATGGGTAGATACTGGGCTTGGATTAAATTAAATTAAGTCTAGCTATCCCTAGACACACAAATCTTTTCAACTATTATACCGCTTTCATTTACCTAAGAATTATTTATATTCAGGTGTAATTAAGCAAGGGAGTCTCTTCTCTTCACAAGGAATTTGGAAATAAAACATTCATAGCCCAACATCCACAGAATAAACCTTTTACTATGTTGACTTGTAAATCTCCACTTCAGTCTGAAGAGATTCCAAGTATGTTTTGTCTTCAAATATTTCTAGTTAACTGACTTTTCTGATTCCTTCCCTGATAAAACAAGGCCAAAACATAATTAAGAGAAATCTAATGACTTGCTTGCCCTGGAATATAAGTACCAGTTCTTACAATTGTTCTGATGGTAGAAACAATCAGGCACGTGCACAGGTAGGGCTCAACCTGTGCAGAGCACATGCCCTTTTTGCCCTTACACTCCGAAGTGCCCTTTTTTGGGTGGTGTTTTTTTTTATTTATTTTTTTTTATCAATGCTATTGGTCACCATTTACGTCTGTCTGTCTGTTTTACAAATATTTAGCCAATGAAAGTTCTTAAAATGAACTTGTGTAAATCGCATTCGATCCTCAAGCTGTCAGTAAGCTGATAACTCCGCCCCCTCTATATTCACTGAATCAACGGAAGTTCCACAAGCAGCCGCACAGTAGACCGCAGCTGAACGAAGTTTTGCGAAGGGTAAATAAATATCTTGTTGTTTGAATAAATAGGCTACTACTAAACACTATGCCTATAAAGGCTAATATTTTATTTATTTGATGTCTGACTCACTGAGACATGTGGGACGTCGCCTGAGACTGAGAGGTATGGCTAGCATTTGACATCTAGTCATAGCCAATACATAGACACTTTAATAGCCTGTGCATACAGTAGCCTTTCATCTTTTATAAAATGCGATTTTGGCCAAATGTATTTTACAGAAGGAAAAACTGAGCGCCCATATAGGTACAACAAACTAGTTGGTTATAACCTGTTGATGCAAATGTAATGTGATGCCGCCGGCGCCGTTTTAATGACGGACAAAAAATGCAAATTTTCACACATTCGCTGGTCAAAAACTAGATACTGATAAGTAATACAACAACATATAATTTGTTTTTACCATCGGAAAAATAACAGGTGCGCCCCCGCGCTGTTTCGTACTGGAACTTACACAAAGCGACGAGTGATCCTCGTCACCTAGGTAACATATATTTTAAGAAGTAAGACATTTCTTCTTTGATTTATGATTGCTGATATACACCTAATTTATTAACATTTAGACTAATCATGTTATGGCTAATTCAAGGCTGTTAATATGCACGTATTATCTAGCTAATTTTTTAATCTATAGTATTCTACACTCTCCGCTCGTCCTCACATGGTTTTACTACAGTAATATTGTAGTAGTGACTTGCATTTTTTTTTTTACAGAAGATGACTGAAATCTTTATATTTTATCATGCAGAGTGTAATTCATGATTTAATTCATTCCAAGGCTTCATTTATTTGATCCAAAATACAGCAAAAACAGTAATATTGTGAAATATTTTTACAATTTAAAATAACTTTCAGCATCATTACTCCAGTTCAGTACTCTTCAGTGTTACGTGATCCTTCAGAAATGCTTTTCACTGCAACTGTACTTTTCACACTATTTATTTATTTATTTATTTATTTCATTGCTGGCTTATTTTAGGGAAAGTGTAGTGAATAAGAGACCTTCAAGAGACCAACATCCCTGGCTCACAGAAGGTTGCTGTTAGGTTTAAAGAAGCCCTTAAAACCATGTTTATCTATATTATCTATATTATTATTATTTTGATTGTTATTAATCGTGAATAAATCTAAAGCTTTTGAGACTATTATTTTGTGTTATTGAAAATGGGAGGGGGGTGCCCTTTTTTTAGTTTCAGCACATGCCCCTCAAAAAGTCTGTGCACGGCCCTGGAAACAATTATATAAAAAATATATATGTTCAATGTAACCACTTAAAAAAAAAAAAAAAAAAAAAAAAAAAAAAAAAATATATATATATATATATATATATATATATATATATATATATATATATATATATATATATATATATATATATATATATATATATATTTTTTTTATGTATACAGTGAGGAAAATAAGTTGAACACCCTGCTATTTTGCAAGTTCTCCCACTTAGAAATCATGGAGGGGTCTGAAATTGTCATCGTAGGTGCATGTCCACTGTGAGAGACATAATCAAAAAAAAAAAAAATCCAGAAATCACAATGTATGATTTTTTAACTATTTATTTGTATGATACAGCTGCAAATAAGTATTTGAACACCTGAGAAAATCAATGTTAATATTTGGTACAGTAGCCTTTGTTTGCAATTACAGAGGTCAAACGTTTCCTGTAGTTTTTCACCAGGTTTGCACACACTGCAGGAGGGATTTTGGCCCACTCCTCCACACAGATCTTCTCTAGATCAGCCAGGTTTCTGGGCTGTCGCTGAGAAACACAGAGTTTGAGCTCGCTCCAAAGATTCTCTATTGGGTTTAGGTCTGGAGACTGGCTAGGCCTCGCCAGAACCTTGATATGCTTCTTACAGAGCCACTCCTTGGTTATCCTGGCTGTGTGCTTCGGGTCATTGTCATGTTGGAAGACCCAGCCTCAGCCCATCTTCAATGCTCTAACTGATGGAAGGAGGTTGTTCCCCAAAATCTCGCAATACATGGCCCCGGTCATCTTCTCCTTAATACAGTGCAGTCGCCCTGTCCCATGTGCAGAAAAACACCCCCAAAGCATGATGCTACCACCCCCATGCTTCACAGTAGGGATGGTGTTTTTGGGATGGTACTCATCATTCTCCTTCCTCCAAACACGTTTAGTGGAATTATGACCAAAAAGTTCTATTTTGGTCTCATCTGACCACATGACTTTCTCCCATGACTCCTCTGGATCATCCAAATGGTCATTGGCAAACTTAAGATGGGCCTTGACATGTGCTGGTTTGAGCAGGGGAACCTTCCGTGCTATGCATGATTTCAAACCATGACGTCTTAGTGTATTACCAACAGTAACCTTGGAAACGGTGGTCCCAGCTCTTTTCAGGTCATTGACCAGCTCCTCCCATGTAGTTCTGGGCTGATTTCTCACCTTTCTTAGGATCATTGAGACCCCACGAGGTGAGATCTTGCACGGAGCCCCAGTCCGAGGGAGATTGACAGTCATGTTTAGCTTCTTCCATTTTCTAATGATTGCTCCAACAGTGGACCTTTTTTCACCAAGCTGCTTGGCAATTTCCCTGTAGCCCTTTCCAGCCTTGTGGAGGTGTACAATTTTGTCTCTAGTGTCTTTGGACAGCTCTTTGGTCTTGGCCATGTTAGTAGTTGGATTCTTACTGATTGTATAGGGTGGACAGGTGTCTTTATGCAGCTAATGACCTCAAACAGGTGCATCTAATTTAGGATAATAAATGGAGTGGAGGTGGACATTTTAAAGGCAGACTAACAGGTCTTTGAGGGTCAGAATTCTAGCTGATAGACAGGTGTTCAAATACTTATTTGCAGCTGTATCATACAAATAAATAGTTAAAAAATCATATATTGTGATTTTTTTTGGATTTTTTTTTTTTAGATTATGTCTCTCACAGCGGACATGCACCTACGATGACAATTTCAGACCCCTCCATGATTTCCAAGTGGGAGAACTTGCAAAATAGCAGGGTGTTCAAATACTTATTTTCCTCACTGTGTATATATATATATATATATATATATATATATATATATATATATATATATATATATATATATATATATATATATATATATATATATATATATATATATATATATATATATATATATATATATATAATAAATTGTAGCAAGGTTTTGTAGCAGGACACCCCCATCTTGCAATACTACAACGGGGTTGGTTGTCTTGCCTGAGTTCAACAGATACAACAACAGTATAGACAGTAAAGAAAGACAGTGGACGACAGATAGTGAAAGATAAAGACAGAGACAGTGAGAGATGGACACTGGACAGCCACATGGCATCAGAAGAAAAAAGGGATGACACTATTGCATTGCTCCTGGATGTAAAAATTAGATTTACAGTGTTAAAGCAAAGGACAAGTGCAACTGCCGCTGAAACAGGAAACAGTACTGCTTCACTTCCCGATACACATTTAGACAAAGTCCCACTGCCTCGAGATTTCCATAGTTATACTTGGATATACAATATGTTGCCAAAATGACAGTCAGAAATTAAATAGACACACCCATTACAAAAGATATATCAAAACATTTTTTTTTCTTTTAAATGGTTATGTTTGTCGTGTTTGTAATATAATTAGAGGCCAAGTACCAAAGGAGCGTACAGGCACCTATTTTATCCATTGACGTTGTAAGGCGGGTACCAAAATGTCTGGGCTATCCCTCGAGAGAACAGAAGGCTCTCCTGAGAATTAACATTTGAACTCTCTCCTGTAAATGTAACAGCAACAGCAACATCCGAGACACAGCACACAATGCAGCTCACACCTCACTTGGACAATCTCCCCCTTCTCCCACCTTCTCCTCCTCACCTAAAATTAACTGAGAACCTATGCAATGTTAATGATGTACAAAAAGTAAATATGCATGTTTGGTATCATTTAAAGTGTCGCAGTGCGCCTGGTCTCATTCTCCCACCTATAATGAAAAGCTAAAAGAAGTTATAAAATATGAGAAAAAGTGATGTGTCCCTTAAATGTGTTCCTTCCCCCAGATCCTCCATTCAAACTACCTCCTGTATGTAAAACAAGAACCCGTTCAAGTACAAATTGTGATCTTACAGTTGTGAACCCTTCAATAGGGGACCAAAATCTAATTATAATGACAGACACCACCATTGGTAAGAATATTGAATTGGTATGGTATGGTATGGTATACTTTATTGTCCCAATGGGAAATTTGTTTTAGGCTCACAAATACAACCACTGCATCGCCACACATATAAAACATACACAATACATAAATAGAGAAGAGAGGTACACATTTACACCCAAGTAATTGACCTACTGTATACACTGAAAGTGGTTTACATCCTGCCACTCAGTACACTGGAAAGTAATTGGAATCAATCCCTCTATACGCTTGGAGACAATTGGCATCACACCGCACTATACACTGGAAAATAATCGGCGTCACGCCGCTCTATACGCTGAAAAATAATTGGCATCACGCCACTCTATACACTATAAAATAATCGGCGTCACGCCGCTCTATATGCTGAAAAATAATTGGCATCACGCCACTCTATACACTATAAAATAATAAAATAATCGGCGTCACGCCGCTCTATACGCTGGAAAATATTTGGCATTACGCCACTCTAAACAAGGTAAATCTAATTAACTGGGTTTATAAGGAAAATGAGCAGAAGAGTCTGTAGGTTGACTTCCCACATGACCGCTGTGTGTAATTTTCGTTGGCAGGTAAATGTTTATTTAATTCCTCGATTTCCGAATTATTGTTATTGTAGTTGATTGACCGATGATTTTATTGTATGGATTGGATTTCGAATTATTGCTCTATTACCAGGTCAATAAATTTTAAACATTTGATTTTATTTTGACTGACTCTAAGATTGTTTTCCCAAGTAGATTATCAGATTCGTATATTCCCACAAGTTTGCGTCAGATTAGTGACGACTAATATTTGACATCAATTCAAGTGGACTTGGGTTGCAGAGACTATTTAATTCCGTTTTGGGCAGCGAATGCTGTTTGATCAACCTAAATCTGGGTGTGTCTAATTACCTCTGTCTTAATTTTACTTTAGATAAGTGTACGTGAGAAATCACGGGCTTGGCCACATCCAAAGCTATTATAAGAGAAGTAAAGTTGGTCGACTTGCATCTTTTAAAAGTGGCCAAAACCTCTACTTAAGTAAAATGATTAAATTAAGTTCAAGTGTATGCAATTTCCATGGGGGCTATTAAAGTATCTTTGATCATGTAAGGATGAATCCGACCGTCTAATATATTATAGCCAATTACCTCTGTTTGGTGACCAAAACTGGCGAGATTGTGTCGTGACACCTGCGAAAGATGCAAGGACCTCTAAGTAATATAGTTTCTTAATTTGAGCGAGTAAAACTGGATTAAAGAGTTAATAAAAAGAATAATCAAACATTCGCTAACTTTTAATGATTCCCAGATATCATTAAAACCTTTTTCATTTATGGAGTCAGATGAAATAACGAGTTAATATGTGGTGGTGTGGCCAAGAACAGGCATGACCAACGCATTCTCATCCTAGGGCGTCATATACTGACGCTTTTGACATTTCGTCTACATCGAACGCACATGGCACCCTTTAGCGTCAATATGACACGCACAGAGCTTTGTTCGGTTATGGGTAGGTTTAGGTCTGGGGTAGGGTTAGGGTTAGACCACTAGGAGGCGCCTTCTGGCCCATATCTATCTGCGTCTCATATTGACGCTAAAGGGTGCCATGTGCGTTCGATGTAGACGAAATGTCAAAAGCGTCAGTATATGACGCCTTGGGATGAGAACGGGCTGGCATGACAGGTAGTGTACAGATGAGAAGATTTATTTCTTCCAAAAATTATACACAGGGGCAGATGTAATGATAATAATTTCCAAAATAAAGTCCATATAAAAATCAAAGACTTAAGATGGAAGTTAAACTGAAACTAACAAAAATTAGCTTAGAAAATAAATAAATCTCCCCTGTTAAAGGGGGGGTGAAACACTCATTTTCAGTCAATCTCATGTTAATCTTGAGTACCTATAGAGTAGTACTGCATCCTTCATATCTCCAAAAAGTCTTTAGTTTTATTATATTTATAAAAGAAAGATAGGCAGTTCCGAGTCTTTCCGGAAAAAAACGAGCAGCTGGAGGCGTGCCGTGTGGGCTGTGCTTACGCGCCGATAGCTAACAACACAGACATTTGAAGCAGTTTTACTCACCGCCTGCGGTTCCAACGCACGACCGTGAACCTTTATCATTGGGACTGCTCCATCCTTAAGTATTAGACAATCTGCAAATCCGGCGTCGAACTGGGCTTTGTTTATAAAACAATCATCGTCGAAATGCAGGGAACAAACAGTTTTGCACAACTCCGTTGATGCTCTGGAAAAACAAACTCCATCCACTGGTCCCTTAACGTCGGGTTCTTTGGGAATCTGTGCAGGGATGTCTTGCCATGGCAACTAAAAACCCACTTTTTTGGTGACACTGACTTCCCTAAAGCCGAGCACAGCGCTGTGATGATGGGCGAACTGCTTTCGCTCTCTTGCTCTGGTCTACGGTTGCGCGCGCACCCCTCGCTCTTCCGATAGAAGTGCCCTTAGGACCCATATAAGGAAATTCCGCACCTTCTGACGTCACACATGCCCATACTCGAAAAAAAATTTCTGAAACTTGTGACAAACCCGGAAGGAGCATTTTTGGCACAGCAATACTCCTTCAAACGTACAATTTAATTTTTGAAACTTTGTCCATGTTTAGCATGGGAATCCAACTCTTTAACAGTGTTAAAAACTCAGTATGCATGAAATAGCATTTCACCCCCCCTTTAACAAAATAACAACAAACCAAAAACCACTAAGGTCAGCAGATTATGATGTTACTATGGCTGGGCAAATCTGACTCCCCTCTGATATTCACTGCTAGATATACTCCTTTAGCCTTTACCAAACAAAAATAAAGGTAAATATCAAATAAAACTTTCCCCAATTAACAATAATATTTGCAACAAAATATCCACTGTATCGTACCTTACATAATACAATCAAATACTTTAAGCACAATACAAAAACTACTCCAAACAAACAAACCAAAAATGAAACTGAATGAAATGAAATAAAAGATCCCCCTCTGATCGGATCATGATGGTACAGTCCAACTTCCTCTGGAACAGCATAAGTTTGGAGGCTGAATCCCCACCTCTCCCTTTGTTTGCTGACACATGGAATGCGGACGTTCACTCCATGGACCAGAGGTATCTAGGACTCAGGTAGAGTTAAACAGCAAAGAAGAATCTAAGAAGTGTGCATCCTTATGTACATTCAAACTTTAATAAACTTAACTTGTTAACGTATCATGTGTTTGTTTCTTATACTAAGGGGATTTAAATAAAGTAACAAACCATGTTAAACTTTAAACCAAATTAATCTTCAAAATAACCAATTTAAATCATGGTAGAGTTAAATGTGTCTTCACGTCTTATCTACCGAGCCTGAGGAGTTTAACTTAATTGACTTTGATATCGATCTTGAGTTTCTTCACGTCATGTCTACCGAACCTGAGAATCTTCACGTCATGTCTACCGAGCCTGAGGAGTTGAGCTTAATTGACTCTGATATCGATCTTGAGTTTCTTCACGTCATGTCTACCGAGCCAGAGACTGTTCACGTTATGCCCGCCGAGCCAGAGATTGTTCACGTCATGCCCGCCGAGGCAGAGACTGTTCACGTCAGTCCTGCCGAGCCTGAGCTTCACGTCAGTCCTGCCGAGCCTGAGCTTCATGTCAGTCCTGCCGAACCCGAATCTTCTGTCCCCGAGTCTGTCTCTGAATTCCCACCCAGCCTCCCTCTCCCGCCTCCTCCCATCTACCACCTCTCAACCCTTCCACCACTGCCTGCCAGCCCCTCAGCTCCTCCTACCACCTTCAGGGTGGTGGAGTCGCTGTGGGTCTGCCGGCCTACAGCTCCAGCCTGGTCAGTGGGTCTGCCGGCCTACAACTCCAGCCTGGTCGGTGGATCCCCGGTCTCCACCTCCAACCTCCGCAACCAGGACTCCACCTCAGCCCAACGGTCCATTAACATCCCCTTGTCTCCTACCTCCCTCAGCTCCACCGTGGCCCATCTAGTCTGCAGTTCCGCCAGGCTCCCTCGCCCCCCTGATCCACCTTGGTCGCTCGTCAACCTTTCCTCACCTCTGGACTGCACTCCTCTGGCTACGCCTCGTCCCCCCGGCTCCATTGGACTCCTCACTCCCTTCAGTTCCTCCTTGTTCTTCACTCCCTCTGTCCTAACCGTGCCCATCTGTGTCCACACCTGCACCTCAGTCGCCAGAGCCAGCGGCCCCGCCATTTCCCGCCGGATCCTTGGCGTCGCCTGGATGCGTCGGCTTTCCAGCTCCACCCTGGTCTCTTCTCCCACCTGCTAGGCAGAATCCTGTCAGTCGGCCCCCTGGAGTCGTCAGCCCTACCTCCTCCATGGCTCCTCCCTCCGTCGTCTCCGCCTTGGCCGCCTGCTCCGCCCTGGATGCCTGCACAGCCTGCTCCGCCCTGGGCCCTCCTGCCTTCAGTCTTCCCTCACCTGCTCTTTGTCCTCCTCCTACTCCCCTCCCTCCCTCCCTCCCTCCCTCAACTGCAATGTGAAGTTTCTGCAACAATAACATTAACTAATATAATTCAGAATACATTTCTTACCTTACATCTTTTTTGTCTTCAAATCGCGTTCATCTTCTTCTGGGGTAAATCCAATGTAAGCTGACTTCACAGTTCACAGTGACTCTTGAGAGCAGAGACTGATGAAGTTTGGTGCTTTGTTTTTGAGGTAATGAGTGCGTCCTTAACGTGGAGATTTGCATGTCAATTTCTTTTGCGCGTGTGGGCGTGGTCACATTAAAAATAATGAGCAAGGGTTTGAGAAACTGAAAAATCTTGTTGGTTTTGTATAAATTACTTAAACAGAGAATGTGTTTTCATTTTGAATACGATCATTTAAAAGTACACACTTAAATGTTTATAAAGATATATGGCTCATAAATGTGTGAAAAGTATTCGCTGAGTTTTGTTTCAGTTTATAGACGTGCTCAAGAAAAAAGTTCACCGAGACGGAGAGGCAGAAAGCACACCCTGTTTATTTTCTTTATTTTACAAAAGTACAATGTTTTGTTTGATTGTAAGTGGGCACATACAAAAGAAGACATCTCACAGATTCTTTTTTCATATTTCTTTTTTCTGTATGACCATAAATGACGGAGTAATTTAAGTTTATTGTGCTACTATGTGAAGAAAATCCAGCAAAAATGCGCCGGCGCGTTTGCCGACCCCAGAGGGTTCAGTTCAGTCTTTGTCCGTTACCCGTTGTACTTAGTGATTGTGAGTATCCTGCCTGCTTGTACCCACTGGAATTTATATTAAGTAAAAGTCTGTATTGGAGCCTTTTGCCTCTGTCTTCTTCTGCCTGCACCAAACCCTGACAATGGGGTGATGCCAAGGGCGGAACAAACATTAGCCAGCTATCCGAGTCAAGAAACTCAAGTTCAAGATGCTGACATTGAAGCAGATCGTGACTCAAATCAGATCAGATGACTGATTTGTCTTAAAAAGATCTAAAAGACGCATACTTTCATGTCTCCATCCTCCCTCAACACAGGAAGTTTCTGAGGTTTTCTTTCGGGGGCAAAGAATACCAATATCACCCTGTACGTTCACCAAATACAAATACATACACCAAATACTCTGGCCCCGCTCAGGCTGCAGGGCATACGCATTTTGAATTACATGTACATAGACGACTGGCTGATTCTAGCGGAGTTGGAGCATTTGGCAGTTTGGCATTGAGATGTCGTTGGAGCACACATGCAGAAATTGGGGTTGAAACTCAATGCCAAGATGAGTGTGCTTTCTCCATTACAGAGAACCATTTTCCTGGGTTTGGTTAGGGAATCAGTCACGATGCGAGCCGTCCTATATCCGCTTGTGTAGCTGCTATCCTCACAGCCACAAAACAGTTAAAGCTAGGCCAGTCACTCACTGTGAAACAGTTCCAGAGACTCTTGGGCCTCATGGCAGCGGCGTCCAATGTGATACACTTTGGACTGCTGTACATGAGACCCTTGCAGTGGTGGCTCAGGACCAAAGGGTTTTCCCCGAGGGGGAACCCACTTCGTACGATCAAGATCACGTGGCGGTGTCTCCGCATCTTGGTTATATGGAGGAAACCTTGGTTCCTGTGCCAGGGTCCTGTGTTAGGAGTTCAATGTGTTGAGTTACTCTCACGACAGATGCTTCGCTCACAGGCTGGGGAGCGGTAATGGAAGGCCGCTCAGCTCAGGGTCTGTGGGGGAGTCATCATCTCTCTTGGCACATAAATTACGTGGAGATGCTGGCAGTCATCAGGGCACTGAAGAATTTCCTCTCAGATCTGAGGGGCCATCATGTGCTTGTCTGGTCAGACAACACATTGGTGGTCTCTTACATAAATCACCAGGGGGGTCTGCGCTCGCATCCACTATGCAAACTGGTGCACCAGATCCTCCTGTGGTCCCTAGGGAAGATACTCTCCCTGAGGGCAGTGTATATCCCGGGATACCAAAATATTGGAGCAGACATCCTGTTGAGGCAGGGGCTGAGGCCAGGGGATTGGAGACTCCACCCCGAGGTGGTGGAGTATATATGGGAAGCTAAGCGGAAGTGGATCTGCTTGTGTCTCAGGACACGACACACTGTAACGTTCACTCTTACAATTGAACTAGTTGACATGCATGCTTTAGACGCAATCATGCAGGCGCATTTCCAAAGCGTCATTGACGCAGCATCTTGTTCCCTTCTCAGGGAACTATGGTGTAGGATTGAGTGCGAAACAAACACAAATGAATCTTCCAGTTGAATTGTCCAAACATAATTCCAGACACCAAATCACCAACCCCAGAGCCATAAAATCAGGCTCCAGCCAGTCTACCTAACCATGAAAACCCCCAGCTAAGAACTTTATGGCTATGCAAGCTTCAAAGAGATGGGCCCAACTAAAAGAAAAACGTTGTCAGCGTTTGATAGTGTTGGAAAGTATGATTGGTTCAGAGATGGCAACAGCATCAGTTGCTGGACCCCCATGACAGAGATACAAAACAGACCATCTTCTTCTTAAGGACCTCGGAATGACCTCAGGGTGTAAAATCTTTTCAAACCACAGAACTGAGATTTTACCTCAGTACTATACATAACTATACATAAAATCATTCGAGAAAAATTTTCGATGGACTTATAATCAAACATCATGCAACTACATGATTCTATTTTGTGTCTACAATATATGTGTGTGTCTATGCTTAGATCCCATATAATTCATGTAATTGTTATAACTATTAGATGCTTGAATGAAAGTGTGTCGTGCTTCCTATCAGCATGATCGTATGTTCTTAATTCAAAAGATGGCTTGATTGAAATCTGTGTAAAATGTTTCGTTCTTATAATAGTAATAATGTCTAAACCGTGGCCTCTGTCCTCTCTGCTAGAGCTTAGAGAGTAAGGAGAGCACAGATAAGCTTGATTTATGATAAGAAGTGAAGAGAACGCCACCTCCTAAATAAAGACAGTGTCTAATTGGTCAGAACTGATCCAGGAGGCCGGACAAACGTGTGAGTTTAAAATCTTAGACCTGAACAAAGTTTTAGAAGAGTTCTCAACAAGGTTAGAAAAAGTGCGCGAAGGGAGAAGAGACCAGACAGACAGTAACCATGTAAACGCGCAGATGAAAGAACCCAAATCAAGATCAGAAGAACATGGGTTAACTAACTTCATTCAAGCCATCATCTACTCTAATCTCAATTTCCTTTCTTTTCTTAGCTTCCTTTCTTTTCTGTTGTGAGTCTCGGTTCTAAGTTAAGTTTTGCGGCAAGATTTCGGTCCACGTTTCTTCTGCAAAGCCAGCTTCAACAAAGACTTTCCATCCATCCGCCATCCACACCACGTGAGTGGCCGCCACAGACATCTATCCAAGCACGGGGACACCAGCCAACGAACGAACTTGGGAAACCCCCTTTGACGCCGACCAAAGGAATTCCCAAAAGGAACGCAAAACGAGCAAGTAACCTCCAGACTCTTAAGTTGAACTGGTGTATTTGATATAGATTTAATAACCTACGAAACGATAGAAAGGTTAAATTAATGTTTGATGGATCGTTCAGGTCATGTCTTATAAGTGCATATAGAATCTTGAGATTTCATCATCTCACTCATCATCTCACTCTTTCCTCACTCTCTTCCTTTCTGCAACTCGTATGAATGTGTGTGTGCATGTGTTTGTGTTAGATATTAGTTGTGTTAGTCAGAATAATCAATAAAGTCTTGTTTGTATTTTTAAAGAGAAGTGTTACTTTTGTTATGTGCTTACGAATTTAATGTCTTAAACTGCTGATCTAAGTTACCTTGCTAACTATAGTATTTCACTATAGTTTGGATATTTATATATTGCAGAGCTGATAGTTACAGCCAGTTCAAATGAACCGCGAACGAGTCATTTGCTCGGTTGTAATAAGTGATTCTTTCGAATTCCCTATAAATTAATTAATAATTCCTTTGAGCTAAATCGACCTGTTAGAATCACTAAAATTACTAAATGATCTTACAATGGTTACAGTTGTAACCTGAGACATTTTCCCATATCAGAATTTTGTTTTAAATTGCTATATTTTACGAATGCATTGGTGTATTGTTACGAAACTCTGTATATGTCTTCGGTACCATGCCCTGAAGGTACTCAAAGTTTCGGGGCAGCGTCACCTTGTGGTCAAAAGTTATGATGAAAATTTAAAAAATTCTAATGGTTTTTGAATAAACTGGTGAAAACATACCAATTTTGCTATAGTAGGTCGAACTTCCTGTCCGCCATTTTGATTCTCTTTTAAAACTTACTTTTTAGAACTCCTATACCATTTTTCAAATTCACACCTTCACACCATGCCGGAAAAAAGTTATGGATTTTGTGTCGATAGACGAAACGGCTTTCATATACCGCTTCAACAAAGTTGAGTCATGATGCCAAAATGACTCTGAGGCTGTATCTTTGCAATACTTTGGCATATTGACACCAATCTTTGCATGAGTCATTGTCACCTTACTCTGACCACAGCACACTAATTTTGTGACAGCGCCACCAATTGGTCGAAAGAGATAAACTATTACATAATTTCTATAAGTGACTGTATTTATGATTTTCCAGCCATTTTTCCTAAAAACATGAAGCCTAACGTTTGGCGTGTTTTGCTTTTCAAACGCACAGCGCGGGTGACTCAAACCTTCAGCGTGTGCAGAGAACATTTACTGAAGCGATCAAGTCGCTCCAAACTATGAAACATTATTGTTAACACTGTGGCAGGCCAATGTTGGAGCCCAGGAGCAAAGAAGTAGGTCCCAGTTGGGGAAAGTCATCAATTATGAGTAATTCCACCTCTTCACCCTTCAAACATGGAACCACTCACAGCTGTAGCCGATAATGGCCCAATGGAGGTCTCTATAAATCTGGGATCTGTGCTTCACTCAAAAAAAGATGGTCCTGGGTGCAGACAATACCAGGATGAGGTAAAGAAGCAGAGGGAGGCCTAGAGTGAGGCAGACTGAAGAGTAAGAAAAGACACAGTTAACCTTGTAACCTCTGCTTTACCAACTTTGCCTTTCGTTTGTTCTGTCTTCCCTCTTCAAGGAGGCCTAGTGTTCAAGCGGACGGTGGGAACACAGCTATCACGAGTGCCCCAGAACGAGTTGCCACAAAACTAGATCTGGAGAAGGACAAAATGGGAGATGCAATTAAGGTCTTGTTGACCAGTCATGCCAAACAGAGAGAGGAGCTAAGTGCCCTTAGGGAGCCAGTTACTACCATGTGTCAAGTCATGTCCAAACCCAGCACCACCCTAGACGGGGGAGGTCCAGAGGGCCTGTCAAGATCTGTCCGCTAGAGATGCAGCTGATTATGGGAAGTTAAAGAAGGCCGTCTTGTCCCATTATGGGCATAGCCTCCCTGCTCGTGCCCAACATTTCCATGCATGGATTTTTGATCCAACCCAGCCAGTAAGACCTCAGATAGCCACATTGACTTGACTGACTAAGGCCTGGCTCAGTTCCGGGGATGGTCCCCCATTGATGGAAAGAATAGTGTTAGACCGTTGCATTCGTTCCCTGCCAGCTGAGGCAAAGTGCTATGCTGCGCAAACGAGTCTGAATCACGTTGAAACTGTGATAGTGCTGTTGGCAACCCATCAAGTGACATTTGAGGTAATGAAAGTTAATCATCAGAATGGGCCGCCCCAGCACAAGAGGAGAAAGAGGGGGGCCACTGGAGACAAGGTCTGTCACACCAGCCCAGCGTCAGAACCCATCTCACTGCCAACCCCTCAAGCTGAGGTTTCTTGGGATTTGACTTTACTTGAGTTTTAGGCCTTCCAGGGGGTTTTCGGTTGACTAGAGGCCAGTAACGGTCATACACTGGGCAGTCCCTACCTATCAGGACTGAAACTGGCAGGCTGTCGACCACCCTAGCTTTGAAATTGCACACTCCTCTGGGAGTGACCATCTCCACATGCGTGGTGGGGTAGCTTTTCTGATCTCCATGAATGCAAGACACCACAATGGGGGAACCTTTCTGGCCCAGTGCAAATTCCGGCTGAACTAAGATAACCATAATTCCTGAGTCTTGTAAGGCTCTTGTGTCTCGGTTGGCCAGTCTCACTGGAATTCGGGGAGCCATTGACCCCTGGCATGCCTTACTACCTGAGTCTGCTGAGGGCATAGATTCTTCATTTCCTGGGCAGCTCCAGGAGAGATGACCTTCCTGTCCACTTGAGTAACATGAGCAACTGCATAAAATAATAACAATAGCCTATAGCAGGTGGCCTATAAATCTTTAAAAAGAAACACTTCAGTAACACTACCATAGAGAAAAATATATTGATTATCATATGTTACTTCAAATGTTTCCATTCGTTGGATTCGTTCAATTTCTTACCTTAAAAATCTTTTTCATCTTCAAATCGCGTTCTTCTAATTCTTCTGAGGTAAATCCAAGGTAAACAGCACAGCACATTACAACGTGTCTTCCAAACTCGATGAAAATCAGAGGACTGATGAAGTCTAATGGTTTGTTTTGAGGTGATGGGGCGTTTACAAGTCTGCGTTCCTTTACATTGACGATTTGCATGTGAATTGCTCTTGCGCGCGTGGGTGTGGTCACATTAGAGGTAATGAGGACGCGCTTGAGAAACTGTACCTCTCATTGCTTTCATACGGATTACTTAAACAGAGAATATTTGTTTCTGACATGATTTACATCAATTAAAAATAGAGACTCCAAGATTTGTAAAGACATATGTCTCATGTCTCTGTGGCAAACATTTGCTGAGTTACTGTTCATTTTCTGTCATGTTTCAGAATGAATTTTACACTGAGAGAGACGGCAGAACGCGCATCATGTTTATTTTCTTTATTTTTAATAAAGAGTTATTTGAGTCTCTTTCGCACAGATAAGAAAAAAAGTGAGGTAATTGCGCCGGCGCGACCTCCGACCCCAGAGGGTTAATTGCTGCTTGCAGCTATATTTTCTATTAGAGTGTAAATCTATTTTCTAAATAATGTTAACTTAACTGACTGCTTCATTTCCACTTTAATTGTATTTTTATCATACTAATTTAATGTATCAAATTGACCCTGGTTCAAACAGTATGTAATACAAAATCACAAAGAGACCAAAAAAGACCAGTGTAGCTTCCATTCAGGCTTTTATCACTATACATGTATTTAGCTGACATAATGCTGTGATTTAAAATGAAAAATCTGCTCATTTTCCCAGCTTTGATCCCATCGTCCATTTCAAAGCATCTGCCTGGCTCAAAACGTATTGCTAAACTGGATTTTCTCCAAGAAAACACACACACGCGCACGCACGCACGCACGCACACAGAGACAGACAGACAGACAGACAGACAGAAAGGCACACAGACAGACAGATAGAGACACAGACAGACACAGACCATTGGATTTGGTTTGAGTCTGGCTAAAACTCTGAAGGAATAGTCTGTGTCTGTGTGTATGTGTCTCATTCTAAGGATAACTGAGATATAACTGTAACACCATCACAGCGGTCTGAATCTAATGGGTTGTCAGGGAGACACCAAAAGAGCCATTCTGTGGAACTAATGGCAGTTGGTGAAGTTTCATAATATCTGATATTGTGTTTTTGGAGTCTGTTCATGTCTCTATGAAATCTAATAGCTCTACAGGGCATCTTAAGACAAGACAAAATTGAAACCGCTAGGGTGTGTGTCTCTTATGCAGTTTGTGCCATCACTCAGTTCAAATCCAGGTGTGCCATGAACAAAACAGTGAAATCAAAGGCCAGCTTAAAAAAATGGCAGTTTTCAAACGTTCGGTTCATACTCACTTATTTGTTTTAGTTTTATAGCTGAGAGAAAGCAGAACTTCTGTCTCTTACTAAAGTAGTTTGCATCACCTCCCACACAAGACACTGTTTCATAAATATATTTAAACATTAATGAGCATTTCGAAGTTCAACTCGCAACACTGATTCTGGCACAAGCATGCTTTTGGCATACTAAACAACTAGATTCTCATTTTACGAGTGACAAATCAGATAAGACAGCATGTATATGGTATGATGACGTGTGTTCCGATAGTACACTCTTAAAAAAAAAAAGAAAAAAATTATTGGCATCTATGGTTCCATGAAGAACCTCCTTTTGGAGTCTTTGAGTGTAGACTCTTCCAGTTTTTCCAGTGTAGACAGCAGTGTTGATTTATAATGTGAACAATTTAGTTTTGACACCATTCTGCTCACATCCAGTGTAGATACTGTGCAACATTGGGTGTATGCTTGCCAAGCGACTTGTCATATTGTTATAGAAATAAACTTATGTGCACACCTGTGCTATTGAACAGCAGCTTTAAACACTATTCATCACTTACATAGGAAATGGCTACCTTAGGGCATTTCCAAGATGGCTTAGTCTTTTGACTGAACATACCAAGATTTTTTTTCAGAAAATATTGTAAAAGTACATATAAAAGTGGATTGTACTCTAGTCCTATGTTCTCTAATCGAACAGCTCAATGTTTTTTAACGCTCACACACACACACACACACACACACACACACACACACACACACACACACACACACACACACACACACATAATGTTCATCATTCTTGAGAGGTCATGCATCTCAAATTGTGTCCTGGTCTGATTTTAATGATTGATTAATTCATTAATCAGATATTAAAATGAGCTCTGAACAGCATCCTCTTTAGTACTGTGGCCAGATAATGTCATCACCATGTGCACTGAGCATGACTAATGAGAACATCTCTCTCTCTCTCTCTCTCTCTCTCTCTCTCTCTCTCTCTCTCTCTCTCTCTCTCTCTCTCTCTCTCTCTCTCTCTGTCTCTGTCTCTGTCTCTGTCTCTGTCTCTGTCTCTATCTCTCTCTGTCTCTCTCTCTCTGTGTGTGTGTGTGTGTGTGTGTAATCCGTGATGGTTTGCTAACATTTCTGTCATATACAGACTCGGTCTGTACTCAGTCCAACTGTAACACATGAAAAACAGACTGAGGCTTACACAACATGTCTGTTCCAAAACCTACTGAGCTGCCTACGGGCACAGCATTAAAGGTATATTTCACCCCAAAATAAAAATTCTGTCATTATATTTCACATCTTTCCAAACCCATATGACTTTTTTTCTTCTGTGGAACACAAAAGGTTTTTTGAAGAATATTCTGCCCACTCTTTTTAATATAATAAAAGTGGAGGAGGACTGAGGCTGTCAAACTCCAACATGACAAAAAAGCACCATAAAAGTATCATAAAAGTCATCCATATGACTCACAGGCTTTAGGTTTTCAAAGACTTCTGAAGCCTGAGGTTGCTTTCTGGAAGTAACAGAAATGCAATTCATTATTCACTAAAAATCTTCAAGTAAACATGAAATGGAAAGTTTTCTATGCATTTTTATATATCTTATTGCGAACAGATCATTTGTGCATGTTTCATTTATTTATTTCTATGTAGCTTTTGGCCATTGACATTTTGACTAAACACAAAGTCGAGACTTCTAGGCAGCGGGCTGTTATTCAAGTCATGCCCAAGACTGTGCATCTTGCTTGGGATGCTTTATAGTGAGTATACTAATATCAATGTGTACTTGTAAACTTGTCAGTGTACTATTTAAGTATTGCTTGGGACTAAATTGGCCCACTTGTAGTATATAAAAGTATACGTTTAAGTGTACAATAAGTGTACAGGCGACCAGGGTGGAGCAGGCAGTGCAGGCGACCAGGGCGAAAACGACCCTTCAGGCGGCCAGGGCGGAGAAGGGTAACAGTAGCCTTTAAGTATACAACTAATACTACTTTGTATACAAGTAGTACATTTTATAGTTTATGAAAGTACACACTGAAGTGTACTCTCAGTAAACTACTAGTTTAGTAGTTTATACAGCAACTAAGTTGTAAGTTTTAAGTGAACGCAGCATTATACTTATAGTTTAACTTACTATTTATATATTATTTTTGCACCTGCTGTATACTACTATGTTCAAATGTAGATATTATTTTTTTTTACTTGAAAAATACCTTTAACTGTACTTTAATTTAAAAAAAAATTATGCATGCATCCTTTTTTATCAGCACTTGAATGTTGGTAAATTTCATACAGAAAGGCAACATTTTAAACAAAAAAGTTGAGAAAATCACATTTTTGTCAAAGACTACACCTTGATCAGATTCAGAACGATGATCAAAACACAGATGGAGTAGATTGAGTCCAACACCCCCAAAGCTTCACAGTCGTTTTCTCTTCATGGGTTACGCTTCATTTCTTTTGGTAATATTAAGCAGTTTTGATTTACATGCTGTTTCATGTTTGATGATCATGTTATTTTACATTTGAGTGAGCAATCTTCTATCACTTGTTTCAGCTTCTTCTTTTCCTGTGTTTTGATCCAGAGATTCTGTACTAGAAGGTGTCATCTAGCGCCCCCTACCTGTAATGATTCATGTCTGTGTTCCTCTGTCTTGTCCCGTGTTTAGCAGTTCCCCGTTATGTTGATTAGTCTCCCCAGGTGTTTCTTATTTACCACGCCCCCTTGTTATCTTGTTTAGCTTGTTTGCATTTGTATTTAAACCTCTGTGCTTCAGCTGTTGCTTGTCGGTCGCTGTAGCTGTTTCCATGGTTCTGTCCTGAGTTCTGTGTTCCATTGTTTGCCCTGGATTTCCTGTTTGTTTCATTAAGTTAGTGCTTGCGTATGGATTCTCTCTCTGCTTCGTCCTTGCCTCATCGTAACACTACCGTATAACAGTTAAAACATGGATAGCTGGAAAATTCAGTCAATGTTGGGGAAAGAGTAAAGTAGAATTAGTGTAAATTCCTATGTACACTACCAGTGGACTAGCCTACACAAAAATTCAGATATGCAGAATTAGAAACATATCTGTTTTAAATAAATATTCTAATCAATATTTTCATACAATGGAAGTTTCATAAGACTGTATATGGAAAAACTATGTAATTTTTTTTTAATAGGCTACTCGATCAAAAGAGTTAACACGACTACAAGCCAAGTATACTTTGAATACTTAATTCTACCTTTAAGTATATCTCGATCAAACGATTGAGTACAAGTACAGGCCAAATGTACTTGAACTTTTCTCTCAATATGAGTCAAGTACACTTAAGTGTAATTTAAAGTATATTCTGAGAAGTACATAAAGTATATTTTTGAGAAGTATATAAAATGTAGACTGAAAGTATACTTTCTTATTTTTAGTTTAAAAGTAGTATACTAATAGAACACTTCTTTTTCGTAAGGGCCACCCCAAGCAAGAGAATTACTAATTATAACAGTATAAATAAACACATTCCAATTACACAAAATGTGTAAACTGCTATTTTTATATGAAAATATACGAGAGCATTAGAGTATCATCCTGTTGGCTTAGCAACATGATAAAGGCATATATACTTTGAGTAGAGTCTCCCATGTAGAGCACAATTAATGTGCCATGCGGAGTTGCTGCTTTGTAGAGCCTTCCAAAGCGTTGGCTTATGAAGTTGAATGAATGATGGTTAGAATATAGCCTCAGAAGTCAGCTGTCTAGGTAGGTAGTAGACAGCGAAGATGGCTCATTAGGTTTTGGAAGAGAGCGAAAGTGTATGCCATCTGTCACAAGTGTGTGTGCATACGCTGTAACTGTTGCATGTGTGTAAGGTTATGCTATATATATATACACATGGATATCTTAAGATTAATCCTGCTCCTCCTAGGTGATCAACTCTAAGAAAACTAATATAGCATCTCAGCACAACATAAACAGCCTTTTTCCCCCTGAAAATATGGCTACAGTGCTGACTCATGCACAGGCCGTTCCTCTGTCAATGGCAATCTGTGCACTGGATTTCTAAGCAACTGTGTTCATTACAACAGATATTCTGCTAACAATTACTCATCTAGGGCCTGTTCATAATATTATTATGAATAATTTAAGGCATAATTATTCAGAGAAAGAAAACGTGTTAATTTTCAGAAGGATATCACACTGTACAACAAATATATTTGTGGATTTGATATAGCAAATCCCTAGGGTTTTTCGCTGTTTAAGAAATCACACATTATATCAACAAGACAAAACTTTGTGTGAGGAAAGTTTTAAAGTTTTCAGTTAATTAAATATTTTTGTTTACGCCTTTGGCCTTTGATAGTGGCAAACTTGGTTCCTCATTTGACAAGCTTATTTGTCGGATAACAACAAATCTGTCAATGGTAAATCTGTCATTGCAGTTTGTGTGAAGGAGTTTATAAACACACACATTAAAATTCCCAGTTCATGAATCACCAGGAATCTGTCTTTGTAGCAGATTTATGTCCCCCAACACAAACTGTGAGTCAGCTACTCTGTTTATGCCGGCAACTCTCACAGTTGTACAACTTAAAGCTTTATCTGTAGCTTACTTTGACCAAATTACATTTTTTTTTTATATATTTTTACAGAGATGGATTATTTGTTGATATAATGCTTTGTGCATGTTTCCTTTGTTCCAGTTTTCCGCCTGTTTGACTTCCATGTTTGTTTCCTTGGTTGCTGATTTGAGTTACACACCTGTTCTAAGTTATGATGATTAGCTCCCTGACAACGGCATTTTTGGGGCCTGAAAATGCTAACTTTTGAAAACTGTACCATTATCGTCTCGGTGTAAACTACAAAAATGTGAATTTGTGAAAACAGTGACGTCATGCACATGCATATTGCGTGTTCAATCTATAGGCTAGTAGTGTTTCTTTAAAAAATGACACCAACTATTGGCCTGGCATGCATAATGCAGCATTTTTAGCCGTCTATTATTTCAAAAGCTGGACCCGGACCCGTGCAGATCCGAGAAATGCCATAAATGTACTGCCCGGAACTGACCTGGACCCGTCTATTATTTGAAAGCTGGACCCAAACCCGGTGGGAAGGCACAGACCCGAATGGACCCGATTGTCACATATTCCACACTAAATTGATTAACAAGTCAATAAACCAGTTGCAAAAAATAAAACTTTTTGCACCTAATTTTAGTAATGTTA
Source organism: Scardinius erythrophthalmus (assembly GCF_964197995.2). Taxonomy (NCBI): domain Eukaryota; kingdom Metazoa; phylum Chordata; class Actinopteri; order Cypriniformes; family Leuciscidae; genus Scardinius; species Scardinius erythrophthalmus. The sequence continues at coordinate 13,780,458 of NC_138223.1, read as the reverse complement.
GCCAGTTAGCGTCTATGTTAGCGTCTTCCTTCCTTGTACCTGACTGATTGTGATGCATTACAATCCTCCGACAAAAAAGTTCTATCCATGTTATTCCTCTCGTTATTCCAAGATTAATCCACTCATTATGTCAGCTTCAAAAGTCCACTTGATGTCACGGTGACGGGTGACAAATGTGACTTTGCAGATTTGCATTTCGACTCAAGTTAACTCGTATAATAACTTTGACTGTTTGCTCTTTTGCTATTTGCTCATTCAGAGCCATGGCCGCTGACGTTAGCATTATTTATTTGCTATGATCTCTGTGTTCTTTACGCCGAGTCTGACCACCAAAACTGTAAGATTAAACCAGACGGTTCATTCAAATTATTATAAAAATGGGAGAAAGTGTAAAGTGCGGCTTGGCGGAATAAGTTTTTTGGCAAATGCTTGAATGTTCACGGCAGGAGATAACAGCTGCTCTGTTCCAAAACATAGTCAGCTGCCTACAATTAGGCAGTAAAATTATGCTTCCTTTTAAGATACCTCGCTTTGCCAAAAATCAAAGGAAGTTTTGCATGTATTTTTCAAAGCAATCCCAGAATGTGTCGTGATGAGCACCATGAAAACAATAATGCAAGATTACAGACAGAGCCGAGAGAAAATTCAATCTCATTCTTCAAAGGAAATCAATACATATTTGTTTATTAGTGTACTTACTGCAGAGTATTGAGATGTTAGTTTAGCCACATGCTAACTGTAGAATCAACTGCAAGTGTTATTCTAGTGTCTTGTATGAAGCTTGTTATTGGAGTTTCTGCTCATGAGGAAGCTGCCGAGACATTGTGGCGACCTGTTAAGTTTGTAATGGAGTAATTATTATGCAGTTCCTTAGAGTATTTATGCCATATTATATTTTGCTCCATTTACATTGTTTTGCTACTGTTGGTATACTTACATTTGAAGCTTTCAAGAATCCAATAAATATGTTATCCCTTAAGTGAAGTTGACAAGTTCAAGGTGACTAAAGTCAAAACCAGTGCTTTTCAATAGTCTAGAAATGCCATTTTTTTCTTTCTAAAAAATTAAAATGTGGTGTGAGTTTTTACGCCCTATATCAGGACGTTTTTTACACCTTGTCAAGAAGCATGAAGTTATAATAAAAAAATGAAAACGTCAAGTAATGCAAATACCAAGGTGCATGACTATTGTAATCATTCAAGTTTTACCATGATTTCAAAGTACCATAGTATTACCCTTTAATACCACCATTCTAGTTCCACAACAATACTTTTTGGTGAGAAAAAAAAAAAAAGAGATCTCTTTAACATCTCAAATATATGGCAGAAAGAGGTTACTTTAACATTAAATGGATAATTTTGCTTGAGTCTCCTGCTCCTAACCCTTGTTTCCTGAGACAAAAACTCTAAAACTCTCACAGTGGTCTCCTTTAAAGTTTTAGAAGAGACCTCAACATCACACTCTGTGCTCAGATTTTTCTCCTCAACTAAAGACTCCGGTGTTTTCGGTGAAGTTAAAGAAAAACTTCAATGAATAAATAAAAGAGAAAGAAAGAGAGCAAGCTCTGAGAAAAAAAAAGGCAATTAATAGGTCATTTTCATTGGCATTTTAGTGAAATTACTGAACTTAAATATACAAGCTTCATAAAAATTATCATTCTAGAAGAAAATTTCAGACGGCACTCCAGAGGCTTTTGCATCTGAACTCTTCATATATATATATATATATATATATATATAATGGAGTGACAATAAAGAGATCTCCCACGTTTCTCATATCCCATTCTCATGTTGGACTCCTTTCTCTTAGAACTTTCTCATGTCTCAGTTGTCTACTTTTTTTTCCTCCTAAGGCATTTAAGAAGAAACATCTGAGATTGAGATTCTCAAATATTTCTTATTTAAGTATTAACAATGTCTTCAGAGCTTAAAAAGAGTAACCTTTTGAGCAATAAATTATTCCTATAATGGAGCCTTGGAAGAGATTACAGCAAGACAATGAAAATCTGTTCTATGTTTCTTCCACCACATTCTCAGTTTTGAGCCAATTTCTCTCTGATACTTCTCAGGTTGTATTTGTCTACTTTCATTTCTCCTAAGGAATTTCAGGAGAAACATCTGAAACACTGTTGATACTAAAATGAGAGATATATAAGAATCAAAGTCTTAGAAAAAGCAAACTGCAGAATACACTTTTTCCTCTGGAAGCCCATTTCTTTTTAATGTTTTTACATCTTTTTTCATCTCTGTCTCTGTTTCTTCATAGGGTTTAAATGAAATATTGTTATAGTCCGCCATCAAATGCCACTTTTCATGCTGGGATGGTTTTCTTTTTTGAGCAGAACTTGGACAACCTAAAAGACATATCATCCAACATAGGCCAAGACCTAGACTTATCTTCTCCATTTGCCCCCAAATCCACTCACAGCGTGGCAGTTAGACGTCTCATTTGCTGAGGGAAGGCCATGCTTCAGAAATTGGACAAAAGCGATCGATAACTCACTGACAGTCCTTCTCTGTAGGCCCAATTTAGATCTGAGACCCCCAACCCACACATCCCCTCGACAGCTTCCCTGCTATGCCATACTGTATGACACACGGTGACAAGCTAACAGCAGGAAACTGAGTGACAGTTGGCACTATGTCTGCTGTCCAGCCCAAACCGAAGGGCATGAAATGAAGAGTGGAGGGATCTACATCAGAAATTTCACTAGCTAGCTAAACCTTATAGAGCAAATAATAATTGATAAAAGTAATAGAAAGCTTTAGTGCAGTGCTTACTTAAAGGCAGGGTAGGTAGGATTTTTCTAAAAAAAAAACCATTCCAAATTTGTTTAAACTGTCTTTATATACCAATACATTATTAAAATGTAAGTACTCTGAAAAAGAGAGTATAAAAATCGAGTGTCTGTAGACCTCTCACGGCTGTTGTAAACACAGCTAATTATTTCCATTCACTCCACCCCCCCCCCCCCCTTCTGAGCTGCTTCCATAGCCACGCCCCCAAAACACATGAACGCGCGACGCCAAACGCTCAGGCTCAGCTGGAAGACGCATTTATTTACCTGAGACGAGTGGAGAGGAAGGAGTGCAGTGCATGCAGTGACATCAAGTCAGAATCACATGTAATAAAATACCTAACTTTATCACTATGAATATAAACAAATAAGATGGCTTTTAGTACTCACTATCAAGCTAGCATATCGATACTGGTAAAGTTTAAAATATACTTTGTTTGATTCGGTAACGACCTAGCTAAAAACAGGTTGCATTGATACACGTTTTTCCATTAGCCTACCATCAGTTACACTGTGATGAAGGTAAATTTCGTGTAAGATTCTTAACATATAGGGTGTTTTGCATGTAAGAGTTTCCATGATGAAAACATTGTTGACTCAAATGAGGACTACATTCCGGAGACAAGTACCGCATCGTCGGTTCGAGGACAGGTCCGGGGGCGAGGGCGAAGCAGAGGAGGTCGTTCAAGAGTGCGGGCAACCAGGGTCCGAGGAAGTAGTTTTTGCCTTGTTTGCCTTCGCTGCCTTCGCTGACTGCATATGCAGGTGCTTTGAATTTTGAATGCTCTTTCTCTGCCATAATTTTATTCTTCGTAGGTTCTGCGCCTCTCTTGCACTCCTCAAATCAAATGGGTGCGCGCGCATATGGGCAGATCTTGCAACAGGGGTGGTAGCCATGGTTGCGAGAGTGAGTGACAGTCGCCCAAACCAATCAGTTGTTTCGTCCCGAATGGAAATAATGAGCTGTGTTTATTGCAGATTAAAAGGTCTACAGTCACTCGATTTGTATACTCTCTTTTTCAGAGTACTTACATTTTAATTATGTATTGGTATACACTGTAAAAAATGATTTTATGGTGAAGTAAATACTACTGAAAAAAAAACAATGTAATTTACATGGAAAAAGTTAGTTCAGGCAAGAATTTAAAAAACTAAGTAAATTCCATATCAGTATTTTCATTACATATCAGTAATTCAAGCGAGTAGAAATTAAAGCGTAAATATCAACTCAATAAAATTAAGTAAAAATTACTCAACTTTTCTGATACTGGGGTTCCCATCATGCACTGGACCTTGAATAATTAATGAGGTTCATTTTTCACTGGTTTCCAGCTGTATTTACACTGTTTTATCATTGCTTTTGCAAAGGAAATTTCAACTAAATCGATATTAATCAACCTTCTACTAGCCAAGTTAAAATTACTTATTTTCTTTGTTACTTTCACTTAACTAGGTAAAGTAAAGTTTACTTAATTCCATATTCCAAGTAAATTTAACTTAAAGATTTCTAATTAAAGCTACTGATAAATATGTTAGGTTTTTACTTGGCAAACTTTGTAAATTTAATAGCATTTTCTGAGTGAAAAAACTCAGCTAGCTTTTTTCAAGTAAATCCTACTCCAAATTTTTTTCAGTGTATAAAGACAGTTTAAACAAATTTGAAAAAAAGTTTTCTATAAAAATCCTACCTAGCCTACCTTTAATTACTTTTAAATCAAAGATATTGGGTCTCATTTCTGGTTCTCCAGTCTTCAAATTGACTATTACCATTTATCGTTTTGGCTTTCTTACAAGTGCACAACCTCATTGCATGCAAATAAGACTATAGGAGGATTAGTGCTCATGCTCAGAAATGGAATGGAATGAAGGTTGCACCTTATTTTAAGGTGACGTTGTTACAGTATGATTACACAAATAAGTGCGGAGTAATATTAATTAAGGAATAGTTCACTTAAAAATGAAAATGGTCATTTACTCATTCTCAAGTTGTTTCAAACCTGTATGAATTTATTTCTTCTGCTGAACACAAGGGAAGATATTTTGAAGAATGTCGCTAACCAGACAGTTGATGTACCCCATCGTCAGTATTTGATAACCATTGCAAAAGTATGCTGGTCAATTGCTTTCTATTTTGAATGGTATGTCAAAAAAACAAAATGTCAATCACCAAAGACATACAATTTCACAGAGAGCGCTTGCTGAAGGCACAGAAGCTAACACTGTTTGGTTTGGGTGTGCTTTATAGTGTTCTGGTCACTGGTGTCACCAGCCTATGACATTCTGTCACGCCATTGGACTGATTTCATACGTGCTTCATGAGTTCCCATGAAAGGGGACAAAGATTTTTGGAGTATTTCAGCTTTTCTGCATAAACAAATTACATTTAATTAAATGTGTAATGTGCCGTTTTTTTGTAATTGTTTGTGAAATTTGCAGCAATTTTTTGAATGAAAAGCGTTTCTACACTATTTTTTTTTCCAGTTTACATTATAGGCATGGTTAAGCTAGACACAAGAATTATCTCTCAGGCAAACACACCCACAGAAAGTCCTTCACACCTAATCAAACCAAACCACCATGACTCTGAGGGTTTCTAAGGGTTACTCTGATTCCAAGTCAGGAATTAGAGGGATTTTCACTATGTGTGTAAATATGTATCATGTATGGATCAAATTTCCAGGCCTTCCCTTCTGTCCAGAATCTCTGCACTGGCTCCAGCAGTCTGTCCGCCTGCTCTTTAAAGGGTCATTTCACCAATTTGAACATTGTTTTTTATTTAAAGTGGGTCATATATGTAGTCGAAATGTAAAATAATTTTTTAATTTGGTGCCTTCGTGACCGAGAAAAGACAAAAAATAACTTCAGAACGCATTTGTATGAAAGACAACAACTCCCACAATGCACCACATTGCACAGCTCCGCAAGCCACTCCCACTAATCCAGAAAGCGCATATCTGCCTATAAGAGAAATCACTCTTCCGTCTACAAGGCTAGCTATACCAGAGCTTGAAATTCATTTCACATTCACACAAAATGTCTAGTTAGTTGGCGAACTCATATAGTGCATTACTCCTCGTTTGTATTTCTTTCGAAAAGGTGAATTATTGCATGGTACCTGGATGTTCAGTCAGAACATATGCGGTGCGAAACTAGGATAGTTCACAACACAAACGTCCGTGTCCTCGTCTGATTCAGAGATTTCGTCCTGGAGAAATTGTCATCGTTGAAATTCTTTGCCGCAGACGGACTCTATCTCTGTGTTCGTAGCGGTTCGTAGCTGCATAGTGAGATCATCGGCGCCACCAGTCCGCCCTAACTCGAGCCAGTCCGGGCTCCTCGTCCGCGGCAGGCAGGTCTTCTGCCTCGGCTGCTCTTCGCTATAATGCGGCTTGTAAAGGTAGCCACAAACACCTGATTCAAGCATCAGACTTCCGAAATCCTCTTCTTCTATATCATATTGAGCACTCTCCTCCGCTATTGTCATAACTTTACATCTGTCTCCACAGCGCCTGTTAGCTTAGCTTCAAACAAGATGGAGGATATTGCTTTCAGTTTCAGAGAGTAAAGTCCCACCCACTGATCTGTAATAGGTCTGTAGCGTGAGCGCGCCCCACCCTGGGAAAGATGAGAAACTAGTGTCTGTAGTCTTAACAGAAATCCCCCCCTCTAACACTTCCTCCTACAATGACGCAAAATGACGATTTTTGCGTCATTGTAGGAGGAAGTGTAAGAGGTAAATAACAGATTTCTCCCGTCTCAGGGGAAAATGAGAGAGTGTTGCACGACCATTCAATAGTATGACTGGGTTTCTAACAATGCAAAGCTTAATGCAAATGGGTGAAGTGTCCCTTTAAATAAAGCTGACCTCAAAACACACACACACACACACACACACACACACACACACACACACACACACACACACACACACACACAGAAGAATAGTTTAAATGTGTGTATATACAGAGAGAACATATTCCATTAATTTTCTTGGCTCTGTTCCTGCAAACTCAGTTCATAGTGGGCCACACATATCACTGCATTCAATTTGCATAAGTTCCTGACAGATTTCTTTCCACATATATCTTCACATGGTTCACGGGATGTTAGTTCCACATTAACACTGGCATCACACTCATCCACTGATCTATATAGAACAGTGCACTCATCACACGTCATTTCATTTCCCATGATCTCTCCTCCCTGATACAAAACACTTAGGTTTGTTTTGATTGCACATTCTAATGTGTAATTATCTAGAGGGAGTAACTGAAAAAACAGAGGACTTACTTTTTACTTACAGTAAGTTGTCCTCAAGGATAAAGAAGGTGTAAAACTATATGCCTAATTATAATTTAGGATGACATTAGGACCACATGCATGTGATAACTGAAAAAGATCCAGACACCACATACCACATGTTATGTCAAGGGGTGGCTTAAATTGTTGGGGAATATGTTAATGATAATGATTTAAAAATACAAACATACATAAATTGCTTATGCACACTTTTAAAAGTAAAAGAAAAGTAAAATAAATAAATAAAATAGCTATTATTATTTAAATATCTTAGTTTACTACACATTAATTACACTTTCCTTTTTGTAACTTTCTATTATTTTTTATATCTCTTTATAAGAAACATTATAAACCAGTCAAAAAGGTTATAATTCATAATGTTTTGATGTTGAAACACTTCAATAATAACAAACATTTTAATATTTTTTTAGCGATATGAAGCTATTTTATTTGATTAAATTGTCAGCAGTGTCTCAGATGCTTTTGAGAAATGGGACCCTCCAACCTGATCTCACGGGAAAATGTAACTGTTACAAGGTGGCCATTTCTTATGAATTCAAACGATGAATTGTTCGAATTCATATGACTGAAATTAGCCTACTGTGGTTACAAATCACCATGAGATTGTTGGGCCCCCACTTCAAATGTTTTATCGAGAGTTTTTCCCTACTTTTGCGTGATAGGCTTAGAATTAGTTTTAGGCCATTGGCACAGCAGTAATTTTTGACAAAATGCTTAATTTACTAGGTCATTTAACATCTTGACTTTTAGTAAAATATCTGAGTTTTTTAAATACTTAAGTCTGAATACTTTTGAATAACTGTCAATGAAGAAACATGCTTTTTTGCCATCATAGTGATTTAATTATCTATCTCGTAACTCTATAATAAAAAAGAAAAGAAAAAAATGGACAAAACAAAACTACAAAAGAGAAAGAGTTAACATCAAAAACTAATATATATATGCCTTATTTTATAATCTGCACTGTGTGTATTTTTAATGACAGTATACTATCTTGAGCCAAGTCTGCAATGCATCTCAGTATGACAGTAAAATACTGCTATATATGTGTTTTTAGATTGTAAGTAAGGTCAGGGCAAACATTTATAAATTCACGGCTTGGATAGATGAATAATCATGATGCGTCTCGGTGGGCATGACCTGAGGACACTTTTTTTTCATCTAAATACTGCTTATACATTCAGAAAATTCTCCAACAGTAAGAACAAGCAGCCAAATCAAAGACCAAACTGTGATTGACCTTCCTGCGTCCAGACACAAGAAGGAAATGCTCGATATGAATTATGCAGATAGCCATCTGTTTTAAGACAACAACACACTCACAGAGTACACTTATAATATTGATGACCTCATACGCAAATACTTTTAATCTATAGCTCTGGAATGTTGTAGAAAAAGTTGAATTACCGTATTTTACTCATGATTCAAGAACACGATTCCCAAAATATGCATGCTAATACCTAGTTCTCTCTGTTTTAATGTCTTGATTAAATCATTCTCTTCCTCACTCTCTTTTTCCATCTTTCTGTTTGTCATTCAGGACGGATGCTGTAACAGAGTGTGTTAATGCTGTTTCAGCACAAGCTCAGGACAAAGAGAGAGGAAGACAGAGGTGATAGCCGGGGGGCTAAAGGCTATGGGGTGGTTAAACAAAGGGCGTAGGTTTGATCCCAGATGGGGACAGTTTTTGAATTGGAAATCTACTGAAAGTTCTCAATCACCAGTGTGCCCTTGAGCAAGGTCAATTCCCGGGGGGGTTGTCCCTGCGATTTGGTGTGCTTTGAATAAAAACTAAAATAACCAAAGAAACAAGCAAAAACAACATGTAATACTAAAGAAATGAGCTACAATAGGCATTGCAATGATATATATAGTTTTTAACTGCAGGCAAAGAAAGTGTCTAAGCCCCCTTGCCCATTACCTTTGTTCATTAGCCTTAATTCACTAACCATAATTCATATAACTGTAATGGTTCTTAAGTGCTATTAACAATTAGTTTTTTTATTACTTTCCATAATCAGAATAAATAATTATTCAATAATATATTCCATTTAGCCTAGTCACACAATATATAGACTATATTAGGAATGTGCGAAGCCAAATACTATGTTTGGAAAGGAAATGGCGCATTCTACAGAGGCCCTAAATAGACATGGTGATGGGAAAAAAACATTAGATGGGAGGAAAAAATATATGTCAATGCTTTTGCGTTCTCTCGCAATTATATAGTTGGGCAATTATTTTATATATAATTTGCGGGTATCAGGGAGCTGCTATTAATATGTGGGGTATTGAAAATCACTTTTAAATGTGCACTCGCTTTTTACTCTTCACGATCACGCGTAGGCTACTCTGTGAGTGGCTTTTCTAACCATATATTTTACAAGATAAGATTATGTCTGACGCTGACGCCATCTGATATTGTCCTGTCAGTCATCTCTCCTTACTATCTTCCCGTGAGAAGTGAAATCTGATGTACTGTAATGTAAGTGACTAAAGCAGCAAGCCTAACCATGGCCCTTTATAGGGGCTCTGTAGAATGCGTTATTTTCAATGTCTTTCTAATACGGATTTAGGCTTTGGGCACATCCCTAGACTGTATGTTTACAGGAGCCAAGAAACTCAGCAGAGAGGTCAAGTAATGTGCAGTTTTACAACGTCTGTGAATACAGCTCATCCAATCAGAATTCAATGTCAGTTACTGACACATCTCATGTATAGATAATGTAGACACCTAAAGTCATTAAACACTGCTCATTTTCTGTAAGCGTTTGTATGGTGAATGTTAGTAAGTGCTACAACTGCAGAACATTAGCCCTGACACATTATTACTCCAGCTAAAACACTGGCAGATGCTGCCCAATTAAAACTACTGAATAATCTTCTCACTCACGTATTGGTGCATATATGAGAACACAATCAAGCAGACAGGACCAATCAAATACCATCAACCAGTAACTGAACACCCCAAAGCTTGGCTGTAATTTAGTGAGCCACCAAACTCTTGAAAGCAGAGCTCTCTAAATTACACAGTCACTGAGTTTCTCTGCTAATTTCGGCTTTATAATGTGTCCATTTCTTCCTTTCAGTGCAGTACAGAGTTAGTGATTGCAGCTAATGGGAAGAGAAGCAGATTAAATTTGCAGCCACACATAGCGCAGATTAATTACACTCATCAGGTTTGGTAATGAAGTCATGAATAATGTGCTTATAGTGCATTACTGTAAACTGCAGGAAAAACTACTGCCCTGAAAGAGAGCTTGATATGTGAGAGGGAAAACACTGAACCCTTATTAGGGTTATAAGCTGGAAGAAATAGAATCAATTTATGTGTGTAGTGTGTGTGACAAGAACGATCTGTAATACAATACTACATAAGATATCATCACTATGGGGTTGGGCGACAGAAAAGCAATAATTTTCCAAACATAAGCATTTTTTAAATGTATTTTTTTACATTTATATAATCAGAAATTTAGTATTATTTACTATAAGCAATAAGTACATTCTTTTATTCTGTAATAAATTTGTATTCATATAATTTCTGTTCTTTAGTTCAGAAATGCTTACACCACGTCAAAATCAGATATGGCACGATGAAGGGAAATCTTCCATATAGGAGCCATTTTGGTGGTTCAAAATCATGGTTCATGCTGATGTGTAGAATATGTTTTGATTGGTTCTGATTTTGTTGCATAATGTAGCATTGTCTCTTTCAGTGTGGAAAAAAATGACATGTTGGAAATTTGTTGTCATATTTGGTTAGTGTTTTAATCAAAACTGAACAATACAAGCAAGCGAGCAATTCAGCTAATAAATAATAGTTATGCTAATGATGAATGTGAGTTCAAGAATATAAGTGTGTAGGTGGGTGTTTGGATAGGAACGGATGCTCTCAGCATTACTTCACAGATAATAAAAACACAGATGAGAGGACTGTCAAGCAGCTAATTGCTTCCCAAAATGTAGTTGCTGTTGTAAGGTTTTACGATAATGAATCAGAGAAGAAAGAATGTAAATAATACAATTAAAATGAAATGTTATGCTTCAGTGTCTTTCCTTTAATATGTCTAATTGTAAGAACTCAGGGGTCATACTGGTCAAACTTTTTTTCCCAAAAGCACTAATGTACGAATGTACTTTTCCTTAATAAAGGGATAAAAGGAGATATTTACCAACAAAATGATTTAACTAATTAGAAAACAAAAAGTACACTAGCTTTTTTAATATTTCTGCTTCAAACTGTATTTAATAATTGTGTAGATATTTATTTTACTGTAACTTATATAAACTTATATACTTTATATACTTATAAACAAAGCTTAAAATACCATTGGACTCTTATTTTGAAATGTATATGCTTTATTGCCGGCTGCTCATTCTAAAATATGAGCAAGATAATACATAACAATATAAACTCAATAAAGTTAACATTGTTATAATTTAACAATAAACCATTAGCAATCGTTTGGCATACAGTACATTCTCATATTAATTAATTGCAAACAGCTCAGAAAGTGCAAGCCTACAGAACACACAACAGTGCCGTGTTTTGACTTTGATTTTGCAGCACTCGTTTTTATTTAAATAAATAATAGATTTTTGAAATTTAATAATCACATTAAGCTGTATCGTGATTCCTGTTTTTCCATCCCCCAATTTAATACATCTTAAAATGATCATCAACATGTTTGTTATACCATTTAGAGCATGAGCTTTTTATGACTTTAAATATCATAAAACAAGTAAAAAAAAAAAAAAAAAAAACTTTTTAAGGACTGGTGGGGAAATTTCTTTGTTTACACATGCTCCTTAAATACATTTTGCGGTTCATGCATATATTTAGTCACAAATACGAGTAAAACACTCCTTCACAGTCACGAGCCCTGAATTTCTAGGTCATTTCTTTCCTGTGATAAAATCTGTGCCCTTTATATTATCAGCAGCTCCTTAAGTATAAGACTACCATCATCCACCAGGTGATTTACCACAAATCGCTGCCATTTGTCCTGAGTCTAGCAACACTGAAATGAACCACATAAAGTATTGCACCGTCCCAGCAAACTGCCTTATCATATCACATCATATCCCCAACCAATACATCACACAACATAGAAAAACACATGTGCGGTTCAGTTTAGTTCAACACCATAATCACTCTCCATTCAAACGACAAAAGCATGAATGACAGAAACATTTACTAAATGTATTCTGAATATGAATTGCTACACTGAAATGATATATTCCACAATGATGCAGAATATAATATTAATTGTTCCTGGTCTTTTGATACACTGTATTGATTCAGATATCGGGTTTACTTGAAAGTATAAGGATGTATCATTTTATTTAGTCTGGTATTAGCATTTTAGTATAGATGTAAAAAATCTATAAGAGCCTACATAGCTATTATTATTATTATTATTATATATATATTTTTTTATTATGCGTGCATACAATAATGTGGCCAGTCAAATCAAAATCAGCCGGATCCATACATTTTTTTGAAACGGAGAGGAAGCTTTGAGTTCTACAAGTTATAGCATGTTTTCATTGTGCATTGCACATTTTCTCTCGAAAGATCAAGGTCAAAGGGGGGAAGATTAAAGGTATAGCGGAGGATCTTTCCGAATTTTAGATAAGAACCGCCTTCTCCACTTTTTGAAAAAATGCACATGCGCACAACACTCTACCTGCTCCCGAGAGGGAACGCCTATTAACGTGTGCGAGGTTCTCCTCGTGCACGCTCTGTTTACAAATTGCTGTCGGCATCGCTCATACAAGATTACTTTCCAAAAGAAGATTTGCACTTTTTCTCCAAATAGCATGCCAAACTTTACCTGTCGAGTAGAAACTTCGCGACTGAGGCATCAGTGGGAAGCCCAACATGTGTTATCAGCGCACGCCATCGTGTGAAACAATCTCCCAAAAACACTCTGATCTTGTTTCTCTCTTCTGAGGCCTTTCTCTTCTTCTCATACAGTTCGTACAAACTTTTTCTCTTGCGACCCTCAGACATTTTCAAAGGACCCGGTGAAACGGCGAGCTTCAATGAATGGCTTAGCTCTAGCTCACCACACATAAACACCTGAAAGTGCGCATGCGCAGAAAGCGAAAACTAAGGGACGAGCCAGGGACGAGCACGTACGACGGCCTTACGTAAACATATCACCAGAATGATTGACACTTAGGTGGACCAATAGTTTACACTACCCACCCGGAAAAAGAAAATCCTCCGCTATACCTTTAAATTTGACTTCATGGCCTTTTGTGTCTGTGCCAATTTGTGTAATTATCATAAATTACACAATAGAATTTGAAGTAAGCTGCCACTGAAAATCCAGTTTAGTAATTGCGAAAGTATTCGTACCCCTTCACATCTTGTTATGTTGCAGCCTTGTGCTAAACTGCTTTAAATGATTTTTTTCAACATTAAGCTATATACTCCATACACCATAATGACAAAGCAAAAAAAAAAAAAAAAATAGATTTGTGATAACTGCACATTTATTACAAATAAAAAATGACTAATGGACAACTCTGTAAATGTCTTTGAGTGGCCTAGCCCTTGAGTGGAGCCCGGACTTGAACCCAATCAGACATATCTAGAGAAACCTGAAATTGGCTGTCCACCAACGGTCTCCATCCAACCTGACAGAGTTTGAAAGGATCCGAGGAGAAGAATAGAAGAAAACCCCCAAATACGGATGTGAAAAGCATGTCGCATCATACCCAAAAAGACTTGAGGTGACAACTAAGTACTGAGTTACAAATACTTGCACAATGCACTTATTTCAGTTTTTCCTTCTTAATATATTTGCAAAGTTGTCACAAATCAGTTTTTTTGCTTTGCCATTATGGTAAATGGTATGTAGATTAATGTGATTTTTTATTATTATTATTATTTAAAGCAATTTAACATAAGGCTGCAACATAAAATGTGAATAAAAAATAAAAAATAAGGGGTGCAAATACTTTAGCAAGGCACTGTATATGTGAATCTGCAAATGCCTTCTATCTATCTATCCTTTTTTTTTTTTTTTTTTTTTTTAAAGAAATAGTAAATAACTGCAGCAAAATAACTGAAATTTTGTGCAGTCACTATTTTCTCAGGGTATAAATATATTAAATCTAATAGCAATCTTGCTTGGATAATATTAGACTTGTAATCATTTTATTTTTTTTACCATATGCCACATAATCTGAAAATACATCCCTGTTAAGTATGAAGCAGACACTAAGAATATGTCAGCGGAGCAATAATTAAGCCCTCTCTTGGCCGTGTTCTTTACATAATTAAAGCACCACTAAACAAATTATCCTTTCATCTTTCTAACAAGCTGACCATTAAAACTGCATTCCTCTAAAACGCTCTGGAAAAGTGCTCCGAAGACTGAAAGGATATAAACATTCCCTGCTAAGATTTGTGTAGAAAAGGCATGCATAACTTTGTGTGTCTGGCGAGGGTGTTTACACCCCCTGGCTGTGCAGATCTTACGGAGACAATTTTGTTACGGTAATTGTTCAGATTAATGTGAAATTATTTTGCAAATGAGTTTCCACCAGCCTACACACCAAAACTCAGAGGAGTTCTATAAAACTGATTTGTTTTGTTTACCCAAACCGCTCGCACAATTAATTCAATTCACATTTATTTGTATAGCGCTTTTCACATATATTTTAAAATGCATGTTTCTTCATTGCAATTTAGAGTAATTCGTTATCAGAGGTGACTGTCAAAGTAATTTCCATATGTCGAAAATGTACAAATCATGCAGTTAGCTAACATCATGTATTCATTTATGCAGAAATAATAATCTCATTAAAACAATTAGTACAAGTGTGATCAAAATGGTTATAATATATATAGAAAATTTGATAGTGGTGCATGTTGATTCAGAGTTGGCGTCATCTGAAGTCCTGGCAGGGGTTGGCGTCATCTCTTCACAGGTGAAGAGTGGCAGGATCCTAACTGGAGCTGGCGTACTTTCTAGCTGAGGTAGAGACAGAAAAGCAAATGGAAAATAATTAGTGTAGCTGCTGTTCATAACATTTAAAATATAAATTTGAAATGTTTGAAACATTTCTAAATATGTGCATGTGCATTTTATCTGATTGAACTGGAGTGCAAGGTTATATGGTGCATCAGGAAGGCTATTCCAGAGTTTAGGAGCCAAAATGCGAAAACACTTTCCCTCCTTTAGTGGACTTAGATATCCTAAGTACTAGCAAAAGTCCAGAGTTTTGTGTCCTTGGTGTGATGAATTGTAAGGCGACAGAGGATTGGTTAATTACACAGGAGCTAAACCATTTGGGGCCTTACAGGTCACTAGCAGTACTTTGTAATTGACACAGAACTTAATTGGTAACCAGTGTAGAGATGATAAAATTGGGTTATATAATCATATTTCCTTGACCTAGTAAGAACTCTAGCAGTTTGGACTGCTACTGTATTTCTGTATTAACTGTATTTTTTTTTTATTTTTTTTTTTTTTATTGAGGCTGCAGGACAACCACATAGTAATGCATTACAGTAATCCAGTCCAGAGGTCATGAATGCATTAGCTTTTCTGCATCAGAAACAGATAGCATGTTCCGTAGCTTAGCTGTGTTTCTGAGGTGGAAGAAGGCTGTTTTTGTAACATGAAATATTAGAAATATATATAAAAGACAAGTTGCTGTCTAATGTAACACCCTCTTTACAGAGGATGAAGTAACAGTATTCTAAGAGCTCTTCTGTACAAGTTTTTGGTTCAATAAGTAATACCCCAGTCTTATCTGAATTATTTAGAAGAAAATGACTGGTCATCCAATATTTTATATCTTTAACACACTCTGTCAACTTATATATTCATCATGACCAGATGACATCTCTAAATTATCTAAGTGAGCACAACAGTGGAAACTAATTCTACGTTTTCATTCCATTTGAATCTCATTCTCGCATGTCAAGCGAACATGCTTGAGCTTCTGTTTACCACAACTTATGTGTGAGTTGATGAATATGTGTGAATAAAAAATTAAATCTGTTCGTCATATAAAGCGATCAAGTCTCTTCAGAAAAAAGTTGACTAAATCGCTCAATTCATATGGATTCGTTTTATGACCTCTTTATGAACTTTTTGAATCGTCAAAGTGGTAGTTGCGTAGCTGTCTATGGAGGACAGAAAGCTCTCTGATTTCATCAAAAAGATCTTAATTTATGTTCTGAAGATGACCCAAAGTCTTACAGGTTTGGAATGACATAAGGGTGAGTAATTAATGACAGAATTTTCATATTTGGGTGAACTAACACGTTAAAGGTTGTTTATACTCTAAAAGATGTTATTAGTGAAGTAAAATCATGTGGAAATCACTTGACTTGATCTTTAACACAAGATGATGTAACCAATAGTGAATTATGACTGACGGCTGTCAGTTTAATTTATTTCCCACCTAATGGCTTAACCAGTCAAAACAAGGAAACCGGTGTTATGGTTTGGAATTGGCATCCTTTAGCAGAAGTCAGTGTTGTGGAGAGGTAATGGCTCTGAATAGTCCGTTGGTTTTATGGACAATCAGCTGTATAAGTATGCTGATGCATTCGACCCTGACTGTCTCTAACCTAATTTTCAGCATCTGAAAATATATCGATCATCCAGAGCACCGGTCAACAGAGGGTGAAGCTACGTGTTTGCCAACTGCATGTCAATATGCCATAACTGCAGAAGCTGCTTTCCATCAACTGAATGTATATCTGAGCTGTTGCAGATGGTCATTTCATTTTCTTTGTTGCTGGCTGAATTATTTGATAATTATATCGTTAATAGCTGCAATTCCATTTTAAGATTTCGGTAACACTTTCCAATAAGGTTTTATTTGTTAACTTTAACTAAGATTAACAAATGCTAAAGAAGTGCAGATAACATGAACATTTTTATTAGCAAACATTAACAAAGGTAATGAATGCTATAATATATGTATGTATATATGCTATATATTGTTCAATGTTAGTTTGTCAGTTAATGCATTATGCAATGTTAACAAAGGAAACATTTATTGTAAAGTTTTACCAAGAATTGAATAGAGACCACTCATACCATCATATATATATATATATATATATATATATATATATATATATATATATATATATATATATATATATATATATATATATATATATATATATATATATATATATATATATATATATATATATATATATATAGTACATAGGATATTGATACTGTGTGAAGTGTTGGCGTCGAGTCCCTCTCTAGCCACGCTGATTTTTTTTATTCTGGGTTGACAGACATGATTTTGACATATGTAACAGCAGCCAAAAGTGTTGATTGCTCACTAACAAATTCTACATAGTGCGAATTTCCTGAAAGCGCACCTGCATACTTGTCAGTGTGTGTGTGTGTGTTGAAAGGCTTACATGTGATGTACCTGCTAGTGGAGAAGCAGATAGTTTTACATTACAGTAAAGGTGTTTTTGTCAAAATTGACTTTGTACCTGCAGGAAAGTAGTGTGAAAAATCTTGGCACCCTATATCATCAGCCACAAATAAACATGGCTGATTGGAAACCATGCATACTTGAGGCCAAACCTGGTTTGTCTTTTGAATTGAGAATGCATGATTTTATAATGCAATTTTTAGGCCCTAGACAAAATATATAATTTGCTGGCTTATTCTGGAAGGAAATACTTAAAAAATAATAATAATAAAAAAAAAAAGTTAGTCGGCTTTCAGGGGAATACTTTTATAGATATCTCAATGCCACCGAATAATTCTGATTTTGAGGGTTTTTAGGAGATGCCAGTGGTTCCACACAGTGATTATTTACTCACAGGAAATGTGAGAAAATCTCAGAAAATGATTTTGAAATAGAATGTGTGATATTTTAATTAATTGCACCCCTCAAGAAAGGTGGAATCTATTTTACCTTAATGAGGTTCTAATGGTTGGAATTTACCAGGGCTCCAGTATGTGGGATTCTGGAATTTGTTGAATTAAACTGACACATTTCATGTGACTGATAAGGTTCAGAGTCACACATTTCTGCAAAATGTAGAAGTTACTGGTAAACCACTAGGCTTTGCTTGTTGTTCTTGATTCTGTGACTGGCTTATTTATAGATTTATCATGTATACATACGTCCCTATAAAGCCCTGTGACAAATTTTCTGAATCCAGCTCCTCTGAAGCCCCAGCAAGTGGTCTGCTCAAATGATCGAAAAGCAAGTCTGTGCATTTAACTCATAAATTACACCAATAATGATCGAATAATGGAGTAGGCAGTAATGGAGTAAATAGCCTAGAGCTGCAACACCAGAGACCCTGCTGGGTTTTAAATGCAGTCCCTGGTCAGTGTTCTGGTGACTGATTCCAGAGAGAATCGAAAAGCCTCCTCTGAATGAATAAACACACTGACTGATCGTCTCTTTCTCAGTCTGCATTTACTCATTCATCAATGCAAACCTGCTGTTGAAATCATATTTCATTCCTGTTGATTCAGGCTAGCAGAGCCAGAGGTTGTCCTCAACCTTGAGATAAAGACTTCCTGTCTGTCTGTTATCTATAAAAGCTAAAGTTAAATTAGTCTTATGAGGCGTTTAGTATTGATTGCAGTTCAGCACACCCCTTGAGTTGCCTTGCTTATCTATTCCTTTTTTTTTTTTTTGATTGGCATTTAATTACTTTCTTTGCTTTCTTGTTGCATTCTCTCATTATCTCTCATTCTCTCTCTCTCCCGCTCTTTGTTTGTCTTTCTCACTAATTTCATCTAAACGTCCTTCATTCGTTTATTTATTTTATCTGTATTTATTTATTTTTTTGCACGTGAAGCAATGTGCCTTGCATCTATTTGATGGCAATGAAGTGAGAAATAAGGTAATTAAAATGAGAGAAAAGACAGAAACACAAATGCAAACATGCAATTAATTGTGAATTATTTGAAAAGGTGAATTATTAGAACAGTAAATTTTGAAAGTATAAGCATTTTTTTAACTCAATACAGCATCTCCACTATGTTGAGGAGTAACTAATAGTAATGATTGTACTTTACGTTTGTTTTTTTTGTACACAGTTGTGTAACCCGGCAAACTAGCAATATTCAATTGCATTCTTCTAAATTGTTCTCTTGTACAGCTTTGTGGAGTCTGATTCAACCCTTATTGATTTTCCATATATGTTTTGATTAGGTATAGTATTAAACTTGGTTGAAGCAGAGGCAGAAGCAGGATCCATGTGCAGTGTAGTTTAATAAGCAAACTCAAAACTTCACAAACACAGGGAACAGGAACAAGGCTCAGGACAGAACAAACAAACACGCAACAATAACTGACCCAGAACAAGACTGAACACAGGGTTTAAATACATAGGGAAACAGATGAAGAAACGAGACACAGCTGACACGGCTAACGAGACACACCTGAACTGAACTAACAATGAAAAAGAAACAATAGAAACAAACAGGCAGGGGGTGAAGGCAGACTAAACTGAGACTAATTAACAGATTAACTAAACGAATACAAGAAGAGAACGATTTTTTCTAAATGTCAACAAAAAACTAATGAGAAATGACAGCGTTTCCATTAACCAAGTTATGCGACTAAAGGGTAATTTTTTCCTCTCGCGATAAGTCATTCCAAAAATCATGGCGACGGATGCTGGTCAGTTTACGTATATACCAGCCACTGCACTGGCCATTATTATTAATCGAAGGAGACGTATGTGTGTTATCCAAGCATTAATGGCAAGGAAACCCTTATACTTGGAGCGGCTGGTGTTTCTGGATGTTTCTCCCTCTTATCTGCTTCGAGGTCTTGATTGTGGCATTTCGGTTTAGAATCCAGTATTCCTGTAATTCTTTTGTCTTTTATGAATTTAATAAAGAACTCTGTCTCGTATTATGTCCAAACATACCGCTTGATATGTCTTATGTTATGTCCAAAGTAAATATATATATATATATATATATATATATATATATATATATATATATATATATATATATATATATATATATATATATATATATACAGTATATCCATCCTGACATAGATGATGCGGTATGTCATCGCGGTACTGTATGTCACGAATGCTGAAACATTCCCAGGTTTCAGCGTTCATTAAATCATGTGAATGCATATATATATAGGCAGGTGGTGAGAAAAAAAAAGGAGAGAGCAATAAAATATTGTGTTCTGTTTTCCTCCCTTCTTTTTCTCCAAAGCGTTAGAGGTGGAACATGTAGCAGTTAAATATGATAGATTTATGTTTTAGACAAAATTAAGCCTTTGGTGCATCTGAATTATCTATGATGTGCATTAATATAAAAGTGCCTTGAGCGGCTACTATATTTCTTTTTCTGTTTAATGTTCTGCCTAGTCATTTTTCTGGAACTCAAGATGTCATGCTTTCCAGCCAAAAAAAAAAAAAAAAGTAATACAAAAATAATTATACCATGGTCTGTCTGAATACTAAATCCTGACTGGTTGGAAGGTGTGTGTGCTGACAAACTGCCTGGGAGCTCCTCAGTGGTGAAACTCCTCCTCCTTCAATCAGTGGAGAACCAGGTGGAACAAATCTGAGGCAATCTGGGCGTGCCAGTACCTGGCTGTTGTTGTCTTTAGACCACAGTGAAAGGAGCATTTATAGCACCACTAGACCAAGGAAACTTCATCTTTGTCATCAAGGTGACTGTGCAAAACCAAGCCCTCCACAAAATAGTGAAGGACAGCCGGTAAGCGCCATATTGGCCATGTTTGGCTAGACTGACTTAAGCAGTGCAGTGCAAATGATACTCTGGAAAAACACTCTTAACTCTTGTTGACTTTGTTAGGACTTTTACATTGATATTTGTAACTTCAAATGTTGTTTGGTTTTATCAAACAAGTGGGGTATAAAGGAAAAGTAAGAAAAGCCAAATTCATTGTTTGACAAAGAATGTGTTTGGAATGGTTAAAAGTAATTAAAACTTTGTAGAAATCTTAATAAACCAAGTTCTTAATTTAGTTAAAAATGTATACTCTAAAGATCTTTGGCTAAAAATATAATGAGATCTATTAATTAACCTAAATATTAAACCAATTGAAGGTAAAAAAGTTATTTGGTTAAAGATACTTGGTTAAAAGATAAGAAAATATACATTTTGACAACTGATTTGTTTTGGTAAAGCATATCTAGTTGTGTGGCTACAATGATACCATAGAATAATTCTTTATTATGAAAATACTGCTTAAAACTACTGATCAGAATAAAAATGGAAACCTTGTAATAGCAGTAATGTGTTTATCTGAGGTGAATGTGAATTTTATTTAATTTGGCTGTCAACTCAAATAATAATCTTGTATTTGTCTCATCTCTTTTGAAGTTTTTCACCTGTTTACTGCCAACCAAAGAATGGTAAATAAAAGACAAACAACTGATTCCATGGCTGTTTATTGAGTGAAATCCAGTTAAGATCTTCATGTGGAGGGACTGTCCTTTTCAAGTGGGGAATTGCACAAAAAATAGATCAGAACTTGACAGTGTGCAATAACGCCGTTTAATGCAAAGGTATCCAAGTCAATTTAATTTTTGTTATATATTAACGTGCTGTTTTCATTGAATCACACAGATGCATGTGCCACTCATGCTGTTTTTACTGAAGCACACACACACATATGTCACTCAGAGATTGCGCTGTGGTTCTCCTTCTGTATTGGGCTACTTTTACACTGTTGCCACGGGTTGTTTAAGTCCACGGGTTGAAGCGGCCTCACCCCCCACCCCGGAACACAATTGGGCTAGTTTTGGTCATAATTGGGTGGGTTTTGAATTGCAATTAGGCTGGTTTTATGTAAACCTGGCAGCTCTTTGCTGAGCACACACAAAGAAGCACAGAAACTTGGGCTGTGTTCGAAATCTTAAAGTCCACATGAAATCAAAATTGACCATATTTACTTTGTTTGCCTAAATTGATTGTTTTGTGGTGAACAATTCATCCATGCAAGTCAATCCACACAAAAAAAATTTTTGGCTTCGTAATCTTTAATCAAAATCTGAAAATGCCCCTCCCCTCTGCATTGGAGGACCTTCCCTGATGACGTATGTTTGACAGCTTGGTTTGGGAAACGCTTAACCACTCCCCTTAAACCGTTAGTCTGTTATGAGCAGAGATGGAGAGGAGGAGCGCTAGAGTAAAACCCTGCCCTCTGTTCAATATTCCGTTTCACTGGGAAATACGTCACAACACTGGAGAAAAATCGTTTGCAACTTCCGGTTCACGCGGACTTTAAAAATGCTGCCTTCGGAGGATAAATTCCAGGCATGTCGAATCCTTAGCTTCACTTCCTTTCTCCTACCTTCATCTGATAAATGTTTGAAGAAAGCATATATCCTTCACTGCCTTTGATATCCCACAATCCTGTGCATTCCATTCTGTGACAGTTAAGCTAAAAAATAAAGATGGCGTCTGAAAGTCAAGCATGCCCCACTCTTTCTTCTCATTCATCCATGTTTCTTTGCTTCTCTATCATGTTTAAGCAGGGCGGCAGTGGCTCAGTGGTTCATGTGGATTGTCTACAAACCGGAAGGTTGGTGGTTCAATCCTCGGTTCCACCTGACCAAGTGTCGAGGTGTCCTTGAGCAAGACACCTAACCCCAGCTGCTCCCGACGAGCTGGATCGCCTTGCATGGCTGACACCGCCGTCGGTGTATGAATGAGTGAGTGAATGGGTGAATGTGAGGCAATATTGTAAAGCGCTTTGGTGGCCATTGGGTCTGTGAAAGCGCTATATAAATGCAGTCCATTTACCATTTACCATATCACCAGCCCTACTCCGCACCTCCCATGACACACTCCCGTGCCCCCCACACTTTGAAAACCTCTGATGTAGCCAATAATAAATACAAAATAATTAAGATCCAGCACTACTTGTAACATTAATTAGATGAGCAAATTTCTGACATTGACCATGTGAAAAGGGGTCAGATTTCCAGCTGATCGTAATCGTCATCAGGTTTTACGTAATGGAATTCACGTCATTAAAGCAAAAGAGGATGAACCAAATGCTAACACATTCTGAAATTATTTGTAATGAAAACATTAGAAATAAATATAAAAAAAACCCTGGAAACATCAGTAAGTCTCTTAAAATATGCATTTTACCTGACCTAAAAGCCAGTTAGTGCATATTCATACAAAAATTTAGTGTTATTAACTGAATTAATTAATAATTTATGATATTTGTAAAATATGTAACATAATGTGTAAGGTACATTACTTTTTACTTGGAGACTGCATCAATACATTGGAACTTTCTTTTCAAAACCGTGTGAAACCAACACAAATAAAAGAAGAACTTGGCACATGTGTTTTAATCTGCATTTTTGTCTTCTTTTTAAAGGATTTTCCCTTTCTTTATTGTGGACACTCTTCTAGTATACATGTCATTGACCCAGATGCTTGTTTGTGATTTTATAAACTGAAAGACCTCTAATTTTGCAGCGTAATGTTAGATCTTGTTCTGTTTGTCCAGGGTATGTGTTTGCAGCTAAGAGTACATCAGTCAAATGCTCTCTCTGTATATGTATCTGAGGAAAAGTTCTACAGAATGCACTTCTCATTCAATGCGTGTGCACGTCCTATCAACATCATGACGTCTCACCTCATTAACCAGGCCCAGGGGAGGACTACATCCCTGTTAATTAAACTCAATGAAATTGAAGTGAGATGAAGGGCAGAAAGACATGACAGCTGAAAGTCCTCTGTTGTGTCCGGAGGATGAGGCACAAGAGTGCACGTCCCCCCTGGACACTCTGTTCTGTTCGCAATAGAGCTATGAAACCGTGTCTGACTGACAGTTTAAACAGAACTGACAGCTTTAATGACAAGGTGACACGAGTCAGAATATTTTAAAAACAGGACATTTAGCACTCTTTCCTCTCTCTGTCCCTGGAAGTTTCAGCTAGAAAATGAGATGAGATGTGTTAAAGCTTAATGCAAGTTTGTATTTTTGATACATATACTTAAACAATACAATACAATACTTTTTCCGTCTCCCATATTAGTATAAGTTCAAGACTTCTGCCAAATGAGCAGTATAGCAGTGCAACAACAACAACAATAACAACAAAAAGCCTGTGAGCACTTTTAAAGTTAGCTGATTTGTGTTAAGTTATGTTTCACTATGTATAATGCATGATTGTCTTTGTTATTCCAGGCTGGTTTATAGGTTTATTATAGTTTGTTGCTGGTCTAGATGGTGGACCAGGTGTTCAACTGCAAAACCTGTCAGCTATGAAGCTGGTTGACCAATGAAATCTTTCTAGTTAAGCATCCAGAACATAACAGATGCTGGTGACCAAATGTTTTATTGTGCTATTGCAGATATAGTAGTATTCCAAGTTATCATACATTTGTGTCATGTGACCATGTGAGTTTAAATGAAATTTTGAGCACTTTATATAACCGTATATCAGATTTTATGTAAGTCTAATTAAGTAGTGACACTTCAAGGTCCCAAAGGTTAATCCATTAACTAACAATGATCAATACATCTGTTACAGAATTTATCATTGTCAAATATAAAAATACAATTGTTGTTTGTTATTACATGTTAACTAATGTAGTAACTAATGTTAACAAATGGAACCTTATTACAAGGTGTTACCAATTAAGCTAATCAATATATAAACAAAGCGTAATACTTTTTATTACTATTTTTTGTAATGTAATGTAATGTAATGTTTTGCATCTTAGATTTTTATGGTTAATGATGAAAGACATTTCCATTCCCTCTCAGTTCATCTCTATCGCTCTCTTCTTTTCTTTCAGAATTTCAAAGCACGTCACTGAATTCATCTCAGGAATCTGTTTAATTACTGCCCATTTAGGCAACAATGAATTGATCTGAAACATATTTACAACTAAAAATCTATTACCTACACCATGAATATAGTATTTCAGTTGGATAAAATCTGAAGATAAGCCTTAAAATTGTAATAAAGTTGCAATAGTATTTTCTTTCCTATTGTGACGTATAAGCAAGTAAAACGGCTTCACAAACAAGAATAAATAAATGTAGAGCGGGACCGGGACTTGATTTTGTCCATTGGGAATTGATTGGATCGTTGGATTGTTGTTCCCTTGTTACCCAAACAAGTAATTTGTAATATCACAATCTAAATTTGTTTTTGTTTTTTTTACAGAAAACCATTAAAGGTGCTCTAAGCGATGTCACGCGTTTTTTATGCTGAAACATTTCTTGTCACATACAGCAAACATCTCACTATCCGCTAGCTGCCTGTCCCCTGAACACACTGTAAAAAAACGTGGCCTCTGTAGATAGCCCAGGCTCCACAAACGGCAACAAAAACAAACTGGGCCAACCTGCACCAACAAAAGATAACAAACAGTGTTCCAGCCAATAACCGACAAGAATGATTTGGGGGTGGGGGTTGGGGGGTTAGTGTGTGTGCACATGAAGGGGGGTGTGGGGATTGGAGGAGAGAGAAGCATGAAGAGGGAAGTTAGCTAGAGGAGAGATGTCCTAGACAATGACGAACGTTAGAATTATATTCTCTTGAATTTTGATATGGCCGACACACGACCAAAGAGACGACGTCCCAATGAACAAATAGCAAAGAAGAGGGAAAAGGAGAAGGAACGTGCAAAGTCCCGAATTTACATCGGAAAAGCCTGTTTCAGGAAGCACGGAAAGGAGGGGGAGGGGACGGGATGAGGAGGAAGGAGGGTCGAGCTAGCCTCCGTTTTGTTTGACAATACTTCAAACGTCAACAAGACGTGACGTCACCCAACATCGCTTAGAGCACCTTTAAATTGGTATTTTACTAATAATGAAACAGTTGTACACAATGTATTAGTATTATTGTATTGTTACGTACTATGCCTACATTTTACATAGAAACAAAAATTGAAATAAATTAGCAGGACAGAGACCAAAAACATTTTGTTGTGATGTATCATTGTATGATGATTATTTCAGTCAGAGAGAGCAGGCTAATTGTGCAGTGAATCAAATCAATCCGTCATCTGAAGTGGGCAATTAGTTTGTCCCAATGAACATCAACGGATATAATGGATTAAACTAGTTTTGTCGCATTGTGACATGCCACTTGCTTGAAACTCGTGTCCAGCTTAGTGTTGTCACAACTATCAAAATGCCTTTTGTTTTTGTTTGCTGTATGTTTGAAATCCAAAACTGGAGTAATGTTGTCCTTATTCTTCATCATAAAACACTAGATATTTTCTTACAACCGACACTCTGACAGCAAGCCATAAAATTAGGCATGAAGGGTGACCACCTGGTTATTGCTCTGTTGCAGAAAAGTAGATGTGATTTTCAGGCACAATGTGAGAGCTAAATTTCCTATTATATGTAAATATTGACTTACATTAGTTGGAAAGCCTATTTGTCATTACGTCGGATGATAACATTTTAAATCATCAATAACCCTTGTCAATTGAGACCGGCTCTGTGACTGGCACTCAAATTGCCCAGGTTTGAGTGGTAATTTACTCAACGGGATCTATTCAGTTTACCAAATATAATGAACTAAATAACAGGCAAGTAGGTAAAAATCACATTTTATATTAAAATAAATGTCTTTAAGTAGCGACTAGTTTATTTTCCTTTATAAAACTATGTGTTTTACCAGATTCAGTGCATCTCAAACTTTTATTTTCTGGAAGATTTAATCAGGATGTTATCCAGTACGTGTCTAGAAGAAGTCCTGGCTGGTGTACCAATATCTAATAGGCCTACTTTTTAATGATTTCCGTACTGGTTCATTTGCTTTGCCCAGGCATTCGTCATCAGTGGAAAAATCCCTTTCTATGAATGCGTTAGTTATTTTCCCGCTTTAGCTACAACACGAGAAATGGATTTTTAAATGGCAATTGCATTTTTTTTTATTATATTTCTTATTGTGGTATTGTAATTTAAGGGAAGAAATAAAATAATACACACATTATTGAAATATGTGACACTGCTATATGTCTTGCGGGTTGCGGGACAAAGCTCCCAATTTCGGGACAGGTGGTCACCCTACCCAGCATATTGTCATATCAAAATTGTCTCTTGCATCGCTTCACTGTGTAGCTCTGCATTCTGTGGTCGTAAACTTGTGTGAGGAAAAGCCAAATGACTTTGTTATCTCCATTTCCCATAATCACTCTGGGCAGATTATCACTGTGGAGAATATGTTCTGATTAACTCATTTTAATACGCATGCAACAGCATGATAATGTGTTATCTGCATGGCGTTAGGCTAATGTGTGCTAATGGCCTCCGCTGTCTCTGATTTGGGGAGGCTCATTTGTCTGTCTGTTTTGTAATCGGTCAGTCAGAGTCATTTATCATATTAAGACTGAATCCTCTAATTGAGGTCGACCTAATTATGTTGAAACGAATACAGTGGATTTCCATCCACCTTTCAGTCATGTTTAATAATAATATATATATATATATATATATATATATATATATATATATATATATATATATATATATATATATATATATATATATATATATATATATATATATATATATTATATGTATAAAGGATTTGGTCATGATAACTGGGTCATATGAACAATGTTAGGTCCAATCCAAGCATCAAATGAGCTAAATTGTAATAATAATAATAATAATAATAATAATAATAAAAATGTCAACATTTAAAAATCTAAATCTTATTTACTTCATTTAAAACATTATTTACTTTCAGATCTAGTCAGTTTCAGATCTTGTGAATGATTCATAGATGCATTAACTTTACACTAACAAAAAACTTTTTTCTTTCTTTTTGCATAGGTTTTTTTTTATTTTAGCTACCAAAAGTTGAAAACTTTATTATTATTATTATTATTATTATTATTTATTTATTTTTGCATTTTTTGTCAAATCAAATACATTGGACAAATTAATTGGATGAACATAGTAAATTAATTTTAGTTAACTACAATCAAAATAATGTTGTTACTGTGTGTCTGTTTCTTGTTGAATATCCATTGGGAAATATGTCAAAAATAAAATAGGTTTCACGTTGACTTTAAGGTAGACACATGGACACTTACAGTACAATCAGCAGTACAGTGGTTTCCAAATTAATAGTGTCCGATCCTTTATTTCAACATGTTTCTCAACATTAAAGGCAGCTATTGCATGATTAAAGGGTTGTTACTCACATCAAAAGTTTCTCAGATTGGGTTTAGGTGAGTTTGACTCAACCATAATATATGTGCTGTCAAATTCCTTCCTATTCTCTTATTAACTTTTATTTGCCTTAACAGCTCTGTTTGAGAGTAAAGATCCAGGCTGAATAGAATATAAATGTAAGCTATTTCTAATTCGAGACGTTGTAATTATCTTTCTCCCCAACATGTGATTTTGGGCTACACTCCACTGATCCGACTGCAGGGATTCTAGCTGAATGCTGGCAAACACTTTCTTTACGTTGGCAGAGTGGAAACCCGTGCCATATCAGGCTGAATTTGATAGCAGAGCTTAACACAGATTTCATTTGCAGAGTAGAAGCTAATTAGTTTGGGAGCATGAACTGAAACTCATGTGAGGCAAGTTCATAATTGAATATTAATGAGTGCAGTTGGATTTGACATTAATCAAAGCTCCCAGCCTTCTTATCTGTTTTAGGTAGAGGAGATTAATTAGTACATGTGCCATTTCCTCTACTCATGTGCAAAGGTAGCCTGTGTGTTGATAGGTGCTGCAGTATGTGGGACAAACTGTTTCAGTCTAGCAACCAGGGGGAGATGTTCGAGAACTTAGCAAACCTTAGTACTTGAATAGGTACCACAAATATTGTTGTATTGGCGCTTATATTCAGTTTTTTTTTTCACTTTTTAGATAGACTACAGTTAGATATTATACTGTATATAGGACCGTTGTTTTTACCCACCCATAGTGGTACACTCTTAAAAATATCCAAGTAATCCGAAGGACCGTTTTTTCACTATAAAGAACCTTTAGTGGTTCCATAGATGTTAAAGAGTATTCATGGAACCATCAAAGCCAATAAGAAAAAAAAAAAAACACTTTAGTGTATTGTACAGTACATGTTTGTATGTTTATGTGTGAGACCATATTAATAGGTGATTGTGTGCACATTTTATGCCAGTTGTGTGCATGTGAATGTGAGACTTAATAAAATGAAGTACTGTCACAGAGGCAGCCAACATCCTACACAGACAGATTTCAAACCCCAGTGTTCCTGTAGCATTGCCTCCTGTCAGCTTTGGAGCTGGGATGAGATGAGAGAGAGACAGCATAGATGGTGAAGGAGTGGGAGTGAGGGGGAAAAAAGGGAAAAATCAGAGGTAAGAAGAATGAAATAATACAAACCTTTAACAAAATGCACAGTATGTGTGAGAGAAAGAAGAGGCTGCATAGAGAGCTAGAATTCATATTGCATGAAAGATTTGGGGAGAAGCAGATGAAATATTTGAAAAGGCACATTTGCCTAAGGAACAAAAGAGAAAGCAGAGCTGAGACACATGACTGAGACAAGGAAAATAACTAAATCAAGTGTGTACGTGTGAAGAGGTGAGAAATGGGAACAAAATGAAAAAGTCATTAAGTCGTGGAGAAAATGCAGGTAGAGAGATGAGGAACATTTAAAATAGAAGAGGCAGTGAAACATGACAGGAAATATGAACTATTAAATTGGCACAGCTCATTTAATTACATTTCTAAGTTCACATAATGCTTGTCAAGGGATCCTCCTGAAAACATTGTCATTTTTTTGTGATTTGATTTTTTTTTATTATAATGTAAAACAAGCTTCCTTGATACATACACATTTTATTTGAGCTGTTTGATTTTTCTAATCATATATAATATAATATAATATATTATATTATATTATATTATATTATATTATATTATATTATATTATATTATATTATATTATATTGTATTATATTATATTATATTATATTATATTATATGTATATATATATATATATATATATATATATATATATATATATATATATATATATATATATATATATACACTCTAAAAAATGCTGGGTTGTTTCTGTAAACAAATTGTTGGGTTGATTGTGCTGGGTCAAAAAGTTGGGTTGTTTGGGGTACTGTAAACACATTATTGGGTTGCTCATGCTGGGTCAAATGAGTTGTAAGGGGGTCATTCACAAATAAACGCTGGTTGGGTTATTGTTGGTAAAATCAGCGGGAAATGAGTCTCTAATGTACGTTAGGCTAGCTAGTGAGTTGTGAGTGAAAAGTCTGCTGGCGTAGTTTTAGAAATAGGCCTACTCGTCTGAAGAAGTGACTGAGGTAAGTTCCAGCACAGTCTGCGCGTGTCTTGTCTGTAATGTCTCGAACCATCGTTTCTGCCAAAAAAAAAAAAAAAAGGCTTTCAAGAGCCTTGATATAGCCTTTTTTAGTAAATGTATGACTGGCAATCTTTATAAACATCGACTGAGGAAAGGAGAAATTAGTGTTGTTTTTGGCAGCCTGTTTTAATTTTAGTTTTAGTCTAGTCTTTGTGTCAAGCTGTCGTTTTAGTTTTTATTAGTTTTAGTCACGTTCATACTCTTTTTAGTCTAGTCAAGTTTTAGTCGACGAAAACTGATGACATTTTAGTCTAGTTTTAGTCAACGAAAACTGATGACATTTTAGTCTAGTTTTAGTCGACGAAAACTCATGACATTTTAGTCTAGTTTTAGTCAATGAAAATTGGATTTTAGTCTCTTTTTAGTATTGCAATTCTATTTAACCCAGTCAATATAGAATTTCAAAACAAGGTTATCTTATTATAGCCTATTTAGTATATTTAGGGCTGTGACGGTGGCAGTTTTTTTTACCACCGCGGTAATGGACCAACTACCGGCGGTGGTTGGGGGGTTATTTAAAAAAAATAAAAACTCGTTTTATATTTCCACACAAAGACGCCTGATATAGCAGAATATAACCAACCACTCTGCGCTCTGAGCCGGATGTGGGACTCGAGCAGAAAAGAGACCATAGATCTCTTTATGATAGGCCTATATACTCTTCGTGTTTTCTACTTGATGTAAATTGGTCTGAATAGCGAATTTTATCCTCCACAAGGGCGAAATATTTAGGCTATGTTTGAGATTGCGCTGCCAGAGAAAGTGAAACTAAAAATCACCCGCGCGTGTAAAACGCGCTTTACAACTAAACTTGACGCGCCCTATGTCTAATATAAGAAACACAAACTGTGTTAAAAAGAATTTGACATGCCAGTACAAATGTATGCTATACTTTACCACAGTAACGAATACGAATATAATAGGCCTAATTAAAAGCGAACCAATGAAGAAACGTGTATAATCCCTTTAGAAAATGGGTGAGACGTGAGTGAAGATTTGGGAAAAGAAACAAGAGATTCAGGGATGAGTCACGATTTTTGGATATTCGATTAGTTTATTTAATTATAGAATATCGAATAGGTTGTGCGATTATTCTCTAAAATAAAATCTCCATGTTCTGGTGCTGATGCGATGACGCGTTCATGTAACCAGAGACGCTGCCATAACGCACATAACAGCTGTCACAAAGAACCGGCAAAAGTAATGATTATGAATGTGTCAAATATATCAATGGGACATTTTAATAGAAAAACTAATGGAATAATATTGTTAAATTCGCTGATAATCGGGTGACCAGATCGCAAAACAGAATTTAAAGCCGACAAAGCTATGGGTTCACGCACAACTCTCTCATTCGTCGTGACGTTAACATTTCGTCTCGTCTCGTTTTGGTCAACGAAAATGAGGAGACATTTTAGCATAGTTTTTATTTTGTAAGCCACATTTAGTCTCGTTTTTATTCGTCAACGATAATGCATCATACATGTATTTTAGTCATCGTCACATGACCATGCATTTACGTCTCGTCTCGTCTCGTTTTCGTCAGGTGAAAACGGTTCGTTGACAACAATATTTCGTCATAATTTTCGTTGACGAAAGCAACACTAGGAGAAATAGCGCCAGTTTTGAGAAGAAAAGTATACCCGTTTAGTTGAACGAATGATCGTCAATATTTAAAACTTAAAAAATGTAAATTACATGATAGCCTACCCTGTCATCTTTCATTTTATTGTGTGTAAGTTAACATCTAAACGGGCGATCATCAGCGCTGCCAGTCAGGAGATTAACGAGCAGCTTTGTGGGTTTGTGAATTTTAATGTTAAAGACACTATATCAACATTACAGTAATATTTTACTTTTAATAAAATAATGTTTTATTTTAATGCCTTAATGTTGATAATATTTGTCAAAATTACTCTTTTATTACTATAACTATAATTTAGTTTGCAATACTGAATGCACATTTTGTTTGTTTTTCACATTTGGTCATTTGGTAATGTTTGCAATAATTTTAATTGCATATTCAGTAATAAATTGATACTTCCACAAAAAAAGCTTAACTTGCATGTCAGTTTTATTGCAACACTCTAAGTCAGGGGTGGGCAAACTTTTTGGCTCAAGGGCCACACTGGGTTTTAAAAATTTGACAGAGGGCCGGCCCAGTAGCAGATTATGAAGCACGATCTCATGAAAGTGCGTATCTATACCACAAATTTTATTTCTCGTGCCATTTATATGCCAAAAATGTTTTTTTTTTTTTTTTTTTTTTTTTTTGCGTGCATGCTACACACTGTAAACCCCTTGGTTAGGATTAGGGGTGTGGAGTGCGTGCCTATTACACGCCATAAAGTGCATATCATATGCACGCGAAAACATATTATGCACTACAAATACAATTCGTGGTATTCACACTTTCATAAGATCGGGCTGAGCAAACAGACAATGTTGTGGCAATGTCTGTGTGAAATTCAACAACTGAGAGACGACATTCTGACAATAATTTTTTTTATGCTAGATATCCCCTATTTAGCATGTTATGTTTTGATGTTAATTGTTAAAGATGTTAGATAATTATAGCCTATACTTTTTAAATATTGTTTATCCTTATTATTATTTAATGGCCTAACAGTAAATTAGAAACAAAACATCTGCAAGTGTACACTTAGTAAAAATTACAGGTTACGTTAATTCAACTTTATTAAAACTGAATGGCAATTTGCACTTCCAAAAGTCATACATTTGTGGAAATAAACGAATATACAAATTTATTTTAAGAATAATAAAATAAAACATAAAAGGCAAAGGGAGATCAGAACATTTAATGAAAAAAAAAAACGGGTTCTGTACATGGCAGACAGGGGAGCGTAGTCAAAAGCCGGACGATAAAGGTCGGTAAACGGAATCGGGCAGGATACATCCACAAATCCAGAGGAGCAAAGAAACTAAATAGCAGACAAATCAAAGGAAAAACTAAGGTGTGCAAGCGGTTACCAAAATTTTTTTTTCTCATTGAGTTTCCAAAAAAGGAAAAAACATTAACGTGCAACAAGTCTATGCGCTTAAGTCGCTGTCTGTTTGGTTTCCATGGTGACGCGTCATTGCTTGTTACGTGACACACCGCAGCCACCATAGAGAGCCTAAGTCCCTCCCCTTCCGGTCGACCACCATGGGACCTTATTTCGGAAAAATATTGTATGGTAGCAGAGAATGTCTAATAGGAAGAGAATTGGCACTCTCTGCTTACTTCCGGGTTCTGGATTGGTTGCAGTAACACGTCTCTGTCCATGCGGGGGCGCTCGCGAGCGAGTGCAGAATGAATGGAGGTCTATGGCGAAATACCCCTCAAAACCCACTTTTCTCAGGATATAATTTTTTGTCTAGTAATTTGAATGTTGTATTCGAAAGGAGATGCAAAGAAATTACACATTGCTGGGTGTTCGATTTTTTTAGAGTCACTTATTTGGTTTAAAAAGTCTTTTAAAATGTCAATGACGTCAGAATGCTGACGTCATTAGCAGAATGCTAGCGTGTTATGGGCAACAACAACTCAACCTGTAAGAAATAGAAAAGAAATAAGTACTCGTTCATTCAACTTTCGACCTATAACCCATGTTGAACTTGCAAAACTTACAATAAAATCTGAGATTTCTCAACGGCATTTGGGTGAAAGAGACACATTTAGCCGTCTAGCCCCATTGACTCCCATTCAGTCTGCACTCGCTCGCGATCACCCCCAGTGGAATTATAATGGAACTGCAACCAAAATCAATACAATGGGGCTGAATAGGGAGTGCCAAGGCTCTCCGTAGACGGGCTCTGATGGTAGTCAATGGCGAGAGACAACAAATATTTTGATCTCGTTTGAATTGTGCCCTGATTTACACATATGATGTTTGTCAATTTAAAAGATACATTTTAAAGTCAAGAAAGTCGCAGCTTGATGTAAAACTGCTGAGGTATAAGACTGTGAAAATACGTAATTAGAAAGACTACAAACCCAGAAGGCGCACATGCGACGTCATACCTTTTCTCTCAATGAATGAAGCTAACTTTACTGAAGCTAACGTCTGTCATTTTTTCTATAGTCTTACATTATAATCGTAACGTTACGCCGTCATGCCTGAGTGTTTTGAGCCAGAATACACACATACGAGCAACGGATCTTGTGACGTACATAGTGCGAGACGAGAGATGTAGTTCATTGAGCGATTTTCACATAAAACTAAACGTTACTCTTCTGTTTTATGACAAACTGCGACTTTCTTGACTTTCATAATTACCTTTTAAATTGACAAACATCATATGTGTAGTTCAGGGCACAGTTCAGACGGAATAAAAAGATAAGTTATCTCTCGCCATTGACTTCCATACATATTTTTTCCGAAGTAAGGTCCCATGAGCCGGAAGCGGAGGGGCGGGACTTAGGCTCTCTATAGACATCATATGATGTCTATGGCAGCCACAACAGCGCTGAATGAATGATGATCTGCTTTTATGTCATTTTTCTTTTTTTACATTTGTTAGCTATGGCATGCAATATCTGATATTCCGATTGTCAAATATATGCAACGCAATATATATATATATATATATATATATATATATATATATATAACGCAAAGTATTGCAAGAAAAAAGGCAAAATTAATGCGATCTTAAGACAATTTTTTTAAATACTCGGCGGGCCGGATTAAACAGCCTAACGGGCCGCATGTGGCCCGCGGGCCGTAGTTTGCCCACCCCTGCTCTAAGTGATTGTTTGGGAAGCAGACACACTGTCAGTTTAAATCTAAACTAAAACGCATATCTTTTACCTGGCATTCATATAGAACATTATACATTTCTATTATTCAAATCAGTTAAATGATTATTAGGCTGCATAGGTCAGCCGGAACCGGGGACACTTTCCTATAACACCTGATGTACTCATTATTTAATAAGAAGAATGGCATCTATGCTAATGTATGTCTTTCTGTTCATTCTTAAGTTTACTGAAGTCAGCCGGATCCAAGCCGTATGCAGATCAGATGGTGGACCTGCGCCTGGACCCATCCATGACGCTTTCCTGAAGTGCCAGCCTCATCAGCCCTGTGAAGGCCTCATCAACACGACTGATCCTCAACAAACTCATCTCCATACCGGTGTGATGACTCCGACTTCCAACTAGATGGAACTGGATAAATATTCTGAATGTTCTTATTCAATCTGACCTCTGACCTGTAAAGCTGCCTGGAATGCTGAATTGCTGCACATTCTGTGCCTCAGGGATGAAATGAGGGGGACATGTCAGACCTTTGACATTGATTAACATTTGTATTTGATAAAGAAAGGTATTAAAAAAATGTATAAAATTAAATAAAAAATGAGATTGAAATCATACAGTGGCCTCTCTGGTTTATTGTATTACAGAGATAATAATTATTTTACATTCATAATATAACAAATATTTGTTTCTAATTTTATTAAGGCAATGAGACAAGAAATAACCCAGCACATGAGTAAGACTTAACCCAGCAAGAGGGTTAATTTCACCCACTGGTTGGGTCAAATGAATGACCCAGAAATATGGGTCAAATGGCAAAAACCCAGCACTTGGGTCAAACCAACCCAGCGCATGTTCTGTCCAATAGTGACCCAGCAGTGTGGTTAAGGTTGGGTTATTTTTTAACCCAGCAGTTTTTAGAGTGTATATATATATATATATATATATATATATATATATATATATATATATATATATATATATATATATATATATATTTTTTTTTTTTTTTTTTTTTATATATAATAATAAAAACAGGGTATCAAAATGTAGTCACTCAGTAGGCTCAGTAGTTATTGGTTAACATTTACACCCACCGGCCACTTTATTAGGTATACCTGTTCAACTGCTCCCTAATGCAAATATCTAATCATCCAATCACATGGCAGCAACTCAAATGCATGTAGACATGGTCAAGACCATCTGGTGAAGTTCAAACTGAATATCAGAATAAGGAAGAAAAGTGATTTAAGTGACTTTGAACGTGGCATGGTTGTTGGTGCCAGAGGGGCTGGTCTGAGTATTTCAGAAACTGCTGATCTACTAGGATTTTTGCACAACCATCTAGGGTTTACAGAGAATGGTCTAAAAAACAGAGAGAAAATATCCAGTGAGTAGTAGTTCTGTGGGCGAAAATGCCTTGTTGATGTCAGAGGTCAGAGGAAAATGGCCAGACTGCTTCGATCTGATTAAGGCAACAGTAACTCAAGTAACCACTTGTTATAACCAAGGTCTGATGAAGAGCATCTCTGAAAGCACAAAATGTTAAACCTTAAAGCAGATGGGCTACAGCAGCAGAAGACCACTCCTGGCAGCTAAGAACAGGAAACTGAGGCTACAATTCACACAGGCTCACCAAAATTGGACAATAGAAGATTAGAAAAACGTCGCCTTGTCTAAAGAGTCTTGATTTGTTTTGCAACATTCAGATGGTCAGAATATGACATATAAACAGCATGAAAGAATGGATCCATCCTGCCTTGTATCAATGGTTTAGGCTACTGGTGGTGTACTGGTGTGGAGCATATTTTATTGGCACACTTTGAGCCCCTTAGTATCAATTGTGCATCTTTTAAATGCCACAGCCTGCCTGAGTATTGTTGCTGACCATGTCCATACCTTATGACCACAGTGATGGGAACACTGTGGTCATAATGTATGGACATGGTCAGCAACAATGGCTTCTTCCAGCAGAATAACATGCCATGTCACAAAGCTCAAATCATCTCAAACTGGTTTCTTGAACATGACGATGAGTTCACTAAACTCAAATGGCCTCCACAGTCACCAGATCTCAATCTAATAGAGCACCTTTGGGATGTGGTTGAACGGGAGATTCGAATCATGGATGTGCAGCCCACAAATCTGCAGCAACTGTGTGATGCCATAGTGTCAATATGGACCAAAGTCTCTGAAGAATGTTTCCAGAACCTTGATGAATCTATGTCACAAACAATTAAGGGAGCTCTGAAGGCAAAATGCAACCCGATACTAGCAATGTGTACCTAATAAAGTGGCCGGTGAGTATATTTCCAATAAATTACAGTATGTGCTTAATTTTATTTTACAAATGTAACTTTTAAGAGGTTTGAATGTTTGAGCTTGAAGAATTTTGATATTTTAGATTGATATATTAGATGCAAATTGTTTTCTGCTGCAATATTTCCATAGTCTGAGTGGAAAAGGTTTGAGGTATTGTAGTTTAATCTTTTTTAGAGTATCACACAATTTGTTTAGTATTAGGCTAACATTACACATCAAACCCTAAATAAAATTCCGTTTTAATGATATATGTGTTTAAAAGTCAGTTATATTACTTTAAACCAATAAAAAAGCATCTAATGAAATAGTTGTAGGAGGTAGTTGTCCTTAGAAGTGACACAGAAGAGAACCAGAAAGTGCTGAAGAGCAGATGAATTATATATTAACACTCTCTGCTTTCTCTTCCTGTGCAGTGACTCCTGCTTTGAATGTGTGTGCATGTGTCAAGAGCATTTATACACACCGTGTCCCCCATTCCTGTACTATCATTAATTAATCAATGTTACTGTTTTCTTGTAACTCAGAAGGGATATAACCTTACACATCGACATCATTCTCAAGCGGTTCTCATAATCTGTTCTCCCTAAATCAACATCCTTCCCTAAATCACTTCATTATCAGCTCCCGATTTTAATTAGGGCCTTTAACTCTGTACACAGCACTCACTTGTGTGAGTCAATTGGACAATTAATTAGTCAAATAAGTCTCACTGCCTTGTGAATCATTTTAATCGTTGGTTGTTTGATAGCCTCCTCGCTCCACGTTTTGATATTATTTTTGCATCTCCTCATGAAGTGATTCAGCAGTTAATCAAATCATTAAAATTGACTATACATCACATCATGCTCTACAGACTTCCAAATAAATTTTATCTGCTAAAACATAAATGTTGATATCAGATGTCGTTAAAGCAAGATGCCGGAAGTAACAAATAATACTTTACTTTTAAAATTGGTAAAGTACAATGCATTTTGAATAAGACATTTTCACATAAGTAATGCATTTTCCTTGTTTAGAAGACACATTTCAAGTCAAATTGTCAGAGTCAAAACTATAGAAACGTCACTGTCATAAAATCATAAAATTTACATGGAAGGGGATTTATTTACATCCAAATGCAAATTAATCTACACCAAATGTAATCCAACCCTCAATGTGCTGCTTTAAACTCCTGAAATCATCAAGATTCCCCTTGTGAAAAAGAAGTGTATACTGAATTGAGTGTGCAGTTGTATTATAATTCTAAGATTTGAAATACATTACTTTCAGATAATATAATGAAATAAAAGTGAACTTAAGTTTACTTAATGAGTACATTTACTTGGCTATGCTTAACACACTTAAGTACAGTTTTAAAAAGTGCACTTTGTAATAATGTCAAATTAAAAGTTTTACTTTAAACTAAAAATATGTTTTTTGTACTTTTAATAAGTGCACTTATTTTGATGTGTTGACTAACAAAAGCACATGTAAAGTACTTGACTATAATTTTAACAGTAGTGTTATTTAATTACATTTAAACTCAATATATTTTAAATGAACTACATTGCAACTTTGTTACAAATTTGTAACTATAAACAAATATATTGATTTTTTTAAATAACATTTAGTTTATTATAAATGTTTCAGTGAATTCAGCAGTAGCAGTACACTTTAACTATATTTTATAGACAATAGAAGTAATTACATGTAAAGATGTACTTAAGTCCTACTTAAGTCACTCAAAAAACACTGTTAAGTTTAAATTGCATTTAATATAAATTTAAAGGGCACCTTTTATGCTACTTTTTACAAGATGTAAAGTAAGTCTCTGATGTCCCCAGATTGTGTATGTGAAGTTTTACCTCAAAATACCACACAGATCATTTTATATGGCATGTTAAAACTGCCACTTTTAGGGGGTGAGCAAAAATGCTCCGTTTGTGTGTGTGTCCCTTTAAATGCAAATGAGCTACTTTCCCCTTTCATGAAGAGGGTGGAGCTTCAAGAGCTCATGCTCCAGTGGCAACAAAACAGGACAATCGCATGCAATAAAATGTCAGAAACTGTACTAGTGGTATTCATTTCGAACCGGACAACGATGCCTACAGAGCCAGAGAATATGTG
The DNA here is from genome assembly GCF_964197995.2 of Scardinius erythrophthalmus. Classification (NCBI taxonomy): domain Eukaryota; kingdom Metazoa; phylum Chordata; class Actinopteri; order Cypriniformes; family Leuciscidae; genus Scardinius; species Scardinius erythrophthalmus. The sequence goes on along the minus strand of NC_138223.1, from coordinate 13,740,770 downwards.
CTGTATGGAGATGGAATAGTTAGAGTTTAGTTTAATTACGGTTATATCTTATGTTGTCACCTTGCTTTTATCCACTACAAGCCTGTTGTAGCAGACCCCGATGGCTTAAACTTTACTAATGAGTTTTAAGAAGTTTATTGTACATCACACAAAAGATGAAGCGTCCGTTTTCACTCCGGAAAATCGCCGTAAGAGCTGAATAAAACAGTACAAGAAATGCACATTAAAGTATTATTATCCATAAACTCTCTCCCCCTTTCATTATCATCAACATACACAGCGAATTACACAAAACCCCTTGTTACAACAAACAGTAATCAAATATATACAGACTTTATGCCTTTTCGGGGGGTGCTTAATAAACTGTAAACATTATATCCATTAACTCCTATGAACTGTATAAAGTGCGTGCTCTCCCTTTCATTACTGCTGTATCCAGTATTGCTTCGGAGACTATAAACTGAAACACGAACTGTTGGTACTGATCCATCCTCGAGTAACAACTTTTTAGCAAAGCCAACCATGTTGAGCATTACCCCTCAAAAATAAAACTAATTCACCGTGTCCTCAGTGCCTCAGATGTTGGGAGAAAATAAAGACTATTATGTTCACTCTTACATAGTTCACAACAGAACACCGGGATTGCTTATGAGAGACATTGTTGTCGCTACAGGTGCTCGAGCGCGGAGAAAATGGCGGATAGCGGACGCAACTCGCTGAGGGCGGAAACTATGGTAATGCCGGACTGTCAGTCAGCGGCTGTGGTCAGCGAGCCCTGAGCAGTATGATGACACATTGCTCAGAGAATCAAAACTGCATGTCTAATGAGACTGCTTTGATTTAATGGGGATTAAAAAAAGGAATGGATGGATTTTTATTATTGTAGGGTGATTGTGGTCACACACTGCCAACATACATTTTATGTGTAAAAGTGGATTTTGCATAATAGGTGCCCTTTAAAGTATTAAATATTTCCATTTAAATGTAAATAAGATACACGTAAGTGTCTGAAAACATTACATTCAATTAGCACTCAAGTATTCATTATCTATTAAAGTGTATTATTTCTCTAATAAATACACATTTTATAAGGGTCAGTCGGATTTACTGAAAAGAAACTGCTGTTTTTGTGTCTGCTTTAATCCTGAAAGACATATTTTAGTTGGTGTTTAGTCCATGCCATTATTTTATGTGGTTTCATAAAGGCCTATATTGTAAAATATTGTTGAAAGAAAGTTTAGAGCATATTCTCCCTATTTTCTGCTGAGTTAAGTGCTCTGTGCATGGCAAAAAAAATGCTGCCATACACTGCAAATAGTGTAATCTGCTAAAATGGGTGTCAAAATAAGTATGCAATGTGTTAACGTCCCCCCACACTACTGTACCTCAGTGTAAACCTTATTTATTCCCATTGGGAAGAACACATGTTGTAGTATTCAGGAATTGACAAAAGGCTCTTGCATGACAGTCAAGAATTAACACTGAACAACCAATGCCAACTCATTAAGTAAAGAGCCAACAGTAATCAATAAGTAAGAAAATCTAAGAACCTGGACCTGCACGCAAGAATCAAACAGGTGCTTTTATATGTCGTCTTGGCTTATTGACAAACCAGTGGAACCGACAATGTTGTACAGCTGCACTGACATCAGTCCTTAGATTGCCATGAATCAAAACAGCTGTCGCCTTTAATGCCTGGCCTGATGATATTTGTGGTTTTAAATGAACTAAAAGAATGAAGAATGATTGCGTGAGAAATTCATAATGACATTTTTGCTGCTTGTGCTTTTGTGTCAGCTCGTATTCTTGAAACTGAGACAGTAAACACAGATCAGCTGATGGTGTGTGTGTGTGTGTGTGTGTGTGTGTGTGTGTGTGTCCTGCTGTTAGCTCTGAGGTTCAGCAGTGATTTGGCTTCATGTCTCACAACAGAGAACAAAGACAGGTGGAGAACAGCAGGGCTCCAATAATACACCCCATGAACACCACTACAACCCACCCACTCACACACAGAGACACACAAACACATGATCACATACACAGAGACCATCTTGCATATTGAAAGTAATCACTGTTAATTTGTGAAAAGCATTTGGGGTTTTTATTGCTTGAGTTGTTTCCATTTAAACAAATGGCAGTAAAAAAAAAAAAAAAGCAGTTAATGGAGAGAAAAATCAGTCCATTTCATTTATTTCTATTATTGTTACTTTTTTTTTTTTTTTTTTTTACTTTTATGTTATTTAATTTAAAATGTTTGTTTAATTTTGATTTATTTTACTTTTATTATTTTAATTATTATTATTATTTTATTAAAAAAAATATTTTTTCTTTTCTTTTATCATTATTATTTTTTTCTTTTCTTTTATTATTTATTTTATTAAAACTATCTTGGAATCTTTTCATCTTGGTTTCATCATTTATTTTTGCTACTTTTCAAATACATTTTATGTATAGATTTAATTGTTGTATCCCTTTTTCAGAGCCAGATTTTATATAAAGCAGGAAAATAAAGCATTTGTGAGGATAATATTATATTATTGTGCACAATTTCCAGTAAAGCTTTACTTGTAAGAATATGCAAAAAAAGTTAAAATATGATGTAATTATTTCTATTATTTAATTAAATATATAATTTAGGATACATAAAATGCTGAAATTTGCCTTGGCAAGAACAAGTAGTCTGACATTTTATTCCACTGTTATTTTTAACCAGAATCAGAATCATGACAAGCTTCCATGGCATAGACAGAATGAAGTGACAGACAGATAATAAAAATATATAAAAATATATAAAATAGACCATGTGTATGTACAGGTATGTTATACAAATGCAAGGGTATGTAAATATAAGGTATGGTGTGCTTAATAAATAAATAGTATTTTGAATTGCAACATACAATAACATGTTTATTACCCAGTGTGGGCATTTAACTGTTCATGAGGTAGATGGCCTGAGGAAAAAAATATATTTTCTTGTGCCAGGCTGTTCTGGTCCTCAGTGCTCTGTAGCGACAGCCAGACGGCGACAGTTCAAACAGAAAGTGGCCTGGATGTGAGGAGTCCAGAGTGAGGAGTCCAACCCTTTTACTCACTCTGGATGAGTAGTTCTTGGAGAGTGGGGAGGGGTGTACTGATGATTCTCTCAGCAGTCCGGAATATCTTCTGAGGTCTGATTTGGTAGCTGAGCTGAACCAGACAGTTATAGAAATAGACTCAATGACTGCAGAGTAGAACTGCAGAAGCAGCTCCTGTGGCAGGTTGAACTTCCTCAGCTGGAGAAGGAAGTACAACCTCCGCTGGGCCTTTTTCACAACGGAGTTAATAGGCCCTATTTTAACAATCTAAGCGAATGGTCTAAAGTGCACAGCGCAAGCGCACTTAGGTTGAGTCCGAATCGACTTTTGCTAGTTTAACGACGGGAAAAATGGTCTGCGCACCCGGTGCATGATCCTAAAGGGTTGTCCCTGTTCTCTTAATGAGTAATGGGTGTGTTTTTCGTAATCTCCCATTCCCTTTAAAAGCCAGTTGCACTCGCCCCATGGCGGATTCGCTATTTACATGGTGGAATTTGTAAGCGGAAAAACTGAATGCTTCTCTAGCGAGGAAACGGATCTGCTCGTGCACAAGGTTAAAGTGCTTGAGCAAACCATCTACAGTACAAAGTGTACGCGCGTTGTGGACCCACCCATAGGCGCATATTACTAACACGCTCTTTAAATAACAAAAAAATGATTGCGCCATTGACTTCAGTTGCCTCAAAATAGCAATGTGCCAATACGCCTGAACACACCTTGGTTTTAGACCAGCATGCCCATGGGCGCACAAATGGGCGCAAATGCATTTAACAAACAATGTGGCGCAGGACATGAAAATATTGACTGCGTCGGGCTGAAACTGGCAAAAAACACTTGCGTCACCTGGCGTCGCATTGTGCCGGATGTATGATAGGGTCCAATGTGATTGTCCCACTTCAGATCCTGAGAGATGGTGGTTCCCAGGAACCTGAATGAATTCACTGTTGCCACATGATGGTGAGTGGGGTGTTTCTCCTAATGCCCACAATAATCTCCACTGTTTGTTGGAAGAGCATTGTCCCAGCCTCACTAGCTGCTGCCTGTCTGTCAGAAAGTTTGAGATCCCTTGACAGATGAGCTGGGTTCATTTGAACAGGAGGAGGTTTGGAATGATGGTGTTGAAGGCTGAGCTGAAGTCCACAAACAGGATCCTCACATAAGTCCATGGTTTGTCCAGATGTTGCAGGATGTAACACAGCCCCATTTTGACCACATCATCCAATCTGTTTGCTCAATAAGCAAACTGCAGGGGGTTCAGCAAGGGTCCAGTAATGTCCTTCAGGTAGGCCAGCACCAGTCTTTCAAATGACTTCATGACCACAGACGTTAAGGCAACAGGTCTGTAGTCATTCAGTCTTGTGATTTTGGGTTTCTTTGGGATGGGGATGATGGTAAAGCATTTGAAGCTGGAAGGAACTTCGCATAGCTCCAGTGATCTGATGAAGATCTGTGTGAAGATAGGGGCCAGCTAGTCAGCACAGGTTTTTTAGACAGGCCGGTGAAACATAATTAAGTGCCCATAATTGAATAAACACTCATATAATGTATATAAAACAACATGACTAATTCTTTAGTGAGTAAAGTCCATTAGGCTACGTGTAGCCTGTGGAGATTAAATATATGTTAAAATAAATGTTAAAGTGATATAGAGACAACAACATAAAAAAATTCACAGTGGCATAAACTTTCTGCTTCATAGAGATTAATCTGAATATAGCTATAGAGAAAACGCAAGCCCCAGATGAGAGAACTTAATTTACTGTAACGTGGTATTTTCTCTACTTTTTTTCTTGGTGCAAAAATAGTTTTTTGTGCATGAGCATTTAAAAGCTCTTGCTGTGTGCACCGACATAATATAAAGTTTCTCATTTTAGTTATTGGTGTATACAGAGACCAATTCCATGATGATTTTACTTTCATGTACACAAGCCGTTTCTCAAAAGTGTTATGAACATATTCCCTCATAAATATTACAGTGTTATCAAGAGCATGCTGAAACTGCATTTGTATGTTTCAAAGCCAAAATAGCTTATGCTTCAGACTGCTACACAAAAAAAGTTGTTTTAATTTAAATGCAAACAAAAACTGAAAAGGGCCATATGTATTTAGCTGTTTACTAAGTTTTAACATTCATTGCTTCCTGAAGTTTGTCTCACTAAGTCTCTACATAGGCTATTAACGCTCAAGTAAAATGTGCTATTTTAATGATTTTATATCTTCTGGTTTTACTCATTTGTACTTCACTTTCGATAGCATGGCTAGAGCCACTATCACTATAATTTTGTGGAGTGCTGCACTTGTCTAATCAAGCACTGACTGTAATTAACTTGGATGGCCCTTAACTTTCTGAGTGTTCCTGTGCAGCACTGAGTGTCTGCCTATTACATTTATAGTGTAGAGTTATTCATTAGCAGACACATTGTGCTAGAATGACTTATAGTCCTCCACAAATTATGTGCACAAATAAGTCTTAGGTCATTTTTAAATATGAGTTGTTAGTTTGGGATTGGTAGGATTTTTTTTCTCTCTCTCTCAACTGTTTTCTATTTTTAATATATTTTAAAATATAATTATTCCTGGGATGGTAAAGCTGAATTACTTCAGTCTTCAGTGTCACACGATCCTTCAGAAACCATTCTAATATGCTTATTGTCACGATCATTTTCTGTTTTTAGTTTCTGTTGGTGACAAAGACGGATATTGTGGGATTCACACTCAAGCACTGTGTTGCTAATAGAGCGGTACAACGACACTGTATAGGCCAACCCTCAGTTAGCATCACACAGGTTCCCTCGACAAAAACCCAATAGGATTTTTCCATAGGCTTTTGGATTATCGCTAAAAACAAGCTCTGTGATATAAACAAAAGTTTGTGATACTTACATGTTTTGTCTATCAAGATAATTTACACAAATGAACACAACTTTTATGAATTTTTAAGAGTAAATGTAGTCGCCAGAAGTAAAAGCTAAAGGTAGGCTATAAACAAACTACACCATGGTCCCACAAATTCATTGTCACCGTCACTAAGCTTCCGACAACTCTTTCAGTTTTCATCTAAAAACATTTTCCCAGAAAGTCTGATTTAGAATTGGGGCATTTTATTAAAAAAAAAATTTAATATAACGCCGATTGTATTCTTCTGAAAGAAGAATGTCATATACACCTAGGATGACTTGAGGGTGAGTAAATCATGGGTTAATTTTAATTTTTTGGCTGAACTACTTAGTGACGGTGACACTAAGACGAGGAAGATGCAAGGCAAGATGAATGTAGAGCTGCTGATCTCGTTGGTGTCGGAACATAAAGAACTATGACAAACGCGACAGCGACTACAAAAATCTTGATAAAAGAGAACTGTTATGGAGTGGTATTAAGCGCCATCTAATGTCAGGGAATGAATTTGCATGTTCACTCGGCTCATCGTCAGCGAAAATCGCTTGGGTGTGAACACAAAAAACGCGTTGAAAAACGCTGGCGAATAACGCGCGCCGATTTTCGTCCCGGTGTGTACGGGCCTTTAGAGTAGTCAAACTCTCAGTGCTAACACAGTTATGGAGATTCTTTTTCAAACAAATTTTTGGAGAGACACAAGCGAGGTCTTTTGTCTGTAAGAGGGGGGAAATGATCTCAATTGCCTGGTAATCTCGGGTTCACCTGGATGTGACATTGTTCAGGAGTGGTTGGACCATGCCTAATGAAAAATACAATTCCATTAATCTCTCCAGTCTAAATCAATCTAACACAAAGACAAGTTCAACCAAGCGTTTTAAAGAGGTCTGGCTTCCTCCGAGTCATCATCTAGCCTTTGAGCTGCTCTCGGATGATCCCCATTTTAGGAACATGATAGTATTTTCACTACTACTGCTGCCTACTTAAAGGGATAGTTCACTTTGAAATTAAATTTTGGTATGTTTTAGCTTACCTCAAGGGCATCCAAGATGTAGGTGTCTTTGTTTCTGCAGTAGTTTCAATTATGATATTTTTAGGTCAAACCGGTCTTGTCTGTCAGTCATATAATGCAGGTCTATGGTCACCACCTCAAAGAGCATGCACAGAGAAGTCCAAATTAAACAATTCCCCATCATAAGTACACATTGATGGCCTAAGACACGAAACAAGTGGTTTGTGTGAGAAAACACGCTTCCTGGTGTGTGACGTGTGCGCACGTTCTGGCTTAGTCTGCGCAAGCAACGGTTGTGTACAAGAGGTAAAAACGATATAAATACTGTTCGTTTTCTCACACAAACCGCTCGTTTCGTGTTGAATTGTTTAATTTGGACTTCTCTGTGCATGCTCTTTGAGGTGGTGACCATAGACCTGCATTATATGACTGACAGACAAGAACGGTTTGACCTAAAAATATCAAAATTGAAACTACTGCGGAAACAAAGACACCTACATCTTGGATGCCCTTGAGGTAAGCTAAAACATACCAAAATTTAATTTCAAAGTGAACTATCCCTTTAAAGTCTGTGCTGGTATCAGATGAAGCCCTTTAGTATAAGTCTCTGAGTACTCATCGCAGATTGGACATGAAGCAGCTGCATAGATTCTGCTATTATCTATGCACTTCAATGTTTTGGTTAATTGCATGAAAAGCCTCATCTAAGCGCTGCCAATTTTTTGTCCATCTGGTCGTATTTGGGACACCTGTGATAAATTAATGAAAAGAAAAGAAAAGTCTTAATGATGCTTATTATGGAAATGCGAGAAAAGAATCCAGTGAAAGGAAAGAGAGAGGGAGCTGACATGGATTGGATTTCTAATCTATGCCTATGAAGTCAGGTACTCCTAAGGGGTAAATACTAAACACAATTCTGCTTTAAATGCCTTTAAAGCTGAAGTGTGTAATCTATTAAAATACTTTCTAATATACCTTAACTTAATATGCAGAGACAAGCGAGTAAGCCATTTCTAGGCTGATTTCCTAAAAACACTTTTAAAATATGACTTATTTCAGATTCCTGACAAGCCCAACTCTTGGGGAAGGATTACCTGTTTTACCGAACAATAGCAGATGGGGGGATTGTTTGGGAAACCTGTTTGAAGTTTTAAAGGCTTAAAGGAATATAACACACACACACACACACACAGAGTATGGAAGCTTGTTTCCGTCACAAAAAAAAAAAAAAAAAAGATAATTGCGACTTTTTATCTCACAATTGCGAGTTTACATCTCGCAATTCTGACTTTATTTCTCAGAATTGCGAGATATAAAGTCAGAATTGCGTGAAATAAAGTCAGAATTGCGTGTTATAAAGTCATAATTCTGAGATATAGTCAGAATTCTGAGATATAAAGTCAGAATTGCGAGATATAAAGTCACAATTGCGTGTTATAAAGTCAGAATTCTGACTTTTTTTCTCGCAATTGCGACTTTATAACACGCAATTCTGACTTTATATCTCAGAATTCTGACTTTATATCACGCAATTGGGAGATATAAAGTCAGAATTGCATGATATAAAGTCGCAATTGCGTGTTATAAAGTCAGAATTGTGAGATATAAACTATTCTAAGAAAAAAAAAAAGTCCGTCTTCCCTTTATATCCCTAGACTTTATATCTCACAATTCTGAGAAAAGATGTCAGAATTGTGAGATATAAACTCGCAATTATGTGTTATAAAGTCAGAATTCGGACTCGCAATTGTGAGATAAAAAGTCGCAATTATCTTTTTTTTTTTTTTTTTTTGGCGGAAACAAGCTTCCATACAGAGAGAGAGAGAGAGAGAGAGAGAGAGAGAGAGAGAGAGAGAGAGAGAGAGAGAGAGAGAGAGAGAATTCTGTCATCATTTACTCACCCTCATGTCATTCAACCCCTTTCTCTTGTGGTGCATAGAAGGAAAACCCCTTTCATGTTGTTTGCATGCAATACCAATGAACTGGAGCAACAGAAGAGATGCAGAAGCACCATAAAACTGTCAAAAGTGGGATTTTTTTTAGCAGTTTCATACATTTTTGAGAGGAACATTTTTTAAAACCTAAATTGTGAAAGTATTCCACCCTATAGTTCTCCTTGGAGAGAAATGCTAGATTTCTCTTCAATTAATCAGTTGATTCAGTTTACTAATCCAGCATGACTGAGGCTACCATAGGCAAATAGAGTATGAATTCACTTCTGCTTTTCAATTTTCTGAACTATCCCATAAATGGTGCCAGATTGTTGAAAAACAGAATTTTGAAATGATACTGTTTTAGAAGGGATGCACCAAAATTCTGGCTCAATATCTTGGCCGAAAACATTATGCGGTACAATAATGCATTGTTTGTTCTGGTTCACTGAAAGCTTTTCCCAAAAGTGATGGCAGCACCATTTCAAATAGCTGAATGATTTCATGCTTTTGGCGGGCGCCATTCCAGTCAGATTGTGTAATGTCTCATTTGCAGTTTGCAAAGTCGTAAGATGTAAAAGTAGGGCCCATATGCAAAATATTAGTTTTCTTTTTAGTTTTTTTTATTAGTTTTTTTTTTTTTTTTAAGTTTGCGTAATATCCATATCCTGCAGCCCTCCCTCCACAATGAGGAACCTTCAGACCTCTGAAAGAAAAAGTGTTTCAATCTTTCAGAAATGATCTTTTTTTTCAATTCCTTTTCTTTTCTCACAACTCCATCTTTCTTTTCATCTTTTATCCCTTTATCCTATAAGTCTTTTCCTTTCAAACTCTCTCCTAATTTTTTGTCTCCCCCTTCCTCTTTTTCCACTCTACTCCTCCTCCTCTCCTACTCTACTCCCCCCCCCCCCTCTCTCTCTCTCTCTCTCTCTCTCTCTCTCTCTCTCTCTGAACATCATCTATTTTTAGCTGTGGTGCATGAAAAGCCATCCTCTTTCCCCCTTTGCATCGCAATGCACTTTGGCGAATTTCTCTGCCTGTATTTCAATAATTCATGAATATTAATTGCATATCAGATGTGTCTGAAAATTTCATGCGCGTTTTAATGAAGAAAAAAGCTCACCCACACTTCCTGTGCCGCGCCATGTTTGCTAAATGAATCATAGCAAGCAAACAAATTGCTATTTTTAAGTTTAAACAGTTAGCATGTTACCATGAGAAACATGCGGCATATACATATCACCCAATACCTCATAGTTTCATCAGTGCATAGAAGAGCAGTCGCTCAGAAAGAGCGAATGAGCGAGTTGCCTGTTACGTTTTGCTAGCAGCAGCTGGAAATGGCAGCTTTCATTGGAGGCCCATGACTTCATCATCAAAGTGCCTCTTTTAATGTCACACTCTATCACTATTACAAGGATAAGAGAGAGCATGAAGTCTACAAGCTGCCTCAAGTCTGATGTAAAACACTGTAATAGCTTCCTGTAATTTTATTATGGGAAATGCATGGATATATACAAAACCCACGATTAGGGATCACAATTACTACTGTTGCATGTAGGCTACACTTTCACAACAATGTTTTACAGTTGTGGTCAGAATTGGCAGCCCTGGTAAATATGATGTTCACATTATGAAATAAATGTTTTTCTCCCAAACACGTTGACAACAATTAATGGCACCCTTTTATTAAATACTTTTTGCAATCTTCTTTTGCCAAGATAACAGCTCTGAGTTTTCTCCTATAATGTCTGATGCGTTTGGAGAACACCTGACAAGAGTGTCCTTCATACAGAATCTCTCCAGATCCTTCAGATTCCCAGATCCATGTTGGTGCTTCTTCTCTTCAGTTCACTCCACTCATCAGGTCAGGGAACTGCATGGGATGGTCAAGGCAGAAGCTTCATTTTGTGCTCCGTAACACATTTTTGTGTTGATTTTGATGCTTGTTTTGTATTGTTGTCCTGATGGAAGATCCAACCACGGCCCATTATTAGATTTCTGGCAGAAGCCGTCAGGTTTTGATTTTTTATCTGTTGATATTTAATAGAATCCATGATGCCATGTATCTGAACAAGATGTCCAGGACCTCCAGCAGAAAAATATGCCCACAACGTTAAAGATCCAATGGTATATTCAATTGTACACATGGGGTACTTTTTATCCTTGTGTGTACCAAACCCATCTAATGTGTTTGCTGCCAAAAAGCTCTTTTTTTAGTTTCATCTGACCACAGAACCCTGTGCCATTTGAAGTTCCAGTCGTGTCTGACAACTGAATTTGCTGGAGTTTGTTTTTGGATGAGCAAGGAGGATTTTTCTTGAAACCCTCCCAAACAACATGTGGGCATGTAGGTTTTTTTTGATTTTTAGATTTTTTTTTTTTTGGTAGGCTTCTGACCCCAAGACTCAAGTAATATATGCAATTCTCCATCTGTGATCCTTGAAGAGTCTTTGGCCACTCAAACTCTCCTCCTCACCGTGCATTAAGACAATATAGACACAAGTCCTCTTCCTGGCAGATTCGTAACATCTTTAGTTGATTGGAACTTCTTAATCATTGCCCTGATGGTCAAAATGGGGATTTTCAATTCTTTAGCTTTTTTCTTACAGCAGCTTTCTATTTTGTGATGCTCAGCAATCATTCGATGCACATCAGAACTATCGTTTTACTCATTGTGATGGATGATTAAGGGAATTTGGCCTTTGTGTTTCCTCATATTTAAACTCCTTGTGAAACAAGAAGTCATAGCTAGACAAGTTCCTAGTCACCCTGGTGTGCTAAAAAAGGTAAAATGTGAATATACTTCAGAGATATTTTACTCGTAAAGAATTCTAGGGGTGCCAATTCTGCCGTGCAAAGGCAAAAGACCATAACTTTGTTTTTGGCCGAAGATGAGTTATTGTTATTTTTGGCACCTTCTTTATCATGTGGATGAGTATTTTGAGTCAATTCCGTTGTTTTTTCGAGAAAATAATGTGTTGTCTTAAAGGGTAAGTTCGGTATTTTACACTTAAAGCCCTGTTTACAGATCGTTTCTGATGAAATAGAACGGTTAAGATTAAAATTTTGACACATGCTGCTGTCCCGAGAATTTTAGGTTTCTTTCGCTTTCCCCCCCACCTCCAGAATGGGTGTATAGGTGCACTCGAACATATCCTTCCTAAAACGCATTAAACTTTCGTTTACAAAGAGATGAAACTCACCGAGTGGTCAGGGGTGTTCACTGATATGCTCATACAAAAATCGCTACAAAATATGCTTTCCAACAGGTTTTATCGTAGTTTTTGTCCAACTCCATTGACTTGTATTGAATGTGCTGTGTGAGGTACGGTATTACTCTGCCGCTTCTTCTTCTGCTTCTTCTGTGTATTCAATGAAATGCCAGTGGTTTGCTTGCAATTGGCAAAGGCGCATTATCGCCACAAACTGGGCTGGAGTGTCTTTTATTCACACTCTCAATGGAAGAATCTACGGGTGTGAGACGTTTGGAAAAATAGATCCACAGTTTTACAACGAATGGTAAAACACCTGTTGGAAAGCATCTTTTGCAGCAATTTTTGTATGAGCATATCAGTGAACACCCCTGACCACTCGGTGAGTTTCATCTCTTTGTAAACGAAAGTTTAATGCGTTTTAGGAAGGATATGTTCGAGTGCACCTATACACCCATTCTGGAGGTGGGGGGGGAAAGCGAATGAAACCTAAAATTCTCGGGACAGCAGCATGTGACCAAATTTTAATCTTAACCGTTCTATTTCATCAGAAACGATCTGTAAACAGGGCTTTAAGTGTAAAATACCGAACTTACCCTTTAACAGTGATTTCCAAAAGCCCATGAGAAACCAGGGCAGAACACCGTAACACAGTTACCGCTCTTTGGCTTTGTTTTGGAATGCTCAAATTGAGTTACGGTACTCTGCCTTTGTTTAGCCGCACGTCAATATGAAGTTACTGTGCTGGTGTTCTATCGAATAATGCTACTATCAGATTATACGGTGTTCTGCCTTTGTTTTACTGTCCATTAAAATTTAACTTACGGTGTGGCCTGTGTACTTTGTACAGTTGCCATCAGTCCCTGTAACTTCTGAATGTGGAAGTTACTGCCTTTTGCCTTGGCATGACTTCTCACTTTTTGCTGACAATACCAAGGAAGAGTACAGTAACTTTAAAATAGTGGCTCAAGATCTGAGCTTAAGATTTTTTTATGTAGATAATTGTCATTACTAAAACATCTAATTAACAGATTTCCAGTGTCCTACCTATAATTAATTTGGCGGGACAACTAAACATCTTTAAAGTCATTTTTCTCAGTTCCACACTCTTGAGAGTTAAGGTCTTTTGCCTTTGCAGGGCAGGATAATTGTGGCCAACGTGTTTTGGAGAAAAAACATTTATTTCATAATGTGATTTCCCCCTCACTTTCAATTATTTTACTTCCATGAAAGGTTAGAGTTTTGGGATTTTTTTTTTTTTAATGAAAGATCAAAAGGATAAACAATGCAGATTTATTTTTACAGCCATCTTTGATCATATTTTCTAGGGGTGCCAATAATTCTGACGACAACTGCAGTCATATTTTTCAATCAAAAATGGTGTTTTATGGCCTTTTTTGCTGAATGTCTTTGGAGGCTGAAATTGTGGTGCATCTGTAAATACAGCAAATAGCATAAAATTATACCGCAATATTTCAAAACGTTGTTTGTGACCAATTTGGCAGGAATTAGTTAAAGGAATATAGTTCAATTACCGTAAAAAAAGAAAATTCTGAACATTGTTACCTTAAGAATTTCTACTTAATTTATTCCCCCCAAAAAAAAAAAACTTTATTGGTGTAATCAATAATGGTAATTAAAATGTGAAAGTTATATTTTTAGGTTACCTGACAAAGTATTTTTTTCTCTTCTCTTCTCCTCTCTTCTCTTCTCTTCTCTTCTCTTCTCTTCTCTTCTCTTCTCTTCTCTTCTCTTCTCTTCTCTTCTCTTCTCTTCTCTTCTCTTCTCTTCTCTTCTCTTCTCTTCTCTTCTCTTCTCTTCTCTTCTCTTCTCTTCTCATATTTTTTGTAGGACTTTTTGTTGCTCATTTTGGAGCTTCACAGTTTCATTTAAGGTAGTTTGACAACCAGAAGACACTTGATTTTGTCTTCCACTGAAAGAAGGAAAAAACTTAGAGGTTTGGAACAACATGAGAATGAATAAACAATTACAGAATTTTCATTTGGGGCTGAACTTAAATGTTTAATGTTTGATACAGCTGGCTCACAAAGGTTGTAGCATGTATATTTTAATACTCTATAGTCTATACCTCACTGTAGCAGTAAGGAGTTTTTGCTCTGTTCCTCTTAGAAATTTTTATTCTTTTGAAAATTTTGAAAGTGGAAGCCCTCAGGACAACCAGTTTCCTCCTTCACAGTGCATGAATTGGCAATTCAACGCTGGTTCAAATTAATCAGCTTATGTATAGAGGTTGAACATGTACATAATTTAAGATCAACTTCTCAGGCATTAGATTATGTTTTGTAGTGTTCCCTACAGTTTAAAAATTTGTGCATTTGCATATGTCTTAAAAGATTCAGCCTTGTATTTCATTTGATGAGCATGAATGTGTGCGGACATAAAGATCCTTCATAGATTTGGATGCAAATAAATGAACTTTATAATCAAAAGTCAGTAAGATGAACTTGCTTCGATAAAAATAAATACAACAGAAAACTTTTTTTTTAAAACAAAGTCCAAATCACAAGCAATTAAAACATTAACTCTTTTATTATTTGCACCAGTGTGTCTAACCTCTGACTCCCAATTTTTTGCAAATTTAACGATAAGAGACATAAAGCACATCATTTTAAACTGCCTTAAGCTAATTCTACATTACATTATTCAACTAAGAAACCTGGGAACTTTCACTGTGTCTGTATGTGTGCGTGGGCATACAAATAGTTCCTTGTGTCTGTCAGGTGTTAGAGCAATTATCAATCACTTTCTGAAAGTATTAAGATGTAAAACTGAATCTGGTTGTTGCTGTTATAGAAAACAAGAAAAAAAAGAGAAGGTACTAACATAACAGAAAAGTGTAAAGTAAGACTGTGAATTATTAAGAGACATAGAGGAATAACACATTTTATAAAGCTTATCGGTCAGAAACTAGCTCAACTATCTCATTACTGCATCTGCACACTAATAATCCACCATAGTAAATTTGAAGAATACCCATTTACCCATAGGAAAGACACAGGTGGAGTTTCACTTCTATGCTTGGGGAAGTGTGGGCGGATCACACTGCAACTGCGGAATATACAAATGTAAGATAATTCTACTGCTTATATACAGTACGTTCTGAAGGTCTTCTAGGTTTGTGGAATTGCACACACAGACCAGCCACTCATGTGCCTATCGCTGAAAACTGAGACCCACACAGCATTTGACCACTGCATTTACAGAAATAATTTACAGAAGTGTTATCAAATATATTTTATTTCTTTTTGTATTTTTATATCAATATGGTACAAGATTATCCTATATAAACGAGTTAGGTCAAAAGTAATCTAAAAAGTAGTCAGAATACATTACCCATAAAATGTAATCTAGATTACATTACTAACCAAATATTTGGTCATGTAATATGGAATTATAAAACAGTAACTGACTACAAATCGAAAGTAATCTACCCAGAAAAGTTTGAATATATATATACCACAAGATTTTTCAATCAAAGTTGTGGGGAAATAATACATCACCTGCTTAAAATTGCATAAATAATTTGCATCTAAACAATATTCTAGCTGCAGTAGTTTCTGTAACTAAAGGCTGAGCATACTGTACTTAATATGATATAATATATATATATATATATATATATATATATATATATATATATATATATATATATATATATATATATATAATACTCTTTATTGTGAATGTATGTAATATGAAATCTATGAGATGTTAAATATAGCCAAGAAGTCCTGTGGTGACAATTTTCCATAAATGTTTATTTCATTTGAGCATTGTTTTTTGTGTGTGATGACAACGACAACAACAGCATTTACGATCTCATTGATCTTATGACTTCAAGACATAGACAGCTTGCAAACAGACTGCTATTCAACATTTTCCCTCACTGTCATTCCAACACAAGCTCTGCTTTTCAGCCTGCTTTAATTACCTTATATTGTACTTGAGCATTTGTTTTGATGTACAATCACAATGTATTCTCATGTATATCTGCAGTAAATCTAAAAAGCATATGAATTTAATTAAATGACTTGAGTTCATTTCCTGAAAGGGGATCAAGAAAATGTAAACTCATTCAATATATGCATTTTGGTGCTTAACAATGTTATTTGTCAGGTTTGCATTTATCATTTAGAGATCAGATCCAATTCATAAATGCATGAATGACTTGTGTGCATGTGTAATAGAGAGCATGAGAGACAGAAAGGCATGAAACATTTCACCTAACAGGAAACTCAAACATGAAAACAAATGTAAAATGCAATGCTGTCTGGCCCTAAAAAAGACAGGACACCAAAATAGACAGTGACAGATAAAACAAAATGATTGTTTAATTTGTTTGTGCAATTTTGCACTGTAACTAATCATTTTTTACTAGGCCAGTTATTTTACTTTATGTTGCAATAGTGATATTTGATTTTATTTGTTAAAATTGCTGGCCCAACTTTATATTAAGTGTATAAATTATGTACTAACATTTAAATTAATAATTTGAAAAAAATGCACTCGTTGTGTACATATGTTTTTACATTGTACTTATATTTAAAAAAAAAAAATCCTTGCATGTTATTACAGCTTTAAATCATTTCTATAATTACATCTATACCATTCACCATCCCCTTACACCTTAACCAACCCCTAAAATCCACATTAAATCAAAATTGTTTTGGCTTTTAGTATAAATATTTAAGCCTTACTGTTATCTATAATATTATTAACCAAAATTCGCATTTAGAAGGTATAAGCATTCAAAACTTAGTCTTACATTTCCGCCAATATGATTTTGATGACATCACTCTGCACTTCAGCATCAGATTTCCTGTCCAATCAAATGCTCTCTTGAATCTAAAGCGTCCCGCCTCCTACATTATAAATAGACGCTGAAGCTGCGGCTAAAATCGGTCACTTGTTCACACATTTACTATTTTCTACATGGTCAATGGCACATAGTGCACTATATAGGGGATAGGGAACGATGCAGACAGTGTGTGTATGCTTTCTGTTGATCTGGTTCTCTTACGAGAGGTTCTCTCGTACTGCATAATATCTTATGCTATGGGGAAATCTCTTTTCCGTGAGATATTGAAGCCAAAAATTGTCCTTAATTTTGAAATAATGTAAAACGCGTTGCGGCAGCATGCAGGCATAGGCAAGACGGCTCGCGTGCCTATTGGCTGCCCTGCGGCAACTGCAGCAGCCTATCGAGAGAGGCCCCCGTGACGATGGGTGAGCTTCGCTGAAGAGATGAAAAATCAGTGAAATCAGCCTATCGAGCTATATTTATAGGCCCAGGCCACGTGAGTTTCGGCGAGACGTGACGCAGTGGGCGCAAAGCGCCCCCATTGGATCTGACATCATGGGGGCCTCTCTCGATAGGCTGCTGCAGTTGCCGCAGGGCAGCCAATAGGCATGCGAGCCATCTTGCCTATGCCTGCATGCTGCCGCAACGCGTTTTACATTATAGTGCTTTACGGAGCTCAACAGCTCTGGCCGAACTGTGAAATAAACAAAATGCTATTGACTTTTTTAAAGAGGGGTAGCTGTTCAAAATGTCCCACCCTGTCTTCCTGTTTCAGTGGAAAACTTCAGTGGGCCTTTAAACCTACACCACCAAGCCTACCCGTATTCCACTTCAATAGCAGCATAACTGTTTTGCAATAAAACATTAACACAATTTGTTGATGTAAGTACATATTTAAAGACACCTAATATAAAGTGTGACCAAACAGCTTGTTTACTTTGCACAATTACAATATAATTTCTTTGTTGTATGCAGCTATAACGTCTCAGGTTACGACTGTAACCCTAGTTCTCTGAGAAGGGAAGGTGACGCTGCGTCAATGACGCTTTGGGAACGCCCCTGCGTGATTGTGTCTGAAGCACATATGTCAACTTAATCCAATGGCGAGAGTGGGTGTCACGGCGGGTAACGTTATGACCAGGAAAGGATAAAAGCACATCCATTCTGTCCGGCATTAGCTTCGAATTAGCCGAAGCAAGTCGATCACAGGCATGCAGGAAGTATGGCAGGGCGGCGCTTCGCCTCGTTCCCTTCTCAGGGAACTAGGGCTAAAATCGTAACCTGAGATGTTCCCTTTCGAGGGAACTTGCGCTGAATCGATGACGCTTTGGGAACGATAATACCCAAACGCCGTACTTACAATTGCCTGTTATGAGAAACTGTTGGCAACTAATTCATAAGCACCTGAGACCCTGGGGCAGCGTCCAGGTCCAGGCTATAAAACCTCACAGATGGGAAAGATGATGACTACTCCAAAGACCCTGAGCTGAGCGGCCTTCCATTACCGCTCCCCAGCCAGTGAGGGAAGCATCTGTCGAGAGCGCAACTCGATGGCAAAGGGCTCCTAACACTGGACCCTGGGACAGAAACCAAGGTTTCCTCCATTTAACCAAGACGCGGAGACACCGGTGCGTGATCTTGATCATTCGAAGTGGGTTTCCTCTCGAGGAGAACCCTCTGGTCCTGAACCACCGCTGCAAAGGTCTCATGTACAGAAGGCCAAAGGGTATCACATCGGACACCGCTGCCATGAGGCCTAACAGTCTCTCGAACTGTTTCACAGTGCGTGACTGGCCTAGCTTTAACTCCTTCGTGGCTGTGAGGATACCAGCTACAGTACATAAGCTTGGTGAGGGAGATACTTCTTAAATGCCTCCGCTTGCTTTTTGACCTCCTGGAACCTCTCGACGACCTTATTTACAGAGTTGCCAAAGAGGCCAGAAGGCGTTAGCGGGGCATCTAACAAAAAAGCTCTGTCTTTATCTTTGATTTCTGCTAAGTTAAGCCAAAGATGCCTCTCAGTAGCCACCAGGGCTGCCATAGACCGCCCAATTGCTCTGGCGGTCTCCTTGGTGGCCCTGAGAGACAGATCTGTGGCCTGACGCAGTTCTCGAACTTTTGTCCAAATACCCCAGCAGATCAGCCTGATATGCCTGAAGCACAGCCATAGTATGAAGGCATGCTCCAGCCTGACCTGCTGCCGTATTCGCTTTACCCACTAAATTCGTTGATTTGAGTGGCTTAGTGGGCAGCACTGGGGCCTTCAGGGACGATGCTGAACCAGGGGACAGATAGCTGGCTAGCGTCTGCTCAGCCCTGGGCATCGTCCCATAGACATATTCTTTCAACCCCCTTATATCGGAATAGACATGGACTTGGGGGCTGAAAAGACGGGACGAATATGGCTTGTTCCACGATCTAGACAGTTCACACTATAGATTGGGAAAAAATGGAAGGCCCAGTGATGGAGGTGACACATTTGATTACAGGAAGCGCCCCTTTTCTCGGCTGGCCACTCAATATTTAACTTAGCCACGCAAGGGTGTAGATTTGGTTTGAACATTGGGGGGGTTGAAGTTTGGGTCTGCATATTTTTCATGTGATCATGGTATAATTATTGGGGGGGTTGTAATGCATAGATTTAAATATTGGGGGGGTTATCTCCCCCCCAACCCCCCCACAAACTACGCCCCTGTAGCCACGGCACGAGTAATCACCTCCACCAGCTCCTCATATGCCTCTTCCACTCTAAGGCATATTTTGGAATTCCGCCTGAATTTAACACACCCAAGTTTAAATATTCACCCTACACACGTGTAGGAAATGTAAAAAACTGGTGTCATTGTACAGAAAACCCTTCAAATTTACTAAATCAGATTGCAAAACTTCATAAATAGCATTTTATGTGTTTAAAATATTACTATAAACATACAAAATAGGCCATTTTTATCCTGTCTTTGAAAGTCTGTGATTCAGGTACTGTTTGCTCTGGGAACCTGCTGATTATATTGTTTGACTCCAAATGGTGGCAGTATCAACCATAAAAAAGATTTTTCTCTGTCACATTCTGAGCAAGAGTTATTCAAATTTAACCGAAGGGAGGCGAAGTGTCATTTTTAGCGCCCAAATGTGTCCTTTGGAGTTTTCAAATACTCAAATGCAAAAAAAGTTTTTAGGACATTACCCCCAAAATCCTACTTTTAATATATGCTAAAGTACTTTACTTGATTATTTATTGATTTTCTTCATTTTCATTCAGGTTTAATGTTTGTATCTGAGAAACACAATATGCAAAATGGCATAAAGGAATGAGACCAAGTAACATTGTTTGTATTTTGTGAATAAAAGCACAAACATTTTATTTTCCTTGACTCTAATAACTTACAAAACAGTCTTGTAGATTTTATATGGTCTATTAAAACAGACCACTTGTACAAATTGAAAACATAAATAGAAATACCAGATGTGGCCTTTAAAAATGCGCGTCTCAGAGAAAAGAATGCCACGAGCACTTCCGAAATTCTGCGGGATCGTGCAGAAGGGGGATTAGGTGTTGGACGCAGGAAATACTAAAACCTGTAGATGGCAGTCGTGTTTCATGTGGCCATACTGAGTTGACGAAGTATGACGAATGCAATGTTTTCTTTTGCCAGTTACATAAACAGTCACATATTCTTCATAAAAATGCGACTCAAACGCGCATCATTTGTCTTATTTTTTTTCTGTGTACTTACAGTAGAAGAGACGTGATGTAGGCTATGATAACTGAGTCTTATAACACAATAATTTGCGAAAACCTTTAAAGAGACCGAGATCATTTGCGCAATATCATTATCTAATTTTACATTTAGTTCATTTTTGCATCTTAACGTTTTAAATAGTTTTAACATGGTTGTAATGCGCTTTTCTGCATTACACACAGTACTTTTTATACTATCATGTTTCCCTTATAGGCGTCGATTTCGGTGGGGACGGTGGGTACGCACCCACCAGATTTCGTCATGAGTCATTTTGTACCCACCACTTTTAACTTCAGTCCATAATAATTTGACTTTTGGTTCGATTTTTTTTTACCGTTTTCAGTGGTTATGAGGAGCTTAATTAATTTAACCTGAGATGTGCGTTATATCGCTTTTTGATCATTCTTTGTGTTGTCGAATTTTCATTACAGTTTCATACAGTTTCATTATTTGTTCATAATAATTTGATTCATAATTATGTCATTTTTTTCTAAAAGTAAAAAAAAAACAAAGTTTTTTCTAAAAGCAATATTCTAAAGAGATACAAAGACAGTGTACGTGTACCCACCAGATTTCGTCATGAGTCATTTTGTACCCACCACTTTTAACTTCCGTTGACCGTTTTCAGTGGTAATGAGGAGCAATATGAGAGAAAAATTTTGTAATCATTGTCTGACACAACAAAAAAATATATAATATTCATTTTATTTTAATTTTCGTGTTTGCATTTATGAGGGAAAAAACAACGTGTCAGTTTACGGTTATGGACGTGAGCGCTCTAAAAGCGGCAATAAAAGTCTGCTTTAAAACTTTCACAGAGACCTCAAACAGAACAGCTGCCTTTCTTTAAATCGAATTTCGTTTTGTATTAATTATGTCTTAATTTTAATCAATGTTTCGTGAACCAATTGCCTTGATTTAAGAAGTAAATATAGCAGACAATCACGACATTGGAGGCGCCGGCGATATCTCATAAATGAACCGAAACTCAGCGTGTAATGCACATTCACATTTACAGTGTATTTAGACACATTTAGACGCATTCATAATCATTACTTTTACCGGTTCTTTGTGGCAAGCTTTATGCGTGCGGTCGTGCGCTTGAGTGCGGCTATATTACGTAAACGCTCATGATCCATATGATATAAGTAGGCTAATTAAATTAAAGGGGCGATTTGTCCACGAATTATTAAATGAACAACTAGCCTAGTATACTAGTCGACTAGAAAAAAAAAACTTTTAGTCGAAAGCAGCCCGTATTCCACATATTTTCGAACCAGGCAACAGGACATCTGTGTTGAGCGAGGCCGAGGACCCTGAGCGGAATGAACGAGCGGAGCGGAATATTCAGAAATGTGCTCTCCACTCACGAGCTCTGATCGGAACAAACCCGAACCTCACTGTCTGCTGAACTTGCAGAATCATCAAAATATAATATTTTCTAAAGAAGAATTTTAAAACTTTATTGGTGGTAGTTGAGAAGAATTCATCTTTCCATATCTAAATCATTTCGAGTGCAATATAAATGTATCATATTGTTATTCTTATTTACTTATTTAATAAGAATAATACGTATTTTTTACAACATTTTTAACATATAGAGAATATAAGTTAAGCGTGTTGTGTGTATTTCCTAATTATAAGCTTTTGGTGAAATTGCATCAAAACTAAAAGAGTAAAAGTGCATAAAAACATGGCGTCGTCTCAAGAAATATCTGCTACACACTAAACCACTGAAACCGACTCAAAACGATGTAGCCTAGTATACATACCAGACCAGGCACTGTAATTCTGCCACAGACATACACTAAAAGTAGCCTACATATGCGCTATATAAATGCCTCCTTCTATTCTATTCTATTCTATTCTATTCTATTCTATTCTATTCTATTCTATTCTATTCTATTCTAAAAACGGAGAAGAAGACTTAAAGCATGCGCATAAACCTTGCGCGCTATACAACAATAATATTAGGCACAGTAGCTTCTTTTTTTTCTTTTCTTTTTTTATCAAGAACTTTGTTGAACAATATGAACAACCATAAATGGTCTGGTACAAAATATGAGTCACGATATTCGATAGTTAACGGATGCATAAAGCTTGCCACAAAGAACTGGCAAAAGTAATCATGTGTCAAATATAGCAAGGAGACATTTTAATTGTTTACTAATCAACTAGTGTTTTATGGTCAAAGATGTTGACAATGCTGACTCGTCATCTTCGAAGATATTGTGAACGTGCCTATAGAGAGAAATGCACACTTACATAAGAGAGTTGTCTGTTTCTATTCGTTTTGAATTGTTTAGTTTAAAAGTGGACATTTCAAGCTTTCTAGATACATTTCTGAGTTTCGGTTCATTTATGAGACGAGCTCAGTTCACGAGCAATGCAAGTTATATCGCGCCGGTGCCTCCATTTCCTGATTAAATCGTCTTAAATGCGTCTCCGTGTGGGCAGAAACCAATGTAATCTTCCTGATTTAATCACGTAAAACACAAGTCTAAACACAAGCACCACTCTTCTGAATGATGGTAACCACAAACCTCCAAGAGTTTGCAAACCAATTGTTTGTAAAACATATTTAATATTTACAAATTCAAAAAAAAATAATAATAATAATAATGTTTTACAGTGTATAAATAAAACGACATGAAGAAAGTTATTTCCAAAATGTTGGCTAATTAATTGCACAGTCTTTGTTTTAGCTGCTTGTTTTAGCTGCTACCAATTGCACAGAGTCAAGAAATTACAACCACCCACCCCCCAGGTCTGCCGATTCAACCCCCAATGCTAATCGATCTCCTCTCAGGGAATCAAAAGAAAACCGGTTTTTCCCGTTTTCACCAGCGTGTGGGCAGGGTTTTAATCCCTTGCAGTTCCTTTGTTTAAATGCTATTTAAGCAAATATACTATACATACGCTTTAAGTTATTTCAAATTAATGTTTATAGCTTAATTTGTTAATATCGCGTAACGTAATTTGACATATGTTGATATAACCAACTGACATTGCAGATTCCATTGCATGCCAGGAAGAGGCTTATGCTTTGTTTTAAGTAGCCTAATGAGCATTTACTATAATATAGCCGCACTCCAGCGCACGACCGCACGCATAAAGCTTGCCACAAAGAACCGATAAAAATAATGATTATGAATGCGTCTAAATGTGTCTAAATACACTGTAAATGTGAATGTGCATTACACGCTGAGTTTCGGTTCATTTATGAGATATCGTCGGCGCCTCCAATGTCGTGATTGTCTGCTATATTTACTTCTTAAATCCAGGCAATTGGTTCACAAAACATTGATTAAAATTAAGACATAATTAATACAAAACGAAATTCGATTTAAAGAAAGGCAGCTGTTCTGTTTGAGGTCTCTGTGAAAGTTTTAAAGCAGACTTTTATTGCCGCTTTTAGAGCGCTCACGTCCATAACCGTAAACTGACACGTTGTTTTTTCCCTCATAAATGCGACCACGAAAATTAAAATAAAATGAATATTATATATTTTTTTGTTGTGTCAGACAATAATTACAAAAAATTTCTCTCATATTGCTCCTCATAACCACTGAAAACGGTCAACGGAAGTTAAAAGTGGTGGGTACAAAATGACTCATGACGAAATCTGGTGGTTACACATACACTGTCTTTGTATCTCTTTAGAATATTGCTTTTAGAAAAACTTTTAGTTTTTTACTTTTACTTTTAGAAAAAAACGACATAATTATGAATCAAATTATTATGAACAAGTAATGAAACTGTGTCAAAATTCGACAACACAAATAATGATCAAAAAGCGATATAACGCACATCTCAGGTTAAATTAATTAAATAAAAAACAGGGAACATTTTGTAAAAGCAAAACTGAACAAAATGCATACTTAAAATAATTGTATTAGGCTATGTGTTACCGAATATTTAATACCACTTCCCCATAATGTTGTAATTATTTTTTTAAAACAACATCTGTCAAACTGTCAATCAGATACCTCTTATCTGGTCATTTTTATTTTATTTTAGAAGTCATAACTGTTGATCACCCTTTGTATGGAATTTGTGAATATGAATATTTAGAAGATTTACAAACTGTCGGCAAGACCTCAAGCCAACCCCGGACATTCTGAGACTAACGTGGAAAAATCTTTATGCTTAATGCATTAAGACAGTTCAATTAAAATATTTATTAATAATGTAATGGCAAATCAGATGCGCCCAAAATATAAATGCTACGCGTTGTGCTGCAACATTACCTCACAAGAAATATCTGCACAAGAACAATCACACAAGAAATATCTGCACGAATTAAGAATCTGGGTAAGTCGCATTATTTAATTGCATTATGTTAGGATGATTTTGTGTATATATATAAAAAATACTGCTGGGTTTTTACAGGCAGAGTCACGTGTATTATGCTCACACTAAATTCTCTGTTGCACTTATATAAATGCGCATTGCATGCACAATCATCTTAATAGTTGTACAAAAAAGTTATGCGCTGGCAAGAACGTCACTTTGCTGTTTTAATAAAAGCAATGTTACATATTCTGCATGCACTCATCTCCTGGAAACCACAGCTATGACAAAGCATATAAAAATTCGTAAACGTTGTCCAATACCCCTTCTTGTCTTAATGAACCTTTTGCATTTACAAATATTTTCAAATGTCTGTATAATACAGTAGCCTACTGTAAATATTTGTGTCTATTACTATTTATAATTTATATTTTATTGTGGATGTTTTCTCACAATCATGATGTAATGTGAAGTAAAAGAAAAAATGTAAAGTTGTTTTTTATGCGCCACCTGGTGGATATTCTGTGAAGCGAAACACATTGAGGGATTTTTTAAGTAGGCCCCCCCCAAAGCACTTGCAGAATTCTGCGAGACTCCACGAGACGAATTGCCGAATGCCGCGGGAGAAAACGCACGTTTTTAAAGGCCAGATCTGTATGAGGGTGGGTGTGGGGTCTCAGGCCCATTTCTCGGATGTGTCTCAGCTGTAACACAAAGTAAAACGTTTTTATTACACACAAACTGGTTGTTTGCATGGTTATATATATACTGAATACGCAACTCATGTTTGCTAATAAAACATAAATGCTAAATCAAGTTTCCACATATTATGTCAAGAAACAATTAGTTGGCTCAATTGCTGTACTTTTCAATCTCAAAAATAAAAATTCTCGTTCAAGCTCTTCTAATATCGCTTCAACGTAAGATAACACCTTTTTTGCTGCTTTTCCCTCTCCAGATGCCATTTTTAAATCTAAAATGCTCACAAAATACAGAAGTACTCGCAAATCTTCCCTCACTCACCTCTGTCACTGCCAATTACTTGTCACTAACCATGACGCGCCTCTCACCAACAGTGATCTCGCCCACCTGCTCCACTAATTCGTCGGCTGTTTCAGCATCTGACTGGACTAGATGCATGATTGACATGTGATTGGAAAGCTGACATCCTCAGTTTTGAAAACGTGCCTGATATGTATATCATCGTCATGATCAGAGGACGCTTGCATGTTTTTATGATGATGTGTAGATCGCGTGTTTCTCCGTTCAGCGCGTTTTGTGTTCTGGACATCCGCGACATAACAGTGGATTATTTACCAAGAAGAGCTCACAGAAAAGTACAAATGGGCTCATTCGAAAGAAAACATCCTAAGGTAAAAGATGATATAACGTTTGTGGCTGATTTTAGCTTAGAGCACCTGTAATCGAAGTAGAAATGAGACGTAATCATATTTCACTGCTCGATTCTTTTGAAGATAATTTGAACTATGATGTTAAAACAGTAAAACAAACTACACAGTCAAATTCCCGAGAATGAGAGCTTTCTCTTGATATATGACTTTTCTGTTTTGTGAAATAAGTAAGAAATACATATTTATATTTCTGCATCACTATTTGGGGGAGGAGCGATTTTGTGATGATTGTATTTTTAAGCTTTATATTAACTATTTGTGTTCCATATACACAAATGTCATTATATTCTGTGCAAAGATGAGATATTTAGATTTAAAATGATACCATATATGGTGTGATAGTATCTCCAGAAACCTTAAAAAATTAAGTGTAAATATAATGAAGTAGCTCTAGGCCATGCCCACGGGCAAGTAGAGCGGAAGAGGTTAAAAGGCATGTAAGAATTTCCATCTAATTATAGACGGGGAATGTTTTTAACATGAAGAAATCTCACTCCCTGAGTCCCATTCTTCCTCTGCAGACATCCTCAACCACATCGATTTAATCTTTCATTGAAAAGGTGAATCTTGTGAGGCCAGTGTACAAAATGCTCCTTATTGGGCGCTTAGATAATAATCTTTTCACCATCTCTTGCTCGCCCTTTCTCTCTTTGAGAAAGCCATCTAAGATGGTTGTTTAAAGCACATATTCAGTCAAAGGTGACTCGATCTCTTCCAGTTACAGACAGGCACTTTACTTTTTTTTTCCTCCAGAACACAGTGAGCCCAGACTGATTAAATTGCCGTCCTCAACAGTTGAACTTACCCAGAGTTCCTACAGAGCTTTCCACATCACAGTGATTATTTGAAATTGAAAGAGAAAAAGATATGGCAAGATAGATTTGGTGGGGGTGGGGGCACAGAAAATGAGAACCCAAGAGCGATATAACACATTATGAATACAATACAATTTCCTTTTGCTAGAACAGAAATGGATTATGGGTATTTTAGATACTCTCTGAATGTGCTGTGAACGTAAAGGTTTTTGTTTTCATTGCATGGAGGTATGCGGTAATATGTACAGAAAATGAGAAGAATTCCTGTTATGGGAGGTTTGTTTTTGGCCCCAGTAATACTAGACTCTTATCACAATGTTTGAGGTATTATGGAATTGCATTTTGCAACTTGTTATTTTGTTTTATTAGGTGATATAATGTTAACTTACAGTAGCAAAATCTGGTTGGTATCTTATGATAATCACCATAATAATGTATTTTTCACAGTAAATTGGTCATTCATATTTTGACAAAATAATAATAATAATTTTAAAATAATGTAAAACTACATTAATTCTTCTATTAAATCTAACTGCATATAGTTTTTTTTTTTTTTTTTTTACTGTAATTTATTATGGTAGTTAATACTTATATTATGGTAATTACCAGTAATACTTTTTATTCCATACATTCATTTTACAGTATATTTTATGGTTAAATTACATGCTTCACTGTTCAAAAGTTTTTAACTATTTTTTAAATAATTAATGCTTTTATTCATGAAGAATGTAAATTAAATGCAGTGACAATAAAGATATTTATAATCTTACAAAATATTTCTACTTCAAATAAATGCTTTTCTTCTGAACTTTCTGTACATCAAATAATTGAAAATAATTAAACAGCACAACTGTGTTCAACATTGATAATAATAAGACATCTTTATTGAGCACAAAATCAGCATATCAGAATGATTTCTGAAGGATCATGGCTGCTGAAAATTCAGCTTTGTCATCAGAGGAATAAATTATATTTTTAAATATATACAAATAGAAAACAGTTGTTTTAAAATATAATGATATTTCACAATATTCATTTTTTATTTTATTTTTTTGCATGCAGTCTTGAGAATAAGAGACTCCAAGACTTTTACAGACCCCAAACAATTTTCCGTCTCTGTATGGTTTTTACTCTAGTATGGTTTTAAAAAAAAAGACCACTGTGTTTTTGGTAGTCTGCTCTTTTTACACCTTCAAACTGTATCCTATTGCATTCTTGTCAGTGTGTAACAATAACTTATGGAATATCCATAAATAAATGTGTTTGTCTATCTCAAATCTTTGCAGTATGGCCAGTTTCTTCATGGGGACATGGTAAATACAACATCATATGACTATATATAGTAAGAATGTATGATAAATAGGTAACAAAAAAATTTTTTTTGCAACTTCCCAAAATAGGTGTTGCATTATTCAGCAGAAGTATATGACTTTATCCAATGCATCTCCGGGGATTTAAAGAAAAGTAAAATTATATTCCCTGTACTAGTTTATTATTGAAGGAAGTTACTGCCTGACAGAGCAGTTTTTATGATTGGATTCTCATATTTCAAATATGAGACAAAATAACAGTGTAATGTGTTTTTGATGATGAAGTACATTACAGTACCTCAGGCATCATTTCCCTTGGCCAAGCCCTTGCGTTCAGAGCCACAAACCTTACAGTCTTTTCAGAGGCCCAATTATGCAAAATAGATCAAGCGTTCAGGCGTGGCAAAGCCGTTTAAAGCGTTCCACATATCACCATAGGTTTCCTTCGGTTCTGTGGCAAGATTAACTGGGTGAAACAGTGCCTTTAATAAAAATAGAGGCTGGGAGAAAGACAAGAAAAAAATAGGATGCTGGCCAATTAATTTGTATAAAACAATTTATATTCCTACAGCAACTTCCCTGTCCCTTTTCTTTTAACACAAAATAGCACACAGAACGTTTTACATAATGCTGCAAAAAAAAAAAAAAAAAAAAAAAAAAACTATTAGGGTTGTGTTTGATGCAAAGATCATTTTGGATTCTAGCAGGACTTTGCTGTCTGTGGGTCACCTTTGATTAATCAATTTAAATCAAAGGTTATTTAATATTCCAATGAGGTTTTCTATCAGCATATCATGAAAACTAGCACACAGACACACACACACACACACACACACACGCACACACACACGCACGCACGCACGCACGCACGCACACACACACACACACACACGCAATCAGCTCTCTCTCTATACCTACTCATCTGAGTCTATTAGGGCTGTAATTTACTGACAAGCTGAGTACATGACGGTGTAATTTTATGTCAGAAGGTCAAAACACTATATAAGGAAGGCATCAATCAAGAGAGACTTTGGGTTTTTACATATACACTATGAGCTGCCTACCTAAACATACTTTTAAGAGGTTACTGGTGTGCTCCCAAAAAAAAGCTGTTCCTATAGGCAGCTAAAATATAAGGCCTTCTAGGAGACATCATTTTGGCAAGATGTCGTTGTAGAATTGCATGTATCGTATTCCTTCACAGACTAGACAATCCCATAATGTATTGCAGTGAGCTCAATGAAAAAGTTGCCTTGCCTCCAAATATGCCAATCCCCTACTATATAATAGGTGAAAACATTGCAGTGAAGTGACGCAACTGTCGCTGTAAGTCACAAGACTGACATCATGGGTGATGTAGAACATCTGGATTTCATTCATACTGCACACATTTATGCTATTTAAAACGCACATTAATGGCCGCAAAGTTTGTTTCTCATCAAATGTAGTGCATACTCAGACAGTATGTGATTATGGATGCAGCTGTGGTGTCATGAATGCTGAAGATACTGTAAATATATTCACATTTTATTCAGTGTTAAAATATATTGACTAAAAAATGACTAGGCTACTTTACCCAAAAGTTGTGTGTATGCATTTAGGCTAAATGGAACATATTAGCTAGCAACCGTAACATTAATCTCTGTTGAAATCAATTGGATCTCATTAATAATAGAAAAAAAATAATATTTAACCAAACTCTGTATGCTATTATTTACTCTCCATCCAATAATGCCTACTTTCTTACTATAGTAGGTGAAAAAGAAAAAAGTGTGAAATGAGTCAGAATTCATAGTATTCAGTACTAGGCTAAAAGTGACTTGGATGACGTACTATTTCTGCTGAGATTCTGAAGAGTGCCTCCAATGGACACTTTCTATCCCATGAGGCCTAAGAAAGGAGTTGTGAATGGCAGTAAAGCAACACTACTGATGCCATAAGTCACACGACAATGACAACAGTATCTCCAGTTAAGTCAAGCTCATTACATTCATACTATACAGAATGCAGTTTTTTAATGGACATGAAGTTTATTTCTTATCAAACAAAGTGTGTTTATCATCAAAGTTCTGTGTACTACAGTATACATTACTTAGATGTATTAATGTATAGTGTTGTTATCTTAGCAACATGTTAATCTCAAACACATTGTAATGACAAAGTGATTACAAAATGTGCAAAGTTTCTGCCTTTGTAGGGCATTTCAAATCAGTAACTCGAGGTTCACAAATTTTTGCATAACAGAATGGTGTCTTGGAGTCTCAAGACATTTTTAAAAGTTCAACCACCTGACACAACCTTGTGTTTTAAAAATGTCTATGGTGTGACACGCTGAACAAACAGCTAGTTGAGTCACAGTTGTCAATATGCCCTTCTAGCACAAGTTTACATAGAAAATTTCCACTAAAGTACAATTTAACTTTTTCCCCGCCACTGATGGAAATTTACGTCATTTTATGAGACAATGCTTCCCCGCCATTGACAGAAATATCCGGCTTTCCATGTCTTCACTGTTATATGGTAGGGGGCACTATTACACCGTGTAACCAGACGCGATACCATACGATTCCAGCGACAAATAATTTATGTAAAATCAAGATATGTAAAACTGCAAGACTGCAAGATATGTAAAAGTCAATCAAAACCCACAGCTAATCAGAACAGCGTGTGGGCGGAGTCTTGCGGCAAGTGCACAGCACCAGAAAGTAATATTGACGCAATCGCAAGAAAATGGATAAGTAGGCTACATAATCAAATTCACAAAAATTCAACCATTTAAACATTATTCAAATACATAGGCTACTGAATTACTAAAACAATTGTTGTCAAATAATACACTTGTTTGTTCACAGTTTGAAGTTTTACGGCAAATTTAGATTTGCTCTGCAAGTAGTCTGGCAAAGAGCTCATTCAAGCCCATTTCTAATCCATCGAAATCGCGGCACCAATCAGAAACGTTGGGGTGGGCTTTACACAATAACGATCGCTCTGATTGGTTTTAGGTCTATCCAATTGCGCCCAGAGGCATTTGAGCGACATCTATTGGTTAAGCGCACCAACTTTTAAATGCATTATTATATTCAAATTGCAAACACATGAGGACAGTCTCCATGAAAGACCCACTGGCAGATGAACGTGCTACTACATTTCTCTCCGAAACGGTAGGAAATTAAATTAGATATAATAGAGGATTTTAACTGTGACAAGATGATTGACAGGGCAGTTTACGTGACAGGATGCACGTGACAGATCCGTCCGATAAAGATGACGAAGTAGTATGTCCCAAAGCCTGCCTACTTTTTTGCTACACATTCAAAAGTAAATACGTTTTCTTCACAAAAAGAGTACATACTTTTATAGCGTAGTGTAACTTAGGCGAATTGGGACGCAGCATATGGCTTTACACAATGACGATCGCTCTGATTGGTTTTAGGTCTATCCAATTGCGCCCAGAGGCATGTGAGCGACGTCCGTTGGTGACGCCCCTTTGGAAATGAGTTATTAATGAAGCTTTTCCAGACCATAACTCAGTTACTACTGAGAATGGTCTGGTTTTAACCAGGCTAAGTCTAGTGGGGACAGACAAACTATTTGTCGCTGGAATCTTATCGCATCGCGTCTGGTTAGGACACAGTGTTATGCATCTTCTGAAAGACTTGAATCTCCTGATCCAAAGACCTGTGAAGAATAAGCTGAAACAAGCAGTAGCATATGTAAGAAGATGCATATGAAAATAACATAATCATCAACATTAAACAGCGTATAAATCAAAACTGCCTAATGTTACTAAATGAAATGTTGACCCAGGACTGTGAAGCTTTAGGAGTGGTGATGGACTCGATCTATTCCATCAATGTTTTGATCATCGAATCCAATCCAGACATAAACAAAAAATGTGATTTTCTCAGTTTTTGCTCAAAATGTTGCTTTTTTTATTAAACTTAACCACATTCAAGTGTTGTTAAAGATAATGCCTTAGGCTAGAATAAAATGTAGGCTTTTTGTTCTTTTGATATATTGCAAGTTCAGATATTCATACAACAAAATATTCTGGGGGCCATGACATTTTTGTGAAAATGAAAATGCTGGCGGTGGCTGCCAACTTATATATATATAAAAAAAATGCTTGCAGGGAAAGAGTTAAAAACAGGACAGATACAAGAACATGTTCTGTGTGAACACCTGCCTGCTGAAAAAAAATGTAAAAGGTTTAAATGTAAAAGGCTGTAATAAATACAGTAAATCCTGTTAATTACTATAGCCTATATGGAGAAAAAAAATGCAACCGATGTAACCTTAAACATTTTATGTAATTTTACAGTAAAATACTATTAAATGTTAGAGGTAAAAAGAACAAAATTATCTTATAATTTACAGAAGCCATAAACTGACATTCCCAGAATTTTTTGTGACACTTTGCACTTGATGGTTTTTCATTATAATAATTATGTTTCTCCTTAGTATTTCCCCCCCATCTTATGTTATTAAGTTAATGTTTACCATGCTGTTGTTTTTTGTTTCTGTGCATGACACTGTGTGCACCTTCTAGAATTTACTTTATGTTGGAAAAGCTACTTGTGATGAACTTTAATCATCATATGGCTGTCTCTTTACCACCAGTGTTTATTATTATTATTATTATTATTATTCATTGTATTACTTTATTTTTTTAATTGTAAATTACCATTGTAAAATGTAAAATGTACATATTATGTTCTGTTTTTTTTTTTAAGAATTATTCCAGCAACCACAGCTGCTGTTTATTATTATTATTATTATTATTATTATTATTATTATTATTATTATTATTATTATTATTATTATTATTATTATTTTCTGTTAAGACAACAGAATTATTTTTATTATTTTTTTTAAAGCAGAAAGATCATGTTTTTGAATAAAGCAATAGACTTTTGATCCTTCATACGTCACTAGATGAGACTAGAAGTCCATAATAAAAGAATATAGCAATCATCTGTCTTTTTGCTCTCTGTGGAGACCGTGTGGGAGATGGAGGAGATCTCATAGCTTCAAGCACAGCTGGCAGGCGTATGTAATCCTCAGCTGAGAGGTTTCTGTCAGCTCAGTGGCTTATGAGAGTTTGAGAGAGGTGGTCTAGTAGAGCTCTTCTTGCTTTGAATATTGATGTAGTGCCAATTAATTTAAATGCTAATCAGCCCACAAACCTTAATTTAGTTGCACCAAACAGGTCAGCATACATCAGTTCATCAAATTACTTTAGTGGACGTTGAATGTGCCCAGAGACCTGGATAGACATTTAAAACTGCTAAAAGAAAAGTTCTTGGTGTCCATTTCCATTAAAGGAAGGGCAGATAAAATCCTATAACGCCTATTAAGATGTGAAAACAAGCACAGACCCGTGACCCATTATTGCTGAAAGTGACGTTAATCGCTCAAATAATTTAATGTACGCATATCTGGCTGAATTCAGCACACAGTTTTATGACTGATACTCTTTTGTAATCCATCACAAAGTCATTTCCAATTTTCATCAGCTTCAAGAGCTTTGAAGTCCTCCTGTGATAGAGAGATATAATCAACACTTTGGAGTCAGACTCGCACAGATGCAATCATATATAGATGCCTAATTGAAGTACCACTGATAACCCATACCAGCATTACCTATTAACAGCACTGACTAACAAAGGATCCTTTAGAACATCTGAAGTCTTTGTGTGCGCATGATAATACGTTGCCGAAGGAACAATGTCTGGTGGGTGCCAATTAGCTTCGGTTGCTGTTTTAGGTGTTTCAGAATAATAGCAGAGCACCTGTTTAAATTCTCCAGAGATTTTAAAAATAGATCTATCATGAGGCCAAATTTTCCAGGATGGAATACTTTAAAGCAAGACAAATCAACAAATTCAACAACACAGTATTAAATAAAATAATGTCATTTCCAAGGAGGGTGATGCTATGAAGACCTGGGCCCAGTTGTTCAAAAGTTATCTGACCAGATTTCGGCTCTCCATTTGGATCAAATCTTCAAAATGGGTTGTTCGGAAAGAATTAGATCACAGAATCCAATCTTTGTTTTGATCTGGATCAAATTATAAGTTTGTTTTGTTCAAAACTTTTTAGTAAGATTGGGATACAATCAATTCAGGAGCAAAAATGTAATAAAACTTAAAAACTGGTAAAAAAAAATACAGTATTTGTAGCATGTTATATTTAAACATGTTTATATTTTTACATGTTTATATTTCTTGATTAGTTTAATCGTTAAATTAGAAGTAGACATCAGGCTGTATCTATTATGTATCCATTAGGCCTTACAGCACAGTATATAATATATATATATATATATATATATATATATATATATATATATATATATATATATATATATATATATATATATATTCTTTTTATTTATTTTTATTTCAATATATTGTATTATTTTATTATGTAATTTATTCCTTTGGTGGAAAAGTAATCATTTCTGACCCCAAAATTGTGTCTATGTATTTGTAAATATGATCCATAAATATGATATATGTGTATGCTAAATGATCCAAGGTTTTTTTTTTTTTTTTTTTGGTACATTACTATTTTAGTACAAACACTATTTCCTGACACATGATATGGATTATATAAAAAGACCTAACTCTTATTCATAGGCTTGGGTTTACCATATAAAGTGAGAACAAGAACAAAAACAACCCCTTTAATGAAGTGTGCTGAAATTGATATTATTGCCACACCATAAATCTAAAAAAAAAAAACAGTTCAATTTTCATTGAAGCAAGTTTATTCTGGGAAAATTCTATTGTTTTGTTTAAACAAACTATTTTAACACCACTTAAAATACTTTAACACCACTTTTTTTTGTCTAAACGGTAGTTATGCTGTAATTGAAATACCAAATGGTGTTTTTCTGTCTCATTCTCTCTCTCCATGTCTGTCTCGCTGTTGGCATTATGGAAAAAGAAACATTGTCTGCAAGAAAATACACCCTCTCAGCCAGACAATGTGAACAATGAAATTCCTGAGCAAGGTAGTCAGGATAGAAAAGGAACATCCTCATTATTGTTAACACAGTCAGATATGCAAACCAACTATATCAACAGCAAATAGCATGCATATGTTTTACAACCATCTTATTCAGGAGATTTATTGGTGATTTTTATCAGTATAAAGAAGGATAGAGCAGTTCCAGAAAAATAAATGATACATTTAAAAATAAATAAGCAACAGAACATGGCAATGCGTATGAGGCCACATAGCTCATATCAGTTCAACATCTCCTCACTATCAGGGAGTAAATAAACAACTTTTACACATATAAAATGGATGGAGCAGAAGATGAACTGAAAATTTATATAAAAATAACATTTATTTAAAGGATACTAGTTCATCAAAAAAAAAAAATAATAATAATGCATCAATTACTCACCCTCATGTTGATCCAAACCAGTAAGACTTTTGTTCATCTTCGAAACACAAATGAAAATATTTTAAATAAAATCTGAGAGATTTCTTTCCCTCCATTGACAGCCCACACAATTACCTCTTTGTTGCTTCAAAAAGTACATAAAGTGATTGTAAACTAATCCACATGAATTGAGCAGTTTAGTCGACATTTTCTAAAGAGACTTGAATGCTGTAAATGATGAACACATTGAATGTAGACTTTTATTCACATATAAACACTGATCAGCGGACATAAACAGAAGCTCAAAGTACAAACCTTATTGGTTCTTACAGAAGCTCAAATGTGCTGCGTAACACACAAGAATGAACCTCATTGGTACTGCATGTCAAGCAAGCGTGGTTGAGCTTCCATTTACCATATATGATGTGTGCGTTGATGAATGTTTGTATGTATGTGAATGAAAGCCTGTTTAGTGGATAAAGCGATCATGTCAATTAGCCAGTTGTATGAACTGAATCAAAAGATTCACTGAAAAGAGTATTTTTAGCACTGAATAGGGACCTAATTTAAAAAAAATAATAATAATAATAATTATTTGATACACACGAAATGCAGGGGGTGTTTTTGGCAGTTTAATTTAGGAAATGAATACATAATATTTGAAGAGCCACAGATGTTCTCTGTGGGGATCATTTTCTCCATTTGGGACGCATTGTCAACTCTTTTGTAATAGACCATATGCAAGGAACGTTCTTAAGCCAGCTGGAAAACTTAAGCCACTGACTGACAGCTTCAGTGATTATAAAGGGAGAGCGCGATGCTCGCTTTCAGTGTAATTGTAATTGATGCACAAGAAAAGTTGTTGACTTTGAGTATTTCTTTCTTCACATTGACAGAATTTATTTTTAAACTGTGATTTTATAATGTTTAATATTTAATTGCAGGAAATGGCTAAAATAGCCAATAAATGCTCATCTGCTGCCATTATACTGGTTATAGTTGTAAATAATGTCTTTTTAACATTTTTTAATAAAAGTGAGTTCTATGAAGTGTTGGATTTCCTACATCTTGAAACGTTCGGTTTTAATGTTTAATATTTAATATTTAATATTTATTCAAAAGCGAAATGTGTGGAAAGAAAATGTTAAAACTGGTCAAAAAATACAACATCTGTATCATGTATAATATATATATATATATATATATATATATATATATATATATATATACATACATGTTTATGTTTTTATTTATAAAGAAAAGAAAATGTTTTTGAACATTTTTAAATAGTTTTATAAGTTTTCTATCAAATGTTGGATTTCCTATATCTTAAAATGTTCGGTTTTACAAATGGGGACAATTTCAGAAGGATGAACAAATAATGTTCATTCAAATAATGTTCAACAAATAATGGTCATCACATAAAAAATTTGAAGTGCTGGAAAATTGTTGAGTGTGTGTGTCCAATTACAGACACAGTGTTTCTTATTCTAACGTTCCAATAAGCCTCAAGTCTTTTTTGCAATCAATAAAACTGGTTTACTGTAAAATTTGGTAAGTGTGATAACTGCATTAAAATATACATATAACATTAAAAAGTCAACTATTGATGGTTTTGTATTGTTCCACAGCAAGTACAGAATGACAGCTAACAGTTCACCAGAAATGCCCAAGTGGTCAATTGTCCCCCAAAACTTTTGAATGATTTCAGGTCTTCAGAGGATGATAAACTAAATGTTGCCTTTCTCACACTTTTCAATTTTTCACACACGAGAAAACAACCCTACAGAGGCTTAATTATGCATTTTCTGTGCAGTACACCCTTGTCCCAGTTCACTTTGTGTGTATAAGTAACTCCTGACTGGGTTACAGAGATCTCTCACACACTTGTCAATTTGAGTCTAATATATCATAACAAGCCACCTGTGCTGTTTCTTTTACTGCATGTGCGTGTGTATGTGTTTCTGCCTGAGTGCTTAGGGGTTTTTGTTTGTTTGTAGTCAGGTCTGTACACTGCTGTCTTAAAGTGGGTTGACATCTCCTGGAAGTCCCACGTCAAGAGTTGTATGCACTTCAGATTCTATACATGTACTGCATGCTGTAACTCTGGATACAACAGGTGGGAGATGATGTAAGTTCAGTGACATACAAAAGTGTACTATAATATTTTTCTGAACATTATACAAAGACAGACTCTTATTTTAGTATCATTGAGATACTATTATATTTTTTGTTAATATTTTGAATTTGTTTTTATTTTTATATTTTCCGTTTTCATTTTAATTTTAGTAAAAGGTTTAGTCATTTTTGTTGTTTAAATATATATATATATTTACACACACACACACACACACACACACACACACACACACACACACACACACACACACACACATATATATATACAATAATGAACTCTAATACAAACAGGTGTGTGCTAAGTAATCATATAATGAATTACCATGGAGACAAATGACAAACGGGAACATAAGAAACAGGAAACAAAGATGAGCAAACTAAAAGTCCTTGAAAACAAAAACAAAACAGACTAAGAACAATTGACATCTATATTTTTTATTATTTTTTATTTCAGTTTTAGTTTTAGTTATTTCAGTACGTAAAGTTAAACAATTTTTTATATATTTTATTTATTCATTTAGCGTTTATTTTATTTCAAGCAACAAATATGGTTTTAGGTTTAGTTTCAGTCAACTCTAATAACTCTGTTGTGAAAATGTAAACTTTTTACATCGATATAGGAAATATATGTACATAGTAGGAGAATACAGAGCTCATAATATATATATATATATATATATATATATATATATATATATATATATATATATATATATATATTTGGGCAAACTGCAAAAATATGCAATTTGGTGAAGTTGCTGATAGTCAAAAAATAAGATGAAATTCTGATAGCTTGTAATGTAAATCAATGTAATCTTTATAACAAGCACAGTATAGCAGACTAAAATGCATATAAATTAGTTTTATGATCAAAGATCAGTAGTTTTGATGTGGGGGGCAAAACAATGCAATACAATGATGATTGAGTGATATACAAGTAAACGTTCTTCAAAATACAGTATTTGATACTCACATTTTAACATGATTTTTCCTAGAAAAAAAAATTAAATAAAGATTAATCAATAATAAAGTAAACTGCTTCAGCCCAGTGGCCATTTTTTTTTTCATCAGATGACAGAGGCCAAGTAGATAGTGCACAACAGGTCTTTCAGCAAAGTTTTAGAGTTATAGAGGCTTTGGAAATTTTAGAATCAAATATGATACGGTAGGTATTAAAGGGTTAAGTTATTCTTTGACAGATGCCATTTCATTTGAATTAAAATATTTTTGACATGTTCATTATAGTATTAACATGGTCAGAGTAACAAAAGAAGATTGGTTTAATGGTCAGTGTTTTTTTTTTTTTTTTTTTTTGTCCTTATCAATGAAAGTCAGTGGTGTTCAATGTTGTTTGGTTGAATTGTTCTGCAAAATATAATCTTTTTTTCTTTCTTTCTTTGTGTCCAAATACACCACCTTAAACAGATGACATCAAACAACAAAAGTTGTAAAAATAATAATAATAATAATAATAATAATAATTAAAAAATATAATAAATAAACTGTTACTAACTCAAAATGGTTAATTTAGCTTTATTTCCAATCAAAGAAATTCCTTGTGTGAATCACCGTCAAGCTTGATAACTTCCATGCAATTTCGTATGCAATTTGCTGATGGCTTTGCCATCCAAAAAAATTAGGCATAGCAAGGTAGGTTGAATCATGCACCTTTATTGTAAAGTGTCCAGCCAATCCCAGATGATTTTCTGAATTCTGACCATGAAGAAGATAAAAAAAAAACATTACAGGTGAAAATAGATTGAGCCTGTACCATAAATTGGCCGCAATCAACTGCAAAAAAGCAATCAAAATAAGATTGCCTCTGTTTCTCCATGTTTCTCTTTAGGCTGTTAGAAATATAGTGTGTGCTATCAGAACACCATGGATACTTAGGTTTTCTGAGATTATCCATTGCATCGAGCATAGCTCAATTTTCTGCCAGCTCAAAGG
Organism: Scardinius erythrophthalmus; assembly: GCF_964197995.2. Taxonomy (NCBI): domain Eukaryota; kingdom Metazoa; phylum Chordata; class Actinopteri; order Cypriniformes; family Leuciscidae; genus Scardinius; species Scardinius erythrophthalmus. Next base: position 13,700,769 of record NC_138223.1, on the reverse strand, counting down.
GCATGGTTGCACTGTTGAATGATCATTTCGGCAGATTCATCATGTTGATTCTCATTTTTTCTCTTCGGAAGGTAAAATATGATTTGCTGTGATATTCCCGCTCACACTCCTGCAATATGCAAGGCCGTGTTTCTCTGTTATTAAACAATTCACCGCTTACACGTTGAGTTATGGCATCCCAGCGCTTGCAAACACAGCCAATATAAATATGTAAATGCAAAAGGAGCTTGATAAATGTGATTGGAGCATTTGTTTCTGAATGGAACCATATAGAGGTCGTTTTCTATTTGTTGCAGGCAAGAAACTGTTTTCATTTTGTCTCTGTGGCACATAGATGGATTGTTAATTAGGTATTGAGGAAGAAATTTAATATTTTCTGCCTTGCATACTGAAGGAGAAAATAAAATAAAATAAAATCCTCTGCTCTATACTTTTATACGTCAACGTACATTGGTATTCGTGAATAAATTTTTGACAATCAAATGCATCATTATCCTTTGCAGTTGGATGCATTGTGATTGTAATACCACTCATATGGTGGTAAGAGGTGGTAATTCCCATTATCTTCCATTTTCTGATAAGGTGACAAAATGTATTCATTTAGAGGGAACATTTGTAGTTTATAGGCCAATAGTTAAAAGTTAATTTGACAATATGTAATTGAAATTTCTAATAATATCCATAATACTTAATACAAGAAGCTTGATACAGATAAACCTTGAAATCACATTTAGTCAACAAAATACAATAACGGGATAAACCAGCACAAAATGTTACCCAAGACTATGAACAGAGGATGATTGAGGGTTTAAAGGTGCTCTAAGCGATGTTGGGTGACGTCACTTCTTGTTGACGTTCGAAGTATTGTCAAACAAAACGGAGGCTAGCTCGACCCTCCCACCTCCTCATCCCGTCCCCTCCCCCTCCTTTCCGTGCTTCCTGTAATAGACTTTTCCGATGTAAATTCGGGACTTCGCGCGTTCCTTCTCCTTTTCCCTCTTCTCTGCTATTTGTTCATCGGAACGTCGTCTCGTTGGTCGTGTGTCGGCCATATCAAAATTCAAGAGATATAAGTCTAACGTTAGTCATTGTCTAGGACATCTCTCTTCTAGCTAACTTCCCTCTTCATGCTCCTCTCTCCCCCACTCCACACACCCCCCTTCATGTGCATGCACACTAACCCCAACCCCCAGCCCCAAATCATTCTTGTCGGTTATTGGCTGGAACACTGTTTGTTATGTTTCGTGGTCCAGGCTGGGCCTGTTTGTTTTTGTTGCCGTTTGTGGAGCCTGGGATGTCTACAGAGACCGTGTTTTTTTTTGTTTTTTTTCAGTGTGTTCAGGGGACAGGCAGCTAGCTGCTGTATGTTTGCTGTATGTGACAAAAAAATGTTTCAGCCTAAAAAACGCGTGACACCGCTTAGAGCACCTTTAATGGTGACATGGGACTAATGACAGACAGGTACAGGTGATTAGTTGACAAGGTAACAAACAAGGGTAACTATGGAAACTAACAAGACAACAATGGAGACAAGGGAAACAGGAACTAAAAACACAGGAACTGAACAGGCACAACAAGAATATATTCTTATATGATATATATATATATATCATTAATAACGTAATATAATAATAATAATGATAATAAACACGTGTGAACTGTAAAGAATGATCAGCTGACAATGACATCAGTGCACATCCAAAACAATGAATGAGTTGAGAATTTGTATGTAATGGAACTAAATTAAATATATAACTTGCATTCAAATCAATCCTGAAGAAGAACCCTGAAAAAATTTAACATTACACACAAAGAAAATATTAAACTACACAGCCGTTTTCAACATTGCTAATAATAAAAAAAAAAAAAATCTTGAGCACCACATTAGCATATTAGAATGACATCTGTTAGCATCATGTGATGCTGGGGTAGACTGGGGTAATAGCTGCTGAAAATCCAGCTTTGACATAAATAAATACATTTTAAATATGTTAAAATTAAAAAAATTAAATTGTAATATTATTTTACAATATTACTGTTTTTACTGTATTTCAAAAACATTAAACCATCTTACCAACTCCTTTGAACAGTGTATGTTGTGTTTGTATAGTAAACATTGCCATATACTGTATATTCTACTGTATATACACACACGCACACATTAGTTTCTTAGTGACAATTTTTACTAGGTGGACCAAAACAGGCATTTCTAGACACCCTTGTCTTCTGATTGGTCACTGTGACAAGCCATAGTGATCACTCAGTGACTGTTGCAGTTCACCTCACACTGATCTCTGAGTGTGACTGCTTCCTGGGGCTCTGCTCCATCTGTGCAGACCTGGAGCACAATCAAAGGTGCCACAGTGCGTGTTACCTCAGAGACCCCCTTCCTACTCACAAACACCACCTACACGGAAATGCATCTGTTCCATTTCTCTCCACGCACACACATACATGACACACATCTATCCTAGTCTTCTGCGGTGTGTTTCAGCCTGTGAAAATTCAGCTATACATCTTCATCCTTCACCCTGTTCCATGAAGCTTTGGAGAATATTCTGACATACTGTGTGGATGTGTCAATTGTAACTTTGCTGTGAGGATCAAAGAGGAGCTTGATCTCATTCAATTCCTCAACAGGCTTTGGCTGCTAACATGTCGTGCACTAGAGAACCCAAAAATAGTTGTAAATATGCCCATCTATATTAAAAGAGAAACCTGAGTCATGTTTGGAAGCTTACAATTAGCATATTGCATCAGATGGTCATTGAACTCAAACGCCTCTCAGTCGTAAAACGTCACCAGTACGGTTATGATAAATATAAATCACTGTTAGATGCCGTGGTGTTGTTTTTTTAATTGAAACCTGCTCAAGGGAGCTTTGTAGCCTTTTATTTGTACTGGGGCACAGCCAATGCAGATGAACACTAAGGAAGATTTTTAGAAAAATAATCAATATATATATATATATATATATATATATATATATATATATATATATATATATATATATATATATGCCCTATGTGTTTCAGAGGTGATTTGATTGGCACTGTTCATTTACACGTGAGTGGGTCATGTTCAGCTCTTTTAAGTGTCTCAGAGCATCTCGGTTCAAACTTATTTCAGAACTTATAAAGTGCTTATAAACTTGCTTTTGTCAACAAAATAGAAGCTTTTAAGAGATCCCTTCTTGGTAGTCTTAATATATTAAGAATACATATTAGTATTGTAATTTTACAGTTGTAGCCTACATGTAAAATAAATTAATAAAATAATCTTTAAATGTTCAATATTACAATAGTACACTAGTATAATTATAATAATAATAATAACATAATAAAAAATGCATTTTAAATTGCAATTGTATTTTTTATCACAACAATAACAATAATTTTTCCCAAAAAATTGTGCAACCTTAACAGAACATTAACATTTTCTGTAGTTTCCTTGAACAGTAATGTTGGATTGAATGGCCTTTTGAATGGTGACACTCACTGACACTCTTGTTTGTCCAAGATGAGGGGTTAGTTGTGACGAGTAGTGTTTAACTGTTGAGTCAGAGAATAACTGAATCCTTATGGTGCAGTTTTGGAGCAGCTGAGGTGATGTCATATGACTCAAGGCTAACAGCACGAGAATGACTTAAGAGTTTCTGACTTCTGGTGAACATACTGTCCAAACATGTCCTCGGTACTGCTAAAACAACGTCCTAGCTGCTGCCTGGTGGTTAGGCCATCTGTTCTAGCACGTATAGTGTGCTTATGTTTGAATCTGGGTTGCAGCATATCCTGTTCCCACCTCTTCTCCCCATCATTTCCAGTCATCTCTCCACTGTTATACTAATAAAAATGCATAAGAAATACTAAGTAAGATATGCTTAATCCAATGACTAATAGTTAAAAAACAAATATTATCTTTTAGAACATTGCTTGAAGCAGGTGGGATACACCCCTTCATACTTTAGCGCTAACCATTATTAAACACACCTGAACCAGCCTATCAAGTCTTTCAGGAATATGAATATGTAACATACTGTATGTATTAAATGTTGCATTTGTCTACACCGCAGGTGTCACTGACAATGACGAAGCCATCTGCTTTTGTAGGGTAATATTTCATCATGTTATAAATTAACTACATCGGTGCAAATTAGGGTTTCTTTATGATACTATACTCACTCACTACTGTAGTCTCCTCCAACAGTTACTGACAGTTGTAAAACTCAGATGTATTATTAACACCACAATGTAATTATTTAATATCTACTTAATAAAACTACATTAATGGTAATATACAATTAAACTATAACATGTAAATTATATACTTTTTTCAGTTAATCATCTCAATCTGTTAATACAAGTTTATTTTATTTAAAATATTTATTCAAAGAAATTACTAAGCAAATAATTGAAGTTTAATATGATTTTATAACAAATACATTTTAGTTTTTGGATTGCAGTAGTATTTGTAATGATACTCCCACATCTGTAATTATAATCAGGCTGCTCTGATTGTTAATGCCATTTGTAAGAGCATTTTATGATTACGTTCATTATTTAATTTTGCCATATACAAAATTGTATGACTTAAATGCTTAACTAAATCTTGTGAATATTGTTTAAAGAGACTGCCTGTTCCAGACTGCATTTGTCAATTTCGTGTGTTTACAGGTGGATTGTGACCTTTCGATAATCAATTCGGCAATAATCAGCAGCCATTGTTAATGCTGTATCTACATATTAAAGTTTAAATGTTAAATATTACAAAGAGGGTAGAACTCCAGGGTTTGACAGCTCTGCTTTGAAGTACATGTCTCATAAATAGGTCATCCTGTATGTGTGTTTCAGTACAGCTGTATAGAGGAATACAGAGAGAATATATGGGAAAGATACATCCAGCGATCCCCATCTCCATTAGAGAGGGGAGAGCAGAATAAACAAAATCATGCATTATCTTTCTCCTTCAGGGCATAGTGTGTAAAATTGCTATTACATTTAATTCAAATTCAACCTTTAGCTTCTCTCTTGCTGGAATTGCCCTCTAAGTGAAAGCAAGGCTGCCGTCTTCTTTTATTCATTTCTTTCTCTCGTGTTTTTTTACCAGGAGCATTTTGGCCAGCTTTTATAGGGAGAAAAGAAAATCCAGATGGAGGAATTCTTTTGAGATTATGTAAAAGCGTCGCTTGCCACTTAAATCAGACACAACAAAGGCAAGCAGAGGAATAGAAGATAAAAACCTGGAGGTGAAGATGAGTCTCATCATAATGATGAAAATATCTTACTTTTCTCATTTCCACTATTTCAGGTGCTTTTACTTAAAAAAAAAAAAAAAAAAAAAAAGACACACTCAAATAAGACTCAACATTTGAAGGATAGTTGTATTGATGCACTTTTGTAGTTAAGTGTGAATTTAATGCATTTGCATAATATGATTTAAACTGCTTAATATCCAAAATTGTTCAGCTTTTTATTCCTGATAGAAACATGAAAAGTACACAGAAAGCTGATATTAAGAAAAAACTGAATGATTTAATAATATAATAATATAATTATATTATATAAAATTATATAAAAATAATAATAATATAATCCTGTTTGTTCACACTTTAGGGTCCAATTCTCACTATTAACTAACTAGTAACTATGACTTTTGTCTCCATAATTACTACTTATTTATAGTTAGTACAGTCTTTGTTAAGTTTAGGTATTGGGTATGATTAAGGGATGTAGAATATGGTCATACAGAATACAACAAAAATGTGAGCTTTATAAGAATTAATAAACAGCCAATATCCTAGTAATATGCATGCTAATAAGCAACTAGTTAATGGTGAGAATTGGACCCTAAACTAAAGTGTTACCTGCAGCTTGTATATAACAGTTATAAATAAGCAAGTTAATATTAAACAACTTACTTCATCTGTTTTTACTCTGCCATTGACAATAGTTCAAACAAAGTCTAACACACAGTAGTTGGTTCTTGGCTGAATTAATCAGTGTGAACGATTCAATTAGTCACTCATAAAGACTTGTTTTGTTGATAAATGAATGAATGAATGAATGAATGAATGAATGAATGAATGAATGAATGAATGAATGAATGAATGAATGAATGAATGAATGAATGAATGAATGAATGAATGAATGAATGAATGAATGAATGAATCAATCAATCAATCAATCAATCAATCAATCAATCATTACCACCTACTGTCATAACAATGTCACTCTAAATATGTTTACATGCAGACATTTTTGTCAATCGGTATATCTGCAATCCGATTTCAGATTTTTAAAGTTCTGTTTATATGAACCCTAAACATTGCAATCCAATTTGCATATTTGTTTACATGTGAATTACATATATTCTGAACAAAACTTCAGCTTACTCGAATTTATTTGAGGTGTTTACATGAAGGCTTTTCAGTCCAACTGAGCCATTAATATGATTATAAATGCATTATTTGGGTGCATGTGATAATCATTTAACTACATTATAAAAAATAAAAAAAATGTTTAACACTATTACTTGCTTGTTCTAACATTAACATTTTCCATGATTTGCATTTGTACATATTGGCCAAAATAAACTGTTGCATCAGAGGTTGCAGACTGGCAGCCTTACTCTGAACACACTTTTCCCTTCTTGTGTCTTACAATTACACTATTTTCATGATTTAGCCAGCCCGTTCTCATCCCAAGGCGTCATATACTGACGCTTTTGACATTTCGTCTACATTGAACGCACATGGCACCCTTTAGCGTCAATATGAGACGCAGATAGATATGGGCCAGAAGGCGCCTCCTAGCGGTCTAACCCTAACCCTACCCCAGACCTAAACCTAATCATAACTGAACAAAGCTCTGTGCGTGTCATATTGATGCTAAAGGGTGTCATGTGCGTTCGATGTAGACGAAATGTCAAAAGCGTAAGTATATGACGCCCAAGGATGAGAATGCGTTGGATTTAGCCCCTTATTTCTGAATGTGTCATAACATTTTTTTCAATGGGTTACCAGTGCCTATCTGTAACAGCTCTGGAACTTTATTTTTAAGCAGCCTATGCAGTGAAATCATTAATAAACACACACACACACATTCAAAATTCACATTCTTTTGATGTTTCTCAATGCCGCTATGCAAGCCAAAGTGTTGCCGAGTACTTTATGACAGCATGGCTCAATGGGCTAATTAAGACAACAGCACCATGGAACTCTGGGTAGCTTGAGTTTCAACAGCAGCCACATCAAAAGATCAGATAGCAAAAACAGATGAAATGTACACAAATTTACAGATGTATGGGGAAACATTTTAACACATCTCCCTAACTCATTTCAAAGAGTTTGGAGGCTATGAGTCATCATTGTTCAAGTTAAGTTCAAATGCAAACAATGAAAGCACACGTCCAATCTGCTCTTATGCAATTTTTCACCCTCATGCTGTTCCAAAGCATTTTCTTTTTTCAAACACAAAATGTGATTTTTCTTTTTCTGTAAGATGTTTACAAGAGTATTCCAGAAATATTTCAAGTCATTCTCATTTGATTGTGTACATATTTAAATGTGATGCACTGAGATTGTTTATGACATAAGAACCACATTTGATGTAATCAATGAAAAATCAATGCAATTATACAATTATAATATATTATACACTGCTGTTTGAGATTGGGTTCAGTACGATTTTTTTTTTTTTTTTTAAGAAATTATAACTTTTTTCAGTAAGGATGCATTTATTTCAAATAAATGCTGTTTTTTTGTGTTTTTTTTAAAGAAATTATAACTTTTTTCAGTAAGGATGCATTTATTTCAAATAAATGCTGTTTTTTTTTTTTTTTTTTTTTTTTTTTTACTTTCTGTTCTTCAAAGAATCCTGAAAGAAATATTTCACAGTAAAAAGTGAACAGTTGGATCAACTTAAAAAAATTACTTCAATTGGTAACACCTAAAGAAATTAAGTTTTCTCAACTTAAATTATCACTTAAAACATGATAATTTAAGTTGAGAAAACTTAAATTCTTTAGGTGTTACCAATTGAAGTATTTTTTTTAAGTTGATCCAACTGTTCACTTTTTACAGTGTTCCACAAACAATTATTATTATTTTTTTACATTGATGATAATAAAAAAATGTTTCTTGGGCACCAAATATGTATATTAGACTAATTTCTGAGGGATCATGTGACATTGAAGACTGGAGTAGGCTGCTGAAAATTCGTTTTGGCCATCACAGGAATAAATTACATTTTAAAATGTATTAAAATAAAAACTAGTTATTTTAAATTATAACAACATTTCACAATAATATGTATTTTTAATAAAATAAATGCAGCCTTGGTGAGCATAAGAGACTTCCTTCAAAAACATTACAAAATATTACCTCAAAGGTAGTACACTGTAAAAATAAAAGGTGCCTGGAGGAACCTTTTGGGGTTCTTCACTTTGCCACACCGGCGGAACCGTCTGTAGATCCTCTAGGCACCCTTTAAAAAGGGCCGGTTCTCTGAGGAACCACACAGGTTTCCTGAGGAACTCTAATATTAGGCACTTTGTGGAACCACTGTGGGTGCCTCCAGGAACCAAATTTCATTTTTTTTTAAATATTTAATTTCATGTTGTTACTATGGTTACCTTTGACTTCTATTATAATAAACAAATTGAACCAAATACAAAATAAGAATTGTTTATTACATATTTGATATTCATTTTTATACATACACTTCCATGCACATGGGGAAAAAAGCTAACTACAAATTAATATCAATGACTACACAAAAAAATAGTATAATACATAAGCAACATGAATAATCAACCATGTATATACAATAGATAAACAAGAAAAGACATCTCAACAAAATGCATGGAAACACATATGTTCCACTAAATAAATCAATGTAAAAAAAATTACATTTGAACTAATTAAAAATGTCCATCATACTTAACTTTAAAACATTTGTGTTTCAGTCCGATGGTTAGTCTGACATCACTGTTTCCAAGTCCAAAAGCTCTATCAGATGCCAAAAACAAACAACAGTGCTAATATACACTCATTGTGCTGTAACCTTTATCTCTATTATATACCGAAATCTCTGATGGTTAGTTATTCAACTATTTTGAATCATAAAATGTTTAAGTCTGGGATGCCGTTAGACTGGAGACTGTAATGTACACTATGGCTTTTGAAAAGCTTAAATGTGAGACTTGAATCAACAGTGTTCATAAATGGTTGTTGAGTATTCTCATGAAACAAGATAGAGGAAGTAGAAGTAGAGGCTTCGACCCGAAACAGAGTTAAGGTACAGTAAAATGATCTGTTGTTCTGTGAATGTTCACTGGTGAATTCAGTCATTTCAATATGAATTCACACGATCAGCAATTTCGTTTGTGGTCAGAAATGTCACTATGGGACCAAGTTGGTGTGAGGTACTTAATGAGTTAGAAAAGTGAAAAGGTACAGCATCGTTTTCCGTTTGTTTTTCCTCTTTTCTGGTGGATGGTCCAGGCACTTCAATGATTTTCAGGTCTACAGGAGGATTTTTATTCTTGATCAAACTTGTATTTCAGCTTACCGAGATCCCTGCAAAGTACAAAATTTACTGTTAGTAATGTTATTAAAGTGATAGTTGTGAAATTTAAATAATTTCCTCAGCCTTGTGACGTTCCAAACCTGTTTGACTTTCTGTCTGTGGAACCCAAAAGCAGATCTCAGGCATAATGCAACCCCAGTCACCATTCACTTTCACTGCATGAAACACAAGCAGAAAACAATTGTGTAAATCATTCATGAAACCATTCTTATGCACACTTGTCTAGTTCAATTCAATGCAACAATTTATGTAAAAATGGTTAAGCTCCAAAAATGTCCCAGAAAAGATTCTAAAAATAATCAATGAGTTCACAACTCATGTGTTATGGGTTGTGTTGCAAGTCTTCTGAAGCCTAATTGCTTTTTCCTATTTATTTATTTTTTTGTCGAAAAAGACTAAACTTGAAGTTATAATTCAGAGTTAAAATGTCTATAGCATTTTTTGTGAATCAAACCTGTGATATTATTTTTCTGAGTAACATGAATGAGATTTGAGATCATGAGAAAAGATTTTCAGAGAGTAACTGATTAAAAAACACAAGTACACAGTCAAACAATACAACTTCACACAGCTAAAGTTCATAGTAATAAAGTACTTGCATGTGGTGCAGGTAACTTACTGTAATTCAATGTTGCCACTGAAATGTGAAATGTTCAGATGAAGACACAGTTGTACAAAATATGTTGAATTGAATAACTAAATCAATCTAAGACAATAAGTCAATCATTTCCATTTGTTCATTAGATCAACGTAGTTAGCATCGCGGCTAAAACCTTCATACCAGATACTGTGTGTGCAATAAACGAGTGGTAAACACTATAAAAACGTAGTAATGTATAATAAATTTAGTTTATATATGTGTGTGTTTAAATATATAGTGAGTAGACTCTGTATTTATATTTATTTGGCGAGTTTACAAACCTTGTAATGGAGAGCCGAATAAACGGCGGAAGCTTTGATGAGAGGAGCCGTTACTTTCCTGATGACGTCGATCAGCTGAGCTTTGTTGCGCGCGAGCAGCGCGAGCATCACTGAAGCGACGACAGCAGAGGAATAGCAGCAGTTTCGTGACAGAATAATACTTTTCTCCTCCTGCTTCTTCTTCTTCATAATATTATTATTATTTAGTGTTGTTGTTTAAGGTTTAAATGACTTTATAAAATAGGCCTATACTAAATATATGTAAGCTACCCAAGTGAAAAAGACTATAGTTACTGTTAAATGTATTAAAAATGCATTAAAGTATATTTGTATTGTAGGTCTACTAAAAACACACTCAAGTACATTTTTAATACATTTAATAGTACATCTTTTTCACCTGGGTATGTATACTGAATCAAACTTGCCTGTAATAATAATAATAATAATAATAATAATAAAAATGCATTAAAGTAGGCTATATTTGTATTGTAGGTCTACTAAAAACACACTCAAGTACATTTTTAATACATTTAATAGTACGTCTTTTTCACCTGGGTATGTATACTGAATCAAACTTAAGTAGCCTATAATAATAATAATAATAGGATAATAATAATAATAATAATAGAATAATAATCTAATTCGGGCCTCACTGAACCATTGGGTTCCTCCAGATGCTGGCTTTAATATAAGAGATCTTCCAGGAACCACTTAAATGTTAAAAGATCTTCCAATAACCCTTTTATCGCATTTAAGTTCCTCTATTTTCCCCCAAAGCACTTCGAGGTCTCATGGTAATGAAAAGGTGACTCCAGAACCTCTGAAGTAAATACAAAGTGCTTAAAGGATCCCATAAGTTCCAGCAAGAACCTCAAAGATTGTCAATGCTCCTCCAGTAACCCTACTATAGGAAAAAGAGCTTTGAGGCACCAAAATTACATTTTGAAGTTCCTTGAGTATCCAACAGGATACTTGAGGCTCCTTTAGTTTTTACAGTGTATATTATAGTATTAATATATTATAGTACAAATAGTGTATACTGTTGTTTTGTGTTTCCCTGTTTTGTGTCTTAGGACTCTTATTTTGATTATATATATATATATATATATATATATATATATATATATATATATATATATATATATATATATATATATATATATATATATATATATATATATATTTCCTGTTCTTTTGTTCCTGTGTTTTACTTCCAGTGTTTGCCTTGTTTCCTTACTTCATGGTTTGTTTCCATGGGCTTCATCCGAAATCGCATACTCTCTTGAATAGGTACTTATTTTGAATAAGTAGACTTATTTACTTCACGGCTGAAAAAAGTGTTCAATATAGTATGAATGTGTGTACTATGAATATAATCTGGACGTACTACATTTGCCATGTTGCCCTACTGTGAATTCTGACATACTTCTTTTGTCACATGTTGTTTTTCGCCTACTATATAGTAGGGAAGTGAGCGATTTCGGATGCAGCCTATAATTACACTCATTAATCTCCGTAGCGACTAATCTCTTTCACCTGCTCCTTATTCCTACCCTTGTTATCTTGTGTACCTGGTATTATCCTTTATGGATGTTTATGTAAATGTACGTTTGTTTCAGTTCTGTTTTGCCTACCTTGCCCGTGTCTGGATTACTCTTTTCTCTGCCCAGATTTACTTTTGTTGTGTTTGTTTAAATAAATGTTTTTTTGCTGCATCTGGATCCTATCATTTCTGAAGTACAAAAATTTATATGTACTACTTTTATAACACGTTAAGGGGGATGTTTCCCACCTCTCTACCCTAAATGATGACATGAAGGAACTATTCCTTTAAATGTTGGAGTCCAGACAGTGAAGTAGCACAATGATTACATTCCATTCTGAGCCTGAGATCGAAGGTCAACAGCTGGAGTTTCCCTCGACCAGCTTTCTCAATTATCACATACAGCTGAATAGACTCTTTTGTCCCATGTACTCACTGGCAGTTCATAGCGGAATCTATGAGCAGATCTGTGTGTCTAATCTGAGTGTCCATGTACACACATTCAGCCTCTCCGCTCTTTCCTCTAGTGTCGACACTGATTTTGGCTGCGCGTTTAACATGGCTTGACTTCCCCACCTCTCGCTCTGTCAATCAAAGCTTTTGATTGCTCAACTGATTGCCTTCACTGCTGGGCTAATGCACTCGGGAACTACAATAGAGTTCAGGAACTGCAGATTACAATTCTGTTTCCAAGGGAGGGCTTTATTATGCACCGACATTTACCTTAATGGCTACTTGGAAATCAGATGTGCTCGGACGCTGAATAAGGGCCAGTGAATATGATCTGACATTTAGGAAAGGAAATTGGGCTCCTATTCAAAGCTAGATTAATGTGTGATCAAGTAGAGCACAAAGGGAAAAAGTGTGTATGTGTGTGAAGCAGGAATGACCACAGCTATTCACTTAGGAGGATGTGGCACTCACCAGGGGGAATCAGTCAGAACACATGGAGAAGGAACAAAGTGGATTCATGGGTTTTTCCTAAAAGGCTCTCAATGATGATAGCACAGAAATACAATAGCGCTTCTCAAAAGGTGGGACTCAGGTCTGCTCTGACTGGGTTGCAGACAGCAGAGGGAAAAAACAATAAGATGCAACTAACACAAGAGGTTACTCTACAATAAAAACATAATGCAAGTTTCTCAATTTAAAATATGAATTATTCTTTTTCAACCCTTCTCAGATGGCAGGATTGGAAATCGGGAGAACTTTGCACAGATAGCATGTAACCATTGAAACAATGTTGAGTCAGTGTTGATGCGTCAACGCTGATTACATTGAAATGACGTTAGAAAGTGATGTTGCTTTAGCATCACTCTTGCACCCTCGGTTAATATTGAAATGTTCAGATTTCAATCACAAATCAATGATGTTAATATTGCTTCAACATTACAAAGTGATGTTTTTCTATCACTCTTCACCCTCAGTTATTAGTGAAGCAATGTTGAGATTAACCAAAAATCAACGGTAATAGTATTGATTCAACATTACAAAGTGATATTTTAACATCACTTTTGCACCCTCAGTTAATGTTGAACAAAAAAAAAAAAAAAAAAAAGTAATGCTACTGAATCAACATTACACTATGATTGATTCTATGTCACTGATGCTGAATCAATACTGAAATTAACAAAAATAATCAATGGTAATATTGTTGAATCAACGTTACACAAAGATGTTGAATCTACATCACTGCTGTTGAATCAACACTGAAATTAAAATAATCAGTGGTAATATTGTTGAATCAATGTTACACTATGAAGTTGAATATACAATGTTGCCATCTGATGTACCAAGTTAATGTTGAAACATTAATATTTCAACAACACTTCAATGATGCATCAACAAATTCCTGACCATTTAAAAATTTGGCAAAAACCTTTTAAAATATAAATGACACCTTTTCAGCAGTTGTCAATTTATTTTATTCAATCAGTCAATGACAAAAATATATTAAAAGATAATCTTTTAAAAAAGAAAGGGGGAGAAATAGAACAAAAGCATTTCAACCTTTAAAAAATAAAATTGGCTTCAGAAGTCTGATGTCATAACTACAGGTGGTCCAACGGTTCAGGTTTTTAAAAATCTGTCTTACATCAGACTACTGCCTCTTTTCCTTTGGGTTCTCTGAAATATGAAAAATAAAGCATTATGTTACTCAAGAACAAGTCAGTTCAGTTGCCACATTCAAGAATGTTAATATACTAAACACAATATGATTCACGTTAAAAAAAAAAAAAAAAAATTGCTGAACACATAATATTCTAACTATGATTAAAGTATTGTTAAATTATGTTTATTTAATTTATTTTCCTAAAATCTAATAATGCTTTAATATCAAAAGAAAGCAGTATGGCAGGGGTGTCCGATTTTATCTCCAGCTCTAATTAAACACACCTGAGGCAGCTAATCAAGGTCATTAGGATCAATGAAAACTTCCAGGCAGCTGTTGGAGTTAAACTCTTCATGAAGAGGAACAAACACCTATGAGCTATAGCCATTAACTATATCTCAGTTCATTTTCTGTGAAACTACATAGCATTCAAGTAACAAGTTTCTTGTAGAATAAAAGAGCTTCTTTAAAGGGATGGTTCAGCCTGAAATGAAAATTCTGTCATTTACTCACCCTCAAGTTGTTCCAAACCTGTATGAGTTTCTTTCTTCTGTTGAACACAAAAGATGATATTTTAAAGAACGTTGGTAACCAGAAAGTTGACGGTGGCCTCAACCTCAAGTCAATAGCAACCATCAACTGTCTGAATGCCAACATTCTTCACTCTATCTTTTGTGTGCAGCAGAAGAAAGAAATTCATACAGGTTTGGAACAACTTGAGGGTGAATAAATGACAGAATTTTCATTTCAGGCTGAACTATCCCTTTGAAGCTGCAGATTCACCTTATATAGACCTTAAATCTCTTTAAATATCACAAAACAGCCATGTCAGACACTTTCTTAAACAAGATGTTTTTTTTTTTTTTGTTATTGTGTTTCAGTGGAAACAAGCTAAACTGGATGGAAATCAGTTACATTTCTCAAATTTAATACAGATTCAGGAATATGAAATTACCTGACTAAGCAGTGATAAGGCACAGGATATCATCAAGTCCCAGCCCAGGTCAGGTGATTATGCTGTCGACAACAACTCTGTGTATAGCGATCTTCGCCCGTGACGTCACGATGCGGTTAGTGCGCTCTGGCTCTGCGCAGCGCAAACACAGAAGAAAAATGGTTGTATCGTGCTGTGTGATCGGCTGTGTTAACAGGTTCGATATGAGAGTAACCCCTAGAGCAGGGGTGCCCAACCCTGCTCCTGACGATCGACTGTCCTGCACAGTTCATCTCCAACCCTAATCAAACACAACTGCCTTTAATTTTCATGTGATCCCGAAGACCTTAATTGGTTGCTTCAGGTGTGTTTGATTAGGGTTGGAGATAAACTCTGCAGGACAGTCGATCGGCAGGAGCAGGGTTGGGCACCCCTGCCCTAGAGCTTCTACCGCGTACTTAAACAGCCTGAATCAAGAAGAAAGCTGTTTGTACATAAAACTACAGTATGTAACTAATGAAGTTGTTTTTAGAGGTGGAAAGAGTACTAAAATATTGTACTTAAGTGAAAGTATTGCTACTTAAGTAATTCACTTGAATACAAGTATAAGTAGCCTACTGAAAAATATGACAAGTAAGAGTAACTTATGATGTTCCAAGAAATCCCTTATATGGACACAGGCATCCAGATTTTGACTGGAGCACATCCCAAACACTTTCAATGAATTTAAGGTCTGGACTCAGAGGAGACGATTCATGAGTGAAAATTATTCTTCATGCTCCCTTCCAACTATTCTTTCACAATTTGAGCCTAATGAATCTTGACATTGTCACCCTGGAGCTCAAGTAAAAGTAGCACAATTTAGTTATACTCAAAAAGATTTTTAAAGAGAATGAAAAAAAGTACACAAGTACTGTAACTGTTACGAAGAGGCAGGAATGAAGCAGAGAGACTCAGGCTTCGCAGGCATTACGCGAAGATACTCAGGCTTTGCAGACATGACGCGAAGAGACTCAGGCTTTGCAGGCATGACGTGAAGAAGCTCCGGCTCGGCAGATGTGGCGGCAGACATCCTGGGGATAAGAATCAGGCGTTGCCACCTACTTTGCTGGAGATTACCCCTTAATGCTGCTGGATTCATCGTGTGGGCGAAGTATTCTGTAATGATGCAGCGGACAAGGAGGGATCCATTTGCAGCTTTTATTAGAGTGGTCAGACAGGCAAGGTTAAACAACAGCAGACAGAACAACGGAGAGAACACAGAGCAGATCAGGGTCACAGGCAGAAGTCAGGGCAGGCAGCAAAAGGCAAAGTCCAATTAACAATCCGGGTAAAGGCAGGCAGAGAACAATCAGGAGTCGAGATACACAGTCCAAGGTCAGTCAATGAGAACAGCAAAAACAGGAATAAATGCTCGGAATTGAAAGCCAGGGCAATGCAATACTTCGAAGTGAACTGAAGAGTGACAGAGGTTTATATGGGTGTACAGTATGTGAATGAGCTGCAGGTGTACGAGATGATGAGTGCTGATGAGTCCGGGCAGTGAGTTATGAGAAATGTAGTTTGTGAGGAAGTGATCCTAGTCTATTGCGGAGCACCCTCTGGTGGCTCTCGAGGGCACTCCAGCTCGTGATCGTTACAGTAACGACTTGTAATTACCTTTCAACCTGTTTATTTTATTGTAGCCTAAATATTGTACTATTTTTGTACAACCCACGCCCATATCGTGACGTCACATTTGACTCCAGCAAACATCGCTATAATCAATGTCAGCATTATCAGGAGGGTGCCTCTTTTTTTTTTTTAATTGTCCATCTTCGTCGGCCTTCACTCCTACTAAAGGAGCAATGTGCTCTGCATGCAAGCACTGACGGATGCAAGACATGGGCTATGTTTGGAGTGTAACTTTCTTGCTAATGTTCATGTCTCCTGCACTTCAAGAAATGTGATAAATGACATTAGAACTTTATTCAGGAAATTCGTAATAAACTTTACTAAAGCAATGTGCATTTTTTTAAGAATGTAGATGCACCATTGTTTGAAACTGTGCTAGAGAAGTCATGTAAGAATGTCAGGTGCTTCAACAAATAAGACTTTTGTATAGGATGCACCTATGTTTTCTCTCTAATGAGGAAGCATTAGACTACTGAGAAGTGCGCATGAAAAACCAAAATGGGCGTTTACCAATCAGTGGCCAATTTCAAACTACAATACATGTTTTTCAACCATTTTTCAACAGACTTGCTAAACCACCCCACCCCTAAACCAAGCCCCCAGTGGATTAGAGCAAATCAGGTAAAGCGGTTGAAAAAGCCCATTGTGGTTTGAAAACGCCCCACTGATAGAGAAATACCCACTAGTGTTCTGCAGAGATACATGCCTGAATGATCTTGTGCTCATAAACTACAAATCACTGTTAGTTCAATCAATGTCACTAGGCACGTTTTTTTTTTTTTTTCTAAATATCGCTAAAAACTATTGCGAAATGATGGCGTTTCCATTAACCGATGTTATGCGACTAAAATGTCATTTTTTTTCCTCTCGCGATAAGTCATTCCAAAAATCATGGCAACGGACGTGGGTAAGTTTATATCACAGCCACGTACCGCACTAGACATTATTATTATTGATGGAAGAAAACGTCGGCATGTTATCCAAGCATTAATGGCAAAGAAAGACCCTTATACTTGAGAGAGGCACATATGAGGTGTTTCTGGGTTTTCATTTCTGCTCCGAGGTCTTGATTGTGGCATTTCTTTGAGGTTTAGAATCCAGTATTTCTGTCATTCTTTTGTATTTTATGAATTTAATAAAGAACTCTGTCTCGTATTATGTCCAAACACACCGCGCCAGGTGCAAGTCAGGTGACTGTAAATGCGCAAAAACTGTTTCCATTATAGTTTTGCGAAAAATTCCTTTTTCGAATTGCTTGAAAAACCACCTCATGCGAGCGTAAAAACTTTTTTGAGATAAAAGGGAGTTTTTGCGAAATTGACATGTTTCCATTGGGCGTATTTTCAATTCGCAATTTCAATTTGCGCAATTTGAAGGGTAATGGAAACGAGGCTACTGTCTCCACCCATGTGTGCTGTTGGCTTTCATCAAAATGTCAATGCTGATCCAACACACTTTAAACACTGAAATGTCAATCTCAACCAAAATTATGGTTTGGATCGAAACTCAACATTGTATCAATGTCCCCATACTATCTGTGCGATTTATTTCAACACTTTACTTACTTTGAAAATTAATGTATGTTAGTAGATTTAGTAACAATAAATAAAATGCAAGTAAAAAACATGCTAAAAACAGAAATACATTATATGCACAATTGTTTGAAACTCAGAGAGTTCATGCATGTCAAACACACAAGACTACCGTATAGGACACACCTTGTGTTTTCTCTATAATAAGGAAGCATCAATTAACTTCTAAGAAGCCCACATGTAAAACCAAAATGGGTGTATACCAATTAGTGCCAATTTTCAAACTACAATTGGTGTTTTTCAACCATTTTTCAAAAGACTTGCTAAAATCATGAGGGCCCACCCCTAAACCAAACCCCCAGTGTATTAGAGCAAATGAGGTAACATCATTGAAAGTGCCCACCATGAACTGAAATGCCCCACTGATTGAGAAACACCCGTAGTGTTATTCAATTGCGTGCAGTGAGAGAAGGTGTGTTCGACATCGGCTGCGGCTGGATGTAACCGATCGGCGAAAGTAGTCGCGTGCAGGCGGGGAGGAGCTGCAAACGGAGACGTGAAGTCGGACACTTTCTGGTTCCCGTAGTGACCGCTCACGTGGTGTTTGCATACTTTAGCTGAAGTGAAATAAATGCAATATTTGCCTAATAATGCACAGATGTTTCAGAGACATTTTCATTCAATACTTTATGTACTGCTTCATAGAGCGTCTGTTTGAACAAGAATAAAGTTCAACATAAGCTACTATCAATGAAGTGGAGTCTACGTTTTTTAATCAGTTTTAATTTGATAAACGACACAATATAACATCGCAACTACATGAAAAGAGTGTTTACTGTTATAAAAAAAATGATTTGTGAGCTTTAGAGGAACTAAAGGTGTTCGAATAAACATGAAACACACGTGATCGTTGTCATGCGGTGAATCCGGCCAATCGTAGAATAGCTGTGTCGTCATCAGCCCTCGTGCAGCCGCTCTTGAGAAGCTGCGCTGGCTGAGTTCTCCGGCTACTCTCAAATCGCTCTCGCGGTACTTTGATGGCATACGTCACAGTCAAGTGGCGTCGGCGCTGCATCAATTCGGACAAAATTTCTAACCGGCATGCACTGCTTCAAGTCAGCCTCCGATCGGTCTGTGCAGAGCTGCATGAAGTCGAACAAGCCTATTTTCAAATGCATGCTTGGAGCTAAATAGATGACGACAGCGCTATCACGGCAGTGATTGGTCGTAGTGTTATCCAATTGCGTGCAGTGAGATTTTCAAACGCATGCTTGGTACCGGCCCCTCGAGTTGGGCGATTTTCATTACTCAATGCCAGACCCTTAATATTTCGGATTTGGGTCTGGATTTCCAGGCTATATTGCATATGCATAGGTGTGCATTTGTAAAAGCTAATAACTGACATTAAGTAGGCACAAATAAACATTGCACACTGCAGTCTGACTCACAATGCTATGTCCAGTTATGATCAACCAAACTGAAACACTTGAGATAGGCTTACTATTCATATTTAACATCAGTCTATTAAGTTCATAACCATCATAACACTAAAGTTAATACAATTCTGTATACAGCTAACTGGCTGTATTGGAAAAATTAACAAAAATATGAAACTGTTGATTACTTTAACCAGACGGAAACACACATTTGTTTATATAGAGACATTTTTCTAAAGAAAATGTAAAAATGTGTGTATTGCTGTGATTAATAGACTGCTAAACGAATAATTGTGAATGGATGTGAAAAAATGTAAATTAATGAGTGAAATTGACATCTATTCAGTTGTATAGTGATTGAGAGAGTTGGTGTGAAGAGTGATTCACAAAAATCTAGAGCTGATGAACTTACTTTCATTATGAGGCCTATACTCTTGTATGTTTTACCATTTGTCTCACTAATGTTTTTAAGTGGGCCCACACAGAGAAGCTAGTGATAGTCTATCGTTGTCAAGTAGAGGTGAAACCACAACACATATGCATTCACATTAAAAGCACTTTAACAATCATATCACTGAAATCGGTAGTAGATTAACAGACATTGAATAATTTTATGAATTATATGAAACTCTTGGTTAAAACCCGGATATATATTTATTTCAGTCACTTGAGACACTCCAACTGGTATCATATATTTGGAGCTTACTTTTCCTCAAGCTGATCTCAGTTTTTAAGCCAGACCACAGCATGTGTGATAAAGTGCTAAGCTTTTCAAGCCTTTAAAGAACCTTTTAAGATCATACAACAGGATGTCATAAATGGCCTGCTTCTAGATGTTCAAAGGCGGCTGTGGTAAAAGGGACATTTTTGGGAAGCCAGTGAGTCTGAAAGGTTCAAACTTTGTGCTTTACATTGAGACAAAACCCCAAATTTTGCTCTGCCTGTAATGAAGTGCAACAAAATAAAATAGAATGCTCTTAGTTTTTATTGTATAAATATTCAGGCTTTTTGAGTTTTTTTTTTTTTTTTAAAGACAGCATGACATGAATTTATTTCCTCTTCCTTTTCCCCTGAATATCTTGGCAGTTAATCCATACCCCAGCCAAATTAAACAGAATCTAGCTGAGAAGACTAACATCATCTAAAAACAAGTCATCACAAAAGTTTGAAATGACTAAAATCTTTATTTACTTCACAAGGTAAAGTGTTAATGATTGCATATTTTAATAACAGGGTATGTGAATGAGGGTCAACCAAGGATTCAAAATACTCTGTCATCTGATGCAAAGGTTTACATTGGCTGAGCATTTATTATTCATGTGTGGCTGAAGAAAAGTGCTAACATCTTAAAAAGAGAGAGAACAAAATGCAGACCCTGCTTCTCAGTCTGTCTCTTTCCCGTCATTCTTTCTTTTCCTCTCCTTTTTGTTTTCTGAGGGGAAATTTCACCATTGGATCCTTGGACTTCCCTTTCGAAGGAACTCGCACTGCGTCGTAAGAACGACACTTTGGGGACGCTCCCTAAGCGGATGCCTCTGAAGTGTAAATTAAACTATTCCAATCCTGATTGGTGTTGCATCATAATGTAACATGTGACGGCATACCCGGAAGTATAAAGTGATGCCGGCACTCACACGCGTTAACTTTCACTCTTCAGCAAGCGCTCTCTGTTGTTATCTGTTCTATTTGGTGTTGTTTGTCTCATATCAGAAAAAAGATCATTATGGCGAGTGAACAAATCAGACGATGTGTGCACCCCTGCCCCTAACAGGTGGGGACACACATCAACTATGTGTGAATTGTTTGTGAGTGCAGCACGCCCGGGCAGCTCTTGAGGGGGCTGCTTGTGGTGATTGTGAAGCACTCCCTATCAGAGTGCTGTGCTCTGGCCTGGCTATTTTTGATGAAGATGGCCAGGCTCGCGTTCCCCGCGCTTCAGGTCCTGCATCCGTTGAGGCAGCACGGCGACTCAGATCGTGGGGTTCACAAAGGGACCTTGCAGATGAGAATGAGACTGCTGTGGCTCCTTCTCATTCTTCATCTGCGGCTTCTTCTGCCCGTGACGAGGGCTGCGTGGTGCGGGAGCGCGAGACTTCTTGAGTGAATTAACCCTTTGTCGACTGAGTTTATGTTGCAGCGCTGTGTGCACACCTTTTCTTTTTACTTTTCTTTTGTTTTTGGAATAAAACCCATAGTCTCCGAAGCCGACCCTGTCCTCATCCTTCCCTACATATTGAACCATATTTAACAACTCGCTGTGCAATTGGATTGAGGACTTTTTGACAAATCGAACACAGAGTGTTAGAGTAGGCAAGCACTTGTCCTCCACACTTACAATCAGCACCAGGGCTCCCCAAGGGTGTGTGCTTAGCCCCTTGCTCTACACTCTATTCACACATGACTGCTCTGCTTCTCTTTGTTCCAATCTCATTGTTAAATTTGCCGATGACACAACAGTGCTCGGACTCATCAACAACAACAATGAGGCGGATTACTGGACTGAAGTGCAACATCTAGCGTCATGGTGTGTCAATAATAACTTGTCCTTGAACATCAAAAAGACCAAGGAGATCATTGTGGACTTCCGCAAAAGCAGACCCAATCACTCTCCTCTTTCTATTGGCAATGAGGTGGTAGAGAGGGTGCCACATTTCAAATTCTTGAGAGTATCTGTGACTGAGGACCTGTCCTGGGGAACCAACATCACCTCAGTGATAGGGAAGGCCCAGCAACCTCTCTACTACCTGAGGCAACTGAGGAGTGTCAGGATTCCAAAACAGCTGATGGTCAACTTTTACAACTGTGCCATCGGCAGTGTTTTGACATATGGTTTCTTAGTGTGGTATTCCAGCTGCACTAAGGCCCATCAGCAGGCACTCCAACGAGTGGTAAAAACAGCCTGTAAAATCATTGGGACCACTCTATCTATGATACCCGCTGTCTGAAGAGAGTGCACAACATCCTGTGGGACCGGCATCACCTGGCCCATCACCTGTTCCACCTGCTGCCCTCAGGGAGAAGGTACAGGTCCATTGGTGCCAGTAAAGCCAGACTGGCTAACAGCCTGTACCCTTACGCAGTGAGGCTGCTTAATGATGCCCTTTCCCCCTCTCATCTCCCCTCCCATGGATAGTAAACCATACCCCACTCTGTAATACCGTAAAACTTCAAATAATAGCCCGGGCTTTTTATTTTCCCAAATCGCCGGACTGCACCGGCTTGTATTTGAGACAGGCGTCTATATGAGACAGGCCTTTAATTTAGTGTTGAGATGAGCATGACAGTAGGAGGTTACCATATCTGTGTTTGTGTTTAACAAATCAGTTAATGTAAGAATTATCCAACTATATTTCCGTATGTCTAAAAGGGGTCGCACACCAGACGAGAAGCGCAGCACCAGGTCTTTAAAATTCGAACACATTATTCTCTATGAGTGTACATTGCCTCAAATCGTCATAATGTATATACTGACTTCACCCTGTGCTGGAATATACGTTCAGTTTTACATTCATTTACAGAAATCAGCGGCTTGAATGAAAATTGCTGATGTTATCGGATTTTCAGGTGATATTCTCAATTCATTCAGTTAACGGACGCTCTGAGGTATTGTGAATTGAGACTGCAGACTAAGATTGTATTTAATTGTACAGTACAATCATAACATAGTACAGACATGATCTTAATTCCATAATATACTTAAACATAACTATATTGCTGGCCATAAACTGACAAAGTGCACGTTCAGTGTGCGATACCTCGAGTTGTCATAGACGCGACGCGGCACTGCGCTTCTCGTACGGTGTGCGACCCCCTTTAGATTATTGGCAGCATAAAAAACGAAACGATGTGACAGCCATGGGCTGAACAATACAAGTTACCAGTAATATCATGTGATACAAAAGGACCCTATATTCATCACTATCATCATCACCGTGATCCTCAACTACAAGTTCATTGGCGAATTCCTCCTCCTCGTCGCTCTCCTCCACTTCTCCCTCTCCGGCCTCCGCTAGGTCTGCCCCTTGTTTTCGCTAACAGTTCCTGCCCAGATGCGCAGGGCTCTCTTGCGTGCGCAATCTGCTCCATCGAGCTGGCTTAACCAGACGATCTGACGGGTTTTAGAAGATTAAATACAACCCGAAACTAAAAAACAGACCAGGCCTCTATTTGAGACTGGCCTTTATTTATCCAAACCTGTAGCCACACCAGGCGTGTAAAAGAGACAGGCGTCTATTTGGGACTCAGCTATTATTTGAAGTTTTACGGTAACTGTGAACTGGACTTTGCATTGTTGCATTAACTACATCTATATCCAACTCTGACCATACTCTCTGTTCTGGATGCCTTTTAAGTTGTTTTGTAAAGCCTCTTGCTGCTACTAAGAGTGAATGTCATTGGTTCTGTGTCTCAACAACCATATACTTTTGATGTGCCATGTTTACATTTATTTATTATTATTATTATTATTATTATTATTTGAAGGGGACCTGCACTGGTGTTAGTGCACTTTAATACAAACCAGGTACTGTTGTTGTATGCTCCAACATAATTTCGTTGCTGTTCTTTTTGAATGACAATGACAATAAACGTGAAACTTGAACCGTACTACAATCATATTGTGTCAAAATGCAATTTCCTCAAGATTAACTTCTTGTTAATTAAACTTTTGTATAAAAGCAACATCAACGCCTCCTTAACTTCTCAGAAACAGCTCAAACCATCATTGCTTGTTCTAATTATATTAATAATGTTGGCTTGATCATATCTTTTTGAACTTGCAAATCACACTCACAAGAGTGTGTTGTGACAGTGTTTTATGGCCTAAATTATTGTATGTTGTGTGTTTTGTTATGCTTGTTTATAGTTATGAGATAATTATGATATAAAATTAAACTAGACGCTTTTGGTTGACTATGATTATAAATGATAATTGCTTATATTTTTTATTTCTTATTACAACATTTTCTGTTATTAAAGGTACTCAAAATAAAGCTCTGATACAGTACAGATACACATGCGTCATTTGTATTTTTCTCTGTTACAGTGGTTTGACATTTGTCAGAGATGAGCCACTACAATGAGTACTTTTTTATCAGCTTATTTTACTAAGAAATTATCATTTTTACTAAGAAATAAGCTAAACATTGCCCTGTTCAGTAACTGAGACAAAGCAGCAAAGTAGCCTCCTAGGTTTCGGAAACCTGATTAGATCAGTGATAAAAGAGATATTTTTCTCAACTTACTTTGTCCTCCTGAATTTCCAACATACATTACAGCGGTGTATTATTTTAGATTAAAGCCAGAAAAAGACTGAATTTAGGAGAATATTTTATATTGGTCTATTACTCTGTAGCCGGAATAAGGGAAATTATACATTTCTTCTGTTCTTCTTTCTTTTCTGAGAGCTTCCATTTAGTTCAGGAGAATGGATCAGTGGAGCTCTATGTAACTTCAGATTGTGATCACCAGGCAATGGAACAACATCTATGGTGTGTTTGAATCATAACATATACATTTTTGTGTGTGCTTTCATGATTTGCCAGAAACGAAGTACAGATTCTGAGCTGCTTTTTGATGTTAATGCTGCAACATCTGAATGTGAAATGCCAGTAATGACAAATAAACAGAGCGCGAAAAAGGGAGAGAGCGAGTGAGATGGTGCTGTTTACCTTTTTGGTGTTTCCATTTTCTTTATGTTGCTCTTTCATCTGGTCTGACTAAATTACAAACTCTCTCGACTTCCATCACCAGGGTCTTACCACCCACCATCAGCGTAATGAGCCCGCAGGATGTTGGTGGCTGAGTTTCCTCCCTCTGTGATGTTCCTGCGTAGTTTCCTCCGGTTTTTTTCATCCATCCAAAGCTTCTTCTAACTTATCCGGCTAGCTGAACCTAAGGATATTGATGCAGGATATAAAACAATATCTGTCTAAAAGCCTGTCCTGCTTTACACCAGCAGAACTTGCTTTTTGATACCTGAGAGCAAAAATATCCTGGGTTAAGTGCGAGCACAATAAATTGAGCACAATAAAAGATGAAATCATTCGAAAACGACACCGAATTGCACACACAGAATGCATTTTTTTTTTTTTTTTGCACTCTGCAATCCCCCAGGTTCTTGCAGGCCAGGGTTAGGTTTTAGAAGATTTAACAAAATTGGCTCTTTTAAATGTTTTAACAAATGTGTTTACAGTCTTCTTTCCATGGTTGGTAATGGGCCCAATGATGCATTTAGGGAATAATTTACATTATAAGTATAGCAACGTTTTGTTTTTTTGTTTTTTATTAAAAAATGTATATTTGTATTTATACGTTATACCTTGGCATTAAAATACAAAACCAGGTAACCTCAGGTTTTCTGCTGTGGGATTGACTGTAAATTTGTACATCTTTCTCTTTATATTGTTTTGCTCTTTTAGAAAGTCATGCATACAAAAAAGTGGATTTCTTTCCTCATGGGAATGCAAAAATATTTGTTATGGTCTTCTAGATATAGATACCACTAACACTACTACTACTACTACTACTACTACCACTTTAATATATTTGCCATGATTTTGTCTCCATAATCTTCTCCCATGTACCTCTATAGAAATTTACCTTGGATTGCAGGTGGTTAGTGTATAACAATAAGACACTGATTTTTGCGTCAAACATTGCATTTGCCCCATTTGTAGCTAAAGCTACTACTCTCTCTTTTTATTTTTTTTAATAAATATTACAAAGTCTTTTCTGCTTAGTTTGCACCCTCATGCTATGCTGTAGATTGTTTACCTTAGCTTTGTCATGTCTGCTAAAAGTAAAAAGGATATTCTTACATGCCAGCACTTGAGCAAACATTCAATAGAAACTGCCTGAACTGTTATTTGGAGTGTAGCTGCAATGCAAATGCAAAACATTGTGATTAAGATGTGTGATATCAAGGAGCTCATATTTCTCTGTCATGGCAGTTTGTGTTGATTGACTGAACATAGCTGAAGGGAGCTCTTGTTATTGAGTTAGAACATAGTCTCTCAGTCATCTGATAATTGCGTGGGCTGCACAAATACTTATTGTAATTATGTTGTTATCATCTTTTAATCTTGATAACATTAAAATGCACGGCTTTTGCCATGCCATGCTCCAAGACATCTTGTGAATTTAGTTACTAACTGTTTTGAGTCTCCATAAATGGAGTTTATTAATTATCAGTTAAATTGGACACCACGTTACAAAAAAGCAGATTAACAAATAAAAGAAAGCAAGAAAAGTATTTTTATTTCAAGAAAAGACATTATTTCATGAGATAATACTGTCGCCATTTTCTCTGCATTCTGTCTGATTATTGATTCAGTGGACAATGCGACCACATATTGAATACTATAGCGACAAAAGATGTTCAATTGCCTCACAAAAGCAGAACTAGATGGTCATTTGTAATGCTGAAAGTAGGCTACTGAATTATACTGGCAGGCTGAATGTCCCAGAACAGCAGTGTATGTATGTGTGTGTGATATCAGCACGTAGCAGCTGCAACATCAATGAAACTGTGAACCTGCTCAAGGCATCTCTGCACACTCACTGTGTGTGTGTGTGTGTGTGTGTGTGTGTGTGTGTGTGTGTGTGTGTGTGTGTGTGTGTGTGTGTGTGTGTGTGTGTGTGTGTGTGTGTGTGTGTGTGTGTGTGTGTGTGTGTGTTTGTGTGTGTGTGTGTTTGGCAGAGTCGAGATCTACTATGGCTTGAAATGTTGAAATGCTATAGATTCATATTCAGTCATTTTTAATTTGATATTGCCTTTTGTACAATGAAACTATATTATATTGGGATGTAGACAAATATAAGGGTCCTCCACTTGCAAAAGATGGGTAAATATACTGCACAGTTCTGCATAGAAGCATTTGGGTTCATTTCTGAACCTCAGATTATTTGGACACTCGATGACAGGGAAAAAAAGAAAGAAAGAAAATAAATAAAAAAAACACTCAATGACAGGTAAACAGTGGGACAGTTACAGTGTTACAGTACTGAATATTTGTTTGTTTTGCCTGCCTGATCTTTGGGGAAGGGAACAGACGTACTTCTGAGGGTTCTTGGTCTTCTTCCAAGTCTGTGCAGATGGACCAGAACACTAGGGAGACATCAGAATAACAAACCAATCACATGGAGACACGATAACCCAGACCAATCAGAGGCCCTTGTCCTGAAGCAATGCTCATTGTCGTGTTACTACTGACAGGTATATTTTCCTTCCATAGTGGCTGCTTCCAAAGATAATCATCACTCAACATAGGATACTTCGAATTTATTTATTTATTTGTCAAAATAAGATTTTTTTTTGTCTCATTTTTAAAGAAATATGGAAGTCTTGCTACTAGATAGAGACATTCCATGTATTTTTTTAAAATGGCCCCATTTGCTGTGGTTCAGACAGCATGTTTATGGCTCACACTAAGAATGAGATGTATTACTTCAAACTACACTTACTGCCATTATATCCAAATATATCACAGTATTTAGGATATAAATAATAATAGGTGCAATACCTGTTAAAGACACACAAATAAATACGTTAAAAAAATTAGGTTGGTAAGAGTTTTTTTTTTTAAGAAGTCTCTTATGCTCACCAAGTCTATACATTTATTTTTATTTATTTTATTAATTCATTACTGTATTTATAAAAAATATAGTAAAAGCAGAAATATTGTGGAAATGAAATAAATGTTTTCTGTTTTAACATATTCTAGAATGTCATTTATTCCTGTCATGGAAAACTGAATTTTCACTCAGAAATCATTCTTTTGCGCCCAAGAAACATTTTGTATTATTATTAATGTTGAAACAGTTGTGCATGCTTAAAGGGTTAGTTCACCGAATTCAAATTCAAAAATTGCGCCCTCAAGAAGCGTTACGACATGTTTTACGGCAGTGATATCAAACGCTCATTGGCTCTCGCCACAGATTGCGACATGCCGTATTTCAGTCGGTAAACTACATTTGAAATGGAGAAGCGCGCGCGTGATTACACGCGTGATTACACGTATGTTGTAATTTTTCTTCATAATTGTAGCCTATGTAGTTTTAAGAAATTGTTATGGGTAGGTTTAGGGGTAGGAGTAGGATTAGCTGCTAAAAAAATCTTTTAATGCTATATTGTTAATAAAATTGCCATTTCCCTACACATCTCTGTACGTTTTGTCCTTTTTATATTCTGTATAAAATGGGTAACGTTATGTTTAGGTTTGGGAGTGGGGTTAAGGGATCTTCCATTTATATATAAAACGGTAAAAGGTACTGATATCTTAATGATATGAAAGATTCGTAAATATTTTACGTTTTGTAGCTGTAAAAAACGTAATAATGTTACGTTTAATTGTTGCAGATCCATATCATACGTTTCAGCATCTATCCAAACGTACAAAACGTACGTTTTCTATCTTTGAAAATTACGTATTAATACTACGTATTAACAATGAGACCAGGCTGGTATATTGTTGAAATATAAGTAGAATGAAATTAGGAACAGGGTGTATTTTTTTGGCTTTTATCAAAAGACTATGAGTGATTGCTAAATGCTTTAGTGTGTTTGTAAGTGCACATACAGCTGTTAGCTCTGCATGGATAGAGGTAATCAGTGGCTCCATCCAGGTGGTAAAAAAAAAAACGTTTTCTTAAAAGCCTCTTTGTGCAAAGACCACACTGAAAAGCCTATAATGGACTTTCAGAATAAAACATTCCATTCTTAAACATTAAAGGTAATTTTAACATGCACACATAATGTTTTCTTTGATACTAACTGTTGAAAATTCTGATTTTTGTAATAGATGTTGTAAAGTTGTAGTAGATGTTAAAATATATTGATGTGAACAGCATCAATTGGATAATGACTTTCACAAGCCTGTCACCTATATCAAATGGGTCAAGAAAGCAATATGGGAAATTGCAATTGCATCTTCATCATCATGCTTTATTATCACACCAAGGTAATCTGTCAACTATTCTCATGAGGGAGGGAGATGGAAACTTTTCTGCAGGTTTGTCCAGAAATCACTCGAGGCTTAACCCATATTGTGCAGTAACTTTACAGTGCAGATCATTGTTGATATTGTTGAAACAAAAACTATTAAAAAATCTATTCATCCATCTATTCTCCAAACAAGTCTACCTATAACAAATAGTTTGTTAATTTTTAATGAAAACTTTGCTTTCCTGTAGCTCAAACAATAGAGTTGGCACTTGCAACGCCAATGTCATGGGTTCAAATCCCATGGAAAGCAAGAACTGATAAGGATGTAAATGTGTACCTTGAAATGCAATGTAAGTAAATGTAAATGTAAAATGATAAATGTTGCCTTGAAATTAGTTTAAGTTGAACTCCTAAAATTACTAAAGCTGGAAATTAAAGCTATATAAATATAAATAAACAAACAAACAGTAAGAATGACATAAGTACATAACATAAAATTACTGAAACTAAAATTTAAATATAAAAATAAAATCTAATTCAAAATTGTGATTAATACCACAGTAGTGTATAAATAAAACTAAAATAACACAGGTGCAGATATGTGTACCAGCCCTGGGGAAAGAAGTATGTCATGCAACACTTTATTTTGATAGTCCACTTTAAACATTCTACTATCTATAAGTAACTTTTAAGTATAAGTAACTTAGTTGACATGCAGTTGCAAATTAATAAGAGTAACCGTATGTCCATTTCCAATAGTTACACTTATTATAGTCTATTTTAGTTCAAAATGTGGTTGTGCCCCTAAAGGGATCTTTGCAAAACGTGCTCACAAGAAACGTATCGCGTATCTCCATAAATTTGCAACTGCATGGCCTTTTTTCATTTATTAAATGTTACATATTTTGGGTAATAGCATGCAGAGGTGAAGTATCACATCCGTGCTGCAAAATAACATGCTGCTTATCATCCTGGCACTCATTTTTTCTTCTGTTTGTGACTGTAACCCCTAGATCCTCATTAAAATATGGCTTGGCCCTTGTTTTTGGCCTGAAGCACCTCTTCAACCACAAGCAAAAGTTTAAAGTGTTCTGCTCCTTGGTTCTTAATCTTGACTTCTTTTGAGAAGACCTATACACTGCACCTAAACCACTGTCAGTGATTTATGGCTTTGTCCCAACAGGCCTATGCCTGTAAAAAAAAAAAAGGGGGGGGGGGTCTATGTCCTTGTACCTTTGCACACATCTCTTCACTACCAATACCAGGGTTTCTAAGTTTAAATTTTTCACTGTCAGATGTTTCTATTCTGATTCTATAGTCAGAGTAGGACTGAGGGCGATGTCCGGCTACTGTGGAATTTCTGTTTGATGTTGACCGGTTGAGTGTATATTCTATGTGAATATTTTTTAAAATGTAATTTATTCCTTTGATAGCAAAGCTGAATTTTGATGCTTAAAAAAAAAACGTATCTTATTATTATTAATGTTAAAAACGGTTGAAAATGCTGCTTAATATTTTTGTGGAAACCATCGATTTTTTTGAGAATAGAACGTTCAAAAGAACAGCATTTATTTGAAACAGAAATCTTTACTCTCACTTTTGATCAATTTAATACATCTTTGTGGAGTAAAAATATAAACCATGCAGGTTACGTGCCAAAGGTACCCACCAATGTGGCACGGTCTATAATACTGCATTACATTAAATCCTCTCTCTCTGAGATAACCTTAGAAATTGCTATACATAGGCTCATTACATCTCATTTGGATTATTGCAACTCTCTTTACTATGGCATGTCCAAATACTCTATTGCTCGTCTCCAATTAGTACAAAAGTTCATTGACAATAATTTGATCACGTTTCTCCAGTTTTGAAATCGCTGCATTGGCTACCTACATTTTAGAATTGAGTTTAAAATTCTTCTCTTTGTTTTTAAATCCTTAAAGTGTAAGTTGCAGGTTAACCACCACAACCAATTAATGTGTAAATTAAGTGCTCAATATGTATATATGTAAACATTTCTGTCTTAAAATGTGTTAAAATAACATTTATTGGGGTTTCTTCAAGGTAGCGCGTTTTTACAGCAACTGGGTGATGACGTCATAGAAGGAAGTTGCAACCATACTCCGCTAGACTCCTACTGTTTGTGGCTCGATTATGGAGAACGACTGGGAGACTGAGGAGGTGGGAAACTAGCGTTGTCAAAGTACCGGTACTTCGGTACTGAAAATGTGACGTTACCAGCATTTCTGTAGTACCGGGTATATTCGGTACCCAGTAATAGGCAGCTGCGTTAAGTCGCTTCCATGTTTATCTAAGCACGGGGCTCCAGACTAACTTTTATTACTATGATGAGCACTGTAGCCGATATATACCACGAGTGTCTGTGTATATTTAACTGCAGAAATACTATTTAAATATTAACATTGCATGTTCTTTGTCTCTGTGTGAATGAATGGCGCAGACGCGCGGTGTCATTTACCTCACACACACACACACACACTGAAGCACGAGTGATGCGCGCGCTGTTTTCAGTCTAGCTGCTGCCAGTCACGATATGATGACATGATGAAATTCATCTCCAGAGCCACTCTGAGTCATTTTACCGTTTCATTTGAGAAAAACTATCGTCATATCATACACACACAGAAACTCAAAGGCCTTCACGGCAACCCATCAAAATAAAAGTTTGGTTTAACTTTGCGTGCATGCTGCCTGAACCTGTTTGTTTTGCGAATAGCTTACTCTCATTTCAGGAGGGATCACGGTCCTCTTGAAGCCAGCACACATGATTATGTTTACAATTGAGTTATTTCAATATAACTGCTAGCCTACTTGCCATTAGACTACAGTAACTCTAGGCTTGGAGTTCCTCTTATGACGTCACGTCACGTCACGTCACGGAAGGGAGAGGGAGTGCTTAAAACCACTAAAAAGTACCAACTTTTCATATTATATTCAGCATTTTGGTATGAAAAACATACAAAACAGTGGTGGGCGGTTCTTATCTTTATCTTTATTGCATTTTCTTCGTGAAAAATTTTACCTGCAACTTACACTTTAAAGGGGTGGTTGAATATGATTTCACTTTTTTAACTTTAGTTAGTGTGTAATGTTGCTGTTTGAGCATAAACAACATCTTCAAAGTTACAAAGCTCAAAGTTCAAAGCAAAGGGAGATATTTTATTTTAAAGAAATTGTTTTTTAAGGACTACAACAAATGGCTGGTAGGGACTACAGGAGCTTCCTCCCAGGTTAGTGACATCACTAACCCTAAAATTTACATAATCCCCGCGCCCGGGAACGTGATTTATAGATTATCAAGACAGAATATGCTAATCAATGACTAGAAGATAACTACACATAAGCTACATAAATTCACCAACTAACCATTCAGAAAGGTTGTCTACATGTTGTCACTTCTTCTTGAGTCTCTCCATCTTTCTGACTTAGGTTTGAACATAAAAAGGCTAAAAGTTTTAGAAATTTCCAGTGCATGTCTTTGTGAAGTAAAAGGACACAAGCTCTTGAAGCTTGTCCCTCTGTGTTGGGAGCAGCAGCTCATTTGCATTTAAAGGAACAGACACAAAAACGGTGCGTTTGTGCTGACCCTCAAAAATTTACAACTTTAACATGCTATATAAAAATATCTGTGGGGTATTTTGAGCTAAAACTTCACATATCTCTGGGGACATCAGAGCCTTATTTTACATCTTGTGAAAAGGGCATTATACCACCCATTTAAATAATCTGGCACCGAGCTATTTGTCTGAGCTACTCTGTCCATACAATCCCACACGAAATCTGAGGTCTGGTGATAAGAGACTTTTATCTGTCCCCAGATCACGATTAAAGCATAGAGGAGATAGAGCCTTTGCTATTGCTGGCCCTAGGCTATGGAACAGCCTTCCGGTTTACGTCAGAACAGTCTTTAACTGTTTTTAAATCTTCTCTTAAATCTACTTTTTTTCTTTAGCTTTTAATTCATTGTGAGCTTCTGTCATGGATGTGTGGTTTGCCCTTGTCTCTTTATCTTGTGTTTTGTTCAGCACTTTGGTCAGCCATGTTTGCTGTTTTTAAATGTGCTATATAAATAAAAACAAACTTGAAACTTGAAAATTGATTTGTGAGATTCTATAACCAGGACATGATTCACACTAGGACAGTTACTAGTCAGTATGGCGTTGTGGGTATTAACTTTCCCATAGCATCAAATTCTGACGCAGTGTGGAGTTCTCTCGAAAGGTAATGTCTTGGTTACAAGCACAGACTGTAAAAAAAGATGGACAGTGCACTTTCAGACACTTTCTTTAACAGTAGAAAAATTAAGCCAAAATATCCCAGAAACGGTAGTTGCCGATTATGTCCTTAAGGACAGCTATCAATCATGACGTTACTTCCCTTTTTTATTACATCAAATAACTAACTAACAAAACTTCATGGAAAAATTGAACACTTGAACATACATCTGCATGATTAGAACGACCTAAAATGACCGTAACCTTCTTTGGAAAAAAAAAACGTTTTTTGAAGTTGTAATTGGATTTGTTCTACTTTGGCTCACATCCCATTTAATTACATGGAGAGTGCCGGTTTTAGCACCTATACTGCAGCCAGCCACAAGTGGGTGGTCGAAATGAGTTGGCTTTACTTTTCAGGGCGTGTGCGGAACACTTTGGGTGCTTCTCAACATCCCTCCTCGTTTCCTTGCTCCTCCGTCCTCCATCCTATGACCCGGAAACTGATCGAGTTCAGCCATCTTGAAGGACATCTCAATTCTCTAATTGCACTGCGAGGGAAAAAGAGGAGTGAGGAAGCTTCCAGACGAGTTTCTGAACAAGGATGCACAGGTCCTATGCAGAAGTCTTTCTTGTCGAGAAACCTGACGCACATATAAATTATCCTCCCCCTTCACATCTGTCACAATAATTTTAATTTATGCTTTACCTTTGCAGATTAAATAAATAATATATCACTCATAGGCCTATATCAACAGGGCATCTTGCTTTATCTTTATTATTTAATAATTTATTAAATAACCAAACTTTAACAACATAAGGGCAAATCCTTTGAGTGCAGTTGATGACGCAGTGAAGATTCCTCCTTCGTCCTCATTTTCTTTCCTTGCAGCCTTCCCTCGCGTCCTACAGGGGGTGGAGCTGAGACGCGAGGAAAGGAAACGAGGATGCACAAATAAGAAATGAGAAGCACCCATCGTTACGACTGTAACACTGGTTCCCTGAGAAGGGAATGAGATGCTGCATTGACATTGAAGCTGACATTGTTTGGTCCTGGACCGCTTTATAGCTTATGACGTCACACGCAATGGGATGACGTCCCACCATACCACTGGATTGATTTCACATGTGCTTCACGCAGATGCGTTCCCATCAAGTCAACTAATGACACAAGCATCTCTTTCGAACCAGGGTTGCAGTCGTAACCGAAACATTCTCAAGTTATATGTATACAGAGGCCTAAAATGCAATGTGACTCACATTAACTTGAACTTTTCAATTCACTGAACTTAATTTAATTCAGATCAATGATACGCACTATATTTGAAACAACACAAGCAATAAAATATAAAACCTCAAAATCTCACATTAAAATGCTCATTAACGGCTAGCAAGCTTCAAGTTTATATGTAACTGCTTGCCTGTGCACTTAGTACTGTGTCTGGCTTACGTAGGTAAGAGTTGTGTGTTTATTTTTGTTTATTCAAATTATGGCCCTTAATTTCACCTAGAACAATTATCATGTCATGCACACATTAAATAATTAGGACCTCATTGACATTTACTGTTAAAAGCACTGAAGAAATGAATGGACTTTTACAAAAGCAAGTGCCAACAAATGTTAAATGTTATTTACTTCCATTATGCGTTAATATCCTGAGGTCATAATCTGGCAGCTCACAGGTATTTTCTCTGTTTTAGGTATATATGTTAATTTAAAAAAATACATGGAACAATATTGCTTAAGATAAAATATGGGTCAGTGATTTTAGGGTCAGTGTTCATTTCATCCTAAATAAAACAGGAAGACACACACACACACACACACACACACACACACACACACACACACACACACACACACACACACACACACACACACACACACACACACACACACACACACACACACACACACACACACACACACACACACACACACACACACACACACACAGTAAGCTAAACATCTGCTGATCATGTCTTTACCTGTACAGCATGTACTGAACCAATGCTGGGCTCTACATTTTGTTCCTCTCAGACACACAGGCACGTGCACAAACACACATCCCTTCACAGTCCAAACCATCTGTCTGCACATCTGGGGCTGAGACCACCTATCAAATTGCCCACCGCAAAATTGTCAGAAATCCAACAGTGTAATGTTGGATTTGTACCATGTCGGTAGGACAACCCATCTGTGAGAACTTCATCTTGGCCTTTCTTTTATGTCTATTACCAAGGGATTTGAACTGACTTAAGGTCACCATAAAATCAAAATGGACAATTCTTTTTAAAGAATATTGCATTTTTTTTACATGATTTATCCGTGCACATCATTATTGTTCATGTGCTCTTGTCACTGAAAGTAATTTTGGTTAAAGATCATAACTGTTAGGGTAAAATGAGGAACAGGTGACAACACTGTTCACACAAACACAAACGAGTACTCAACTAGACAAGGGCGTGATACTGGGAAACCAGGAGGAAGGAACAGAGGAGCACATGGCCAACACAAACAAAGACAGAGCCATATGTTCAAGCATAACATAAACAGAGATATGAAACGAAGACAACACAGACAAAGCTGCCAGGGAAAAAACGCCCTAATGGACGCCTCCATGCGGGGGCGGGTGGGAACAGAACCGGGCAAAAAGTTCAAGGCTGACCAAGGAGGTACAGGCTTAGGGGAACCATAACCAGGAAACACATAGGGTGGGATGGGAGGAATGGGAACTTGATTTGAGGCACTATTGGACACAGGAACTGGCCTAACTGATCTGGACTACCAACTGGACTTGACAGACTTTGGGACAAATACAGAATTGGTGAAGGTCTTGGGATCAGGTACAGGGACTGACTCAGGAGCACCCTCCTGGGCTGCACTGGTGTGCTCGGGAGCGCCCTCCTGGGCAGCGCTTGCATGCACAGGGACTGACTCAAGAACACCCTCCTGGGCTGCGCTGGCATGCATAGGGACTGACTCGGGAGTGCCCTCCTGGTCTGCGCTGGCGTGCTCAGGGACTGTGCTCTCTGGAGCTGGAGCAACGCTCACAGCAGTGGGCTCGGGGAGCCTCACAGCAGCCTCACATTCTGTGGTCACGACAGGTTTGGCAGAAATTATTTCTAGGGACTTAACAAGATTTGCAAGACATTCAGAGAAGGCTTTTTCAACAATGACAACAGGCAGCTTGGGAATGGCCCCTGTGAATGACAGGACTGGCAGATATTGTCTCTGAGGGCATGACATTACTAGTCAATGGCTTAGAAAATGATTTCACTGGACTTGATACCTCAGGAACCACTGGACCTGGAGTTTGAGAATGGAGAATCGTAGACTGTTCTGCACGGTCCTTTCTCTTCTTCCTCTTTTGGCGGGCTGATACTGTGTGCTGGGCTGCCTCTGTAGTATCTACAGATAACTCAGCCAACCCAGGCAGAATAGCAGTGACCTTCGTCGACTCAGCAGTGACTGAAACAGACCTGGCAGACTCTGAAGTAAGAGGAATACTCTTGGGAGTTACTAGGAAGACAGAGGTAGCAGACTCAGAGGTGGCTGCAACTGACTTTAATGTCTCAGAGATGACAGCAGTTGACTTGACTGCTTCTTGAATAACAGAAATTGACCCAGATATTGAAGTGACTAGGACTGACCTGGATGCCTGGGAGAAGATGGCAGTTGGTTTGACTGACTCTGGGGTAGCTGTGGAGGACTGGACTGCCCTCTTCCTTCTGGATCTTAGTTTCTTGGTAGAAGCCAGAAGAGGATCATAAACTTGACATGACAGGCGGCGAAGAGCAGGGTGATTGTTGGAAGCAGATTCTGGTCGACTTGGCATTCCCCACTTACTGCGATGACCAAGGTACCTGGAGAAACCCCAGAAAACTCCCATGCAGGCAGAGGGTCATCCAAGCAGATTTAAAGATGTCCTTGAGAGCAGTGTCATTATAATCTAGCCCCACAGACATGGTCCAAAAACAGTGGGCAAAACTCCCCACCTCAAAGACCTCCTGGCGAAGAGCAGTGAGACTACGATGACGGGCCAGTATCTCCCGGGTGATAGCAGGTGGCAGGATTTTGATGCTCATTCTCATGAGTCCTGAGCTGGCTAGTTCATTTTGTTACGGATCTATGAGGGAGGACCCAAATGCAGAAATGAGTGATCAGAGGTTTATTTGAAAGACAGCAGACAAGACAGGATATTGTGAGGGAGAGGAAGTAAACAGTCCAAACAGTAGGCAGGGAGGAGGAACAAAGACAAGCAGGCTGAGAGAGCGACCGCTGAATCCAACCCAGGATGACTGTAGGATGGAGGGTAGATACAGAATGGCAGCAAGAGACTGAAGGAGAACAGTAAGTGCCAGGCAGGGGATCAACTCTCAGGGCACGCACAATTACTGCACCGGTCTTGCTGCTTGGCTGATGGTGTAAGCGACCAGGGAAGCTCAGTTTGGAGGACAAACTAGGGAAGACAAAAGACACAGCAAGCACAAGACACGACGAGACTAGACAAGGTGAGACTAAAGTAAGCTCTGGCTAGAAACTACAGTAGACTATCAAACAAACAATGTAGCACACAAAGTTTATGGCACATAGAAAGTATATAACAAACTGGCAAAACAGGAGGGCAAGAGAACACATATAAAGGGAGCTGAGAACAAGAGGAACAGGTGAGCACACTCAGACAAGGAACAAGTGAACACACTCAGGCAAACGAGAACTCAACAAGGGAGCAGAGGACATGAGGAACAGGTGACAACACAGACAAACGAGGACTCAACTAGACAAGAGGGTGTGGTACTAGGAAACAAGGAGGCAGGAATAGAGGAGCACATGGCCAACACAAAGGCAGAGCCATATGTTCAAGCACAACACAAACATAGAGACATGAAACAAAGACAACACAGAAAAAGCTGCCAGGGCA
Source organism: Scardinius erythrophthalmus (assembly GCF_964197995.2). Taxonomy (NCBI): domain Eukaryota; kingdom Metazoa; phylum Chordata; class Actinopteri; order Cypriniformes; family Leuciscidae; genus Scardinius; species Scardinius erythrophthalmus. The sequence continues at coordinate 13,661,923 of NC_138223.1, read as the reverse complement.
GAACCCTGACAATAACAGTCTACTAATACTCTAATGAAAATTAGTTGACATGCAGTTGCATTGTTACTTGTATGCCACATTAGGGAAGAAAATACTATTGTCACTTCTGTTTCAGGCTGACTGTAACAAAGAACACATTGAGCCACACAAGCTCTTTGAACACAGACACATCGTACATTAATTTGTAATACTGTCATACTCGTCACAAATACGCAGGATGATGTAAGGAAACCAGCTGAAGCTCTCAACACCACTTAAAATCATATACAGATACACTGAGAAATACAGCAACAAAAAAAACATAGTAGGCTTTGTTAGGACTGTCATTATCGGGGATTATTATAGGAACAGGGACTGAGAATGTTTCTACATACTGGGCAGATTAAGAATGACCTGCTTTACTTGACAATAGCAATAACATTTTATTTCCTGCCAGATTATTGGATTAAACGCAGAATCCCAGTTAGGCCATGCACAATGCTTTGAGAACCCCTGACCTGACATTGCAGTCCGCTCACTGGCTTTCTGATGCATATTGTACATAACATTGGCAAGGAAGAGCTGGTCAGGCAGATCTTTTTTGTCCAACATTTCCTGTAAAACAGATAAGATAAGATAAGATAAGATAAGATAAGATAAGATAAGATAAGATAAGATAAGATATTTACATTGCATTTGAATGAATACATATGCGATAAACTGTCAGTATTTGCATAAATGTTTAGGAACTTTTGTGACTCTTTCAGCATGTTACATCATTACACCAGTAAGTGGGGGAAAATTACTGTCTTTATGACTAAGTCTTTCTGAACAAATTCTGAATCATTCATGTACAAAAAAAGTTCCTGGCTGCATCTGAAATTGCATACTCTCTTGAGTACGTATTATTTTGAATACGTAATTACTTCACGACTGCTAAAAAAGTATCTATCGTATGAGCACTTCAGAATCTTGCCGGAACAAGTAGATCATTCAGGTACTTTTTGCCTACTCTTTTATGAGTACTGTGAATTCGGACATAATTATTTTGTCACATACTATTTTTGCCTACTATATAGTAGGAAAGTATGCAATTTTGGATGCAGCCTCTGTCTTTATGGGCAAGTCATTGAATCGCTCATTCAACCAATTTGTTCAAAAGCTGTGATTCATTAAGAATGAAACATTATAGGGATGGGCGATACCAAACTTTTTTAATTAGATACTTTTTGTTACTTATTTAATGATACTGATACGATAAAATGTGATTTTTCTAAATATTTTTTTTTTTTTTTATCATCACACAAATCACATCTACACGACACATACTGGGCATTAATAACAAACGTACTTGGTTACTTACGTAACCTCGGTTCCCTTAGAGATAAGGGAACGAGTACTGCGTTGCAAACGCTGTGGGAAAACTCCTTTTCTCGAGAATATTGAAGCCTTTATTTTAAAACGCATTGCATGCAGCACAGGCGAGAGCAACAGGCTCGCGCGAGCGAGCTGATAGGCTGTGCTGTGGGCAACTGCACGAACCAATGGCGGATCAGCAGAGGCGCGCGAACCAATCAGGTCGCTTGGCACACTGCCAGTGTCAAGCGCGCGAAACTGCACGTGATCAAAGCATATAAATATAGATAATAATCCGCCATTTGACAGGTATAATCGACTGAAGCGAAAAACACCTGACATAAGAGAAATACCACGGCAAGGCAACGCAGTACTCGTTCCCTTATCTCTAAGGGAACCGAGGTTACGTAAGTAACCAAGTACGTTCCCTTACGAGAACGTTCTCTCGTACTGCGTTGCAAACGCTGTGGGAACGCTATTTAAAACGCTGTGCTATTAATCTTTTGGCCGCTCTGACTCACCAGAAGTTCCGGGAAGTTACAGAATAGCCAGGATAAACGAGACCGAACATCGGGCCCAGAGATTATCCAATAATTAAGATCTGGGCCAAGGGCCAGATTAGCTTAATCATAATTCATAAAGACAGCTTGTGTGTCCAATTCCAAAACTAGTCTGGGTCCACAGAGCCAGGGTCTAGACAGAAAGAACTCGTGCCTGCAGGGCAGGAACATCTAGGTTATAGAACCTCACAAATGTGGACGGAACGGACCAGCCGGCCGCCGCACAAATGTCCTCAATAGGAACACCACTCGACCAAGCCCACGAAGAGGCGACGCCTCTCGTTCAGACTGTCTGAAAGAGGCCGAACGCTCCAGATAAATTCTCAAAGCTCTGACGGGGCAAAGCGTGAGAGAATCACTGTCCTCTTCAGAGGAGGGAAGAGCTGACAGAGAAATAACCTGGGCTCTGAACGGAGTTGAGAGCACCTTAGGCACATATCCATGTCTTGGCCTAAGAGTGACCTTGGAGTCATTAGGGCCAAGCTCCAGACAGGAAGCGCTAGTAGAAAGCGCCTGCAAGTCCCCTACTCTTTTAACTGACGCCAGTGCTAGAAGCAGGGCGGTTTTCAGAGAGAGGGGCTTGAGATCAGCTGACTGAAGTGGTTCAAAGGGAGGTCCCCTAAGAGCCCGCAGGACCAGAGAAAGGTCCCAGGCCGGTACAGACGGTGGCCGAGGCGGGTTAAGCCTTCTGGCGCCCTTAAGGAAACGAACTATAAGGTCGTTTTTACCTAAGGAGGCTCCGGCTTCCAATACGTGAAAAGCAGCAATGGCTGCCACGTACACTTTGAGAGTGGAGGGGGAGCGACCCGCATCCAACATCTCTTGCAGAAAAGAAAGCACTTTTGGCACTTCACAAGTGTGTGGGTCGAGGTTCCGAGCTAAACACCAGCTGGAGAACGCTGACCATTTAAGGTGATAGAGGCGTCTAGTAGACGGAGCTCTAGCCTCCATAATAGTGTTCAGGACACCCTCTGGGAGATCCTGGGGTACCCGTTGAGTGGCCATACATGTAGGGCCCACAAGTCGGGACAGGGATGCCAGATTGTCCTGTTGGCCTGAGCCAGGAGGTCGCACCTCAGTGGAATTGGCCACGGGTCTGTTACAGACAGTTGCATCAACTCTGGGAACCAAATCTGGGTCCGCCAGAGAGGAGCCACCAAGAGAACCGCGCTTTTGGTGTTCCTGATCCGTTCGATGACCTGAGGGAGCATCGAGACCGGAGGAAACGCATAGAGAGGAAGGTTGGGCCAGTCGTGGGCCAACGCATCCCTGTTCTTTGAAAAGAAGATTGGGCAGTGACAGTTGTCTTCTGAGGCGAAAAGATCTACTTCTGCCTTCCCGAAGACCTCCCATAGCAGGAGAACTGTCTGAGGGTGGAGAGACCATTCCTCTGGGGGAACTGTGCCCCGAGAGAGCATGTCTGCTCCTGTGTTCAACGTGCCTGGCACGTGAGCTGCCCTGAGCGAGCGCAGGTTGGTGTGAGCCCAAAGCAGGAGCTGCGTGGCTATGGCAAACAGGTTGCGGGACCTGAGGCCACCCTGGCGATTTATGTAAGAAACCACCGACATATTGTCCATCCGGACCAGCACGTGGTGTCCAGCCAGGTGAGGGAGGAAGGTTTTTAGGGCTAGAAAAACTGCTCTCATTTCGAGGCAGTTGATGTGTAGGCGTTTCTCCGAGCTCGACCAGAGGCCGGAGGCAGGCCTGCCCTCGTACAGAGCTCCCCAACCCGAGTTGGAAGCGTCTGTTGAAATCACCCTCCTCTCTGAGACCACCCCCATGCTTACGCCCTGCTGGTACCAGCTGGCGTCTTTCCAAGGGGCCAGGGCTTGAACACAGCGCTGGTCCACCTTGATAATCAAGTGGCCTGAGTGCCAGGCGTGGGGTGGCACCAGAGGTGCTAGCCACAGCTGAAGAGGACGCATACGCAGTAGGCCGAGTTGGAGTACTGATGATGCAGAGGCCATGAGGCCAAGGATCCTCTGAAACGTTCTGAGGGGTACATAAGAGCCCTCTGTGAACGATGTCGCGAGCTGCTGAATTGTTAGAGCACGGGCCGGTGTGGGCCATGCTCTCATAATTACGGAGTCGAAAACTGTTCCCAGGAACGTGATACGTTGGCTGGGCAACAGAATACTCTTGGCAAAATTGACCTTGAGCCCTAGACATTCCAGATGTCTGAGGAGCCAGGCTCTGTGAGTATGTGACTCCGCCTCTGACTGAGTCAATATGAGCCAGTCGTCGAGGTAGTTCAGGATGCGCATGCCCCGCTGTCTCAGGGGGGAGAGAGCTGCATCCATGCACTTCGTGAATGTACGAGGTGCCAGTGCCAGTCCAAATGGTAGGACTGTGTACTGGTATGTCTGCCCCTCGAAGGCGAATCTCAAGAATGGCCTGTGGTGGGGGTTCACTTGAATGTGAAAGTAAGCGTCTTTTAGATCTATTGAGAAAAACCAGTCGCCTGGGCGAATCTGTGCCAGGATGTGTCTGGTCGTGAGCATTCTGAACGGCCGTGACATGAGAGCCTTGTTCAGATGTCTGAGATCTAAAATGGGTCTCAGGCCGCCGTCTTTCTTTGGAACAAGAAAGTAACGGCTGTAAAAACCTGACTCGCTCTGAGAAGGGGGGATCTTCTCGATGGCCCCTTTGGCCAGCAGACTTAACACTTCGGTGCGGAGGACATGACTCAGTGTGCTCCTTACCGTGGTTTGTATAACCGCGTGAAAACGCGGTGGTCTGCGGGCGAACTGAAGCGAGTAACCGCGCTTTATGATGTTCATCACCCATTCTGAAACTCCGGGGATAGCTTGCCAAGCTAGAGCCCGCAGAGCCAGAGGCATTATCATATCTGGAACGCCCGGAGTTGGGGGTTCGAACTGACATGTATGTGAGGGGGAAATTTTGCTCGATTTGTGCTTTTTGTGGGTCGTTTTTAAAACAGCGTTTGTGTGCAGGGGTGCGTGACAGGTGACGGGCCCATGTACTGCATTTAAAACTGCTCCAACCGCCTGAACTGAAGAGGGGGCTGAGAGTAACACTCGAGCGATCTTCGGGGCTGGTGCGGCCGCGGCGGGACAATGACCCCTCTTTATGCCGGTTAGGACGGCTTCTTAGGCTCGTGATCGAGCGTGAGCTTCGGCCGCGGGCCCTGGCGCTTAGGGAACGGGAACCGCTTTGCATGCTTCAGGTGCTGGCTGGTCTCAGCCACTGGGCGGGGCTGGAGGACCTCTGAAGCTACCCTCTCAGGTCGCGGCGTGCTCTTGGGGCGCCGTTGGACCGAACTGGAGCGTTTGGGTAGAAAATGCTTCATAGCGCTGGAAGCTTTTTGAGCCTCAGTGAAGCGTTCTGCGAAGCCGCTGACAGATGGGCCGAAGAGACCAGATGCTGTGACTGGAGAATCGAGGAAGGCGGTCTTGTCTGCGTCCCTGATTTCCGTCAAAGTCAGCCACAGGTGGCGCTCTAAAACCACCAGGCTGGCCATATTGCGGCCCAGGGCTTGAGCGGTGGTCTTTGTGGCCCGTAGTGCCAAATCCGTCACACTTCTGATGTCCTTAAAAGTGTCTGGGTCAGGGCCTGACTCGTCCATAGAGCGGAGGAGCTTTGCCTGAAACACTTGGAGGGTCGCCATAGCGTGAAGAGCAGAGGCGGCTTGACCGGCAGCAGCATAAGCGCGGCTGGCAATGGCCGAAGTAGTTCTGCACGGCTTGGATGGGTGCACAGTTTTAGACCTCCAACTTCCTGCAGTGGGAGGGCATAAGTGTGCAGCGACCGCTTCCTCCAGTGGGGGGAGACACACGTAACCTTTTTCTTCAGCGCCGTCAACAGTGGAGAGCGTTGAAGAAGCCGATGAGCGCGTACGCGCTGAAAAGGGCGCGCGCCAGCTTTTAGTGAGCTCCTCGTGGACCTCGGGCAGAAATGGAGCGGCGCGCTGACGAGGGGCCTGTTGGCGCCCCGGCAGGTACCACTCGTCGAGGCGGCTTCTGGCGGGCTTGGCTGGGGAAAGCCAGTCGAGTCCCAGCTCGTCGACAGCGCGAGACATGACACGGAAGAGTTCGGCGTCGATGTTCGCTCGGTGTCAGAAGGATCTAACTGATCCGGCAAAAGAGACGAGTCCCGCCGCTTCAGACGAGGGGCGTTGGTCGCTCTGAGAGAACAGAACTGGAGAAGAGGGCGTGGGCGAAGCACGTGGAGAAAGGCCCGGCGTGCATTCGCTAAACTCAGCGCGTTCAGGACGCCTCTGATCGTGCCGCTTCTTCCTACGGGGCTCGCGAGGCGCCGAAGATGGAAGACGGGCGGGACCACTCACCGACGAAGCGAGCGCGAGTCTCGAGCGGAGAGTAGAAACAGGCATCCCGTCGCAGAGAAGGCAGCCGCCTTTAGTGAGCGCTGACTCGGCGTGCTCAGGGCCGAGGCAGGCCGCACACAGTGTGTGTCTGTCAGACATATGCAGGGGGACCCCGCAGGATTCACAAATAGAGAGCGGCATTTGAAACATGCCGCGCGCTGTGAAAACAGCGATTTAGCTCTTTTAGAAAGCGAGAGATAGAGAAAAAGGATACTCGTCGGATGCCACAGGGAAACGCTCAGCTGGCAGATGCCGGGATGCGAAGCTGTTCCGCTGGACGGCTGTTCGACGACGAGAGGCTTCTATCCGGAGAAGATCAGCGACGAGGTGAGTCGAGAGCTGAAGGAGATTAAATCTGTCAAATGGCGGATTATTATCTATATTTATATGCTTTGATCACGTGCAGTTTCGCGCGCTTGACACTGGCAGTGTGCCAAGCGACCTGATTGGTTCGCGCGCCTCTGCTGATCCGCCATTGGTTCGTGCAGTTGCCCACAGCACAGCCTATCAGCTTGCTCGCGCGAGCCTGATGCTCTCGCCTGTGCTGCATGCAATGCGTTTTAAAATAAAGGCTTCAATATTCTCGAGAAAAGGAGTTTTCCCACAGTGTTTGCAACGCAGTACGAAAGAACGTTCTCGTAAGGGAACTAATGTAGCTGGGTGGTATTTGAACTTATAAGAAAGAGAGTACTTCCCCTTTAAGAAAAGTGAGCCCTGATGATGACGTGTTAATAGTGCGATTCAGAGAAAGACGGCAAAAGCAGTAAATGAGAGACGAATGCAGTTGTTTGTCAAGTTGAGTATCATCCTTGGTTTAATAGATGTTCTATGTGAGTAAATGTGATGATCATCATTTAATCTTGTGTAATAGGCTGTGTTCGTTTCATCCTGTGTATGTATAATGTGTATTTTGTGGTTAGAGTTCGAGATGATCGAAGATGTTTGATCAATGCATGTCACGGCATTACGAAGTCTCTATAAAAGAGTTTGGTAAGTCGTTAATGTAATGTGTATGTGCATAACAAATGTGGATGACGTGCATAACATCATGTGTATGTTATATTTGATTTTTGTGAAATGGTGATTGAATGCACATGATAAATGCTGACACTGGTTTTGTGTTTGCCTCCGAAGTGTATTGTTTCACCCCAAAAGTGTGCCCTAACATTTGTAATTATGGGAAATTCTGAGAAATTGACACTTTTTAAGGCTTTACTGAATTTTCTGTTAAGATATATTTTGTGAATTATTCATTTTGAGTTTATACACTTGGTTATATAATTATAGTGACCCTGTGTGGAGAATTTGAAAAAAATCTTAAACGTGGTTCAGTGTAGGGCTGGACGATTTTGGAAAATAATCTAATTGCGATTTTTTTTACCAATATTGCGATTGCGATTTAATATGCGATTATTTTTTAAGCTCTTTATCTTTTCTATTATTCAACAAAAACAAGCAATAAATCATTGTAAAATAGGGAAGGGAATCTTTAGGCACCTCATGAGCCGATACATTTTTTTTTCTTTAATTGATCTTATTAATAAAACTTAAAATATTTAATTACATAATTATAAGTAGGCCTACTTATAATAATTACACATTAAAAAACTAAATTAATACAATTACATTTTAATAATTTTAACAAATATAGCTTCAAAACAAATAACAAAGAGGGAAAAAAATATTACAAGCAATAAACAAAGAGTGCTTTCAGTATTTAAGAGTAGGCTGTCTGAACGTGTTCATCTCTTTTGAAATTATAAGATGTGGTTTGTCCTGTTTGTTTAATAACTGACTGTGTCACATTACCGGTAAATTCACGTCATAAAAGCATTTTGAGATGCAAACGTACATTTAACCACGTAGACTGCTCACAGCCGCATGCTCAAATGCTCTTCGCAAAACGCACGCGAGTATTTGAAATTGAAAGCAGCTTCTGTCGGTGATTTTCATATTTTTAATATATAAGCCAACTGCATTCCAAGACATATGATGCCTTCGTAGAACATTTGTAAGTAAAATACCGGCGGGCGAGACCGCGCACTACTGAAGTAACATCACGCAGACCGCGCGTATCTCATATCTTGCGCAATGAAGCCAGCGAATGTCCTTGTAACTCGCTTCAACTTTTCCGAACTTTATTAAAGATTATTTCTCGTAAGGTTCGAGTGGTGTCGTTTGTGTGTGTGTGTGTGTGTGTGTGAGAGAGAGAGAGAATTTAGAAGCAAGCAGAATACGGTTGTTTATAAAGCACGCGCGTTGTACACGTCTGTGTTTAAAACTAAGCTCAGACATATACAATACAGAATCGTTGGAGAGAATCTATAACACAATATAACATAAATTAAACATAAACTGTTATTTCCTGTAGCCAGGTCTATATGTGTCGCGTGCCAAGTTGATGCTTCATCTGCAATACAGACTGGTTTACTCTCGCGTGTCACATGACCAGACTATAATCGCAGCTTTGCGGTTTAAAAAATCGCATTTCATCATATCACGATATTATCGCAAATGCAATTAATCGTTCAGCCCTAGTTCAGTGTCAATTGGTTTATTTTGTTAACTGGCAACAAAATTTGGTACCAGGAGTGGGGTCCTTTTATAAATCGATATTGCCAATGTCAGTTAAGTGTTAGTGGCACACGGGTGAGTAAACACGGTAATGGTGAAGAGAAGCCTTCAGCGTAGAGGGAGCTAGCGATCGTCGGATGGAGTGTTCAATGCAGAATAGAGATGGGTCATGGAAATTGGCCAATAGGCACGGACTGTCCCTTTTAGTTGCCACGCTCAAGACTTTGACTTGCAACATGTCTGACCATTCAGATGGGGAAGAGGACGACATTCGTCTGAAGTTAAGAGAACTGAGTCAAAAGCACGACGAAGCAATGGCCACACTTGAGTCTTTGAAGGGTGGGTTTAATAAGACTTATGTGTATGTACCTCGAGAACGTCAAATCAGCCCTTTCACAGGGGACATTGAAAAAGATGGGAGAACAGTAGATGAGTTTGTAGATGAGGTTGAGCATGCTTTAAGAGCCAGAAACTTGACACCAAATGACGAGTGTGATTTTATGTATTTGCTGCGAGGTGCTGCATTAGAAGAGGTTTGACTGCAAAGCGATGTAGACACATATGCAGCCACTGATATATTTGCCTGCCTTAGAGAGGCTTTCACTGATAGGCGCAGCAGTGCCCAACTCCAGAAGAATTTTTATAGTCGTAAACAGAAAGAGGGGGAGGATGTTGGTAATTTCTCTCATGCACTCGCTCAAGCTCTCAGTCAGATTACTAAGCGTGCACCAGAGGCTGTGGGAGATGAAAAGACGATGTTAAGAGACCAGTTTATAGAGGGCATCCGAGACCCTGCTCTCAGACGGGAACTTCGACGGTATGTAAGAGACAAGCCTGAGTCTTCTATGGTGAAAGTGAGGGAGGAAGCTTATCTATGGGGCTGTGAGGAGCAGTCTGGGAGGGTTCGGACCACTAAAAGTCGAAGTGGTACTTATGGCTCCTACTGTGAAAGTGCACACTGTGCAGAAGTGAAAGCCATGGGCCACAACCCAGTCACTTTATCCACAGTAATGGATGTAGTCACTGAACAGGGCAGGCAGATCCATGAGCTAACACAGGCCGTTAATAGCTTGATGACACAACAACAGGGGGCTGGGGGTCTGTGGGTGAGTAACACACGAGCCCAGTTACGATTCACTGAGGATGGTAAGCCCATATGCTTGAAATGTCAAGAAGCCGGGCACATTGCAAGAAATTGTCCCCAGAAACGAAACTTTAAGAAACCTGCATCCCGTTCCATTGAGTTGGGAAATGTAAGCCCGGGTTGCTGTGAGTCGAGCAATCCGGGGGCAACCTGTAGACTCAAGTCAAGTAGAACTGTTGAAGTGGGCAGTGGGGACATGTCCTCAAGTAGATATTAAGGTTTTGGGCGTAGAAATATCCTGTCTCCTGGACACAGGCAGCCAAGTAAGTACGATATCTGAAAGTTTCTTTTGACAGCATTTGGGGGGTGATTATGAAGACATGCTTTCAACTGCTGGATGGCCTCAAGCTTACTGCCACAAACGGGCTGGACATCCCGTACTTAGGATATCTCGAGTTAGAGGTAGAGACGATGGGCAGGAAAATTCCAAATTGCGGTTTCTTAGTGGTAAAGGATCCTCCGCTCTCTTCAAAAGCTGTTTCCTGTATTGTGGGGATGAACATCATTAGTCAGTGCCGGCAGATAGTACAGTCTGAATTCGAGGCTCCATTGGAAGGGGGGCTAGAGATTGATTGGAGGATCGTGTTCCAGCAAGCACAGACCTGTGATGTTCCTAAGAGTTGGGTGGCCCGGGTAGCAGGGTGCGTGTGCCAGCGGGCTCCATATCGACAGTGATGGCAAAAGGGTGGTTGGTGAGTGCGAAAGGTGAAAGCCAGTGGCTGTTAGAGACAGCACACTTAGCCTTGCCAGGAGGTGTGCTGGTTATGCCGACTGTGGTAAGCTCACACAATCACGACGGCTCAGTCAAAGTTCTTAACCTGTCTAATGAAGATGTGTGGTTGCACCCTAGGACTCGCATTGGTGTTCTGTCGAAAGTGAAGGTGGTGGATAATGACCCAGGACACGAGGTAACATTCCAACGTATCTCTGCGAATGCAGAAGAAATCTCTATGGGGGCCAAATCAGCAGCAAGGTAAGAGCAGTAGTCTAAAGTTATATCCCAGCTGGACATTGGAGGTACGGTGGAGCAGCAAGCCGAGTTGAAAGCATTACTCACCGAATATGCCGATGTGTTCGCCATAGGGGACGAGGAGCTCGGATTTACAGACAGAACAGAACATGAGATTAACCTGGTGGATGATGTACCGATCAACCTGCCATATCGCAGAGTTCCGCCAAACCAGTACAAAGAGGTCAGGGAACACATAGCACAGCTATTAAGAAAGGATGTTATCCAGGAGAGTTCAAGCGCCTTTGCATCTCCAGTGGTGCTGGTGAGAAAAAACTGACGGTAGTATTAGGTTGTGCGTGGACTACCGCAAACTAAATCTGAAAACCAAACGGGGCGCTTTTCCACTGCCACGAGTAGATGAGAGTTTCGATGTATTACGATGGTGACCAGTATTTCTCAAGCGTCGACCTGGCCAGTGGTTATCACCAGGTGGCTGTTGCAGAAAAGGATCGGCCTAAGACAGCCTTTACCACACCATTTGGGCTGTACGAACATCTGAGAATGCCAATGGGGGTGTGCAATGGTCCAGCCACTTTCCAAAGATTAATGCAAACCACTATGAGTGATCTCATTTTTCAGATTATGCTTGTATATTTGGATGACATCTTGGTGTTCTCAAAAATGTTTCCAGAGCATTTGGAGAGGTTGCGGACTGTGTTGTTAAGGCTGCAGGAGACCGGACTAAAAGTCAAAGTAGGGAAATGTCACTTCCTACAGTCTACAGTGATGTTTTTGGGACATCAGATATCCGCTGTGAAGCAGTGGGCGGTACGCACTACTAAGCTCTGAGGTCATTCCTCTGTTTCTGCGGGTACTATAGGAGATTTGTCCCTGGCATTTCAAAAATCGCAGGGCCACTGTATGATTTAGTCAACCAGTGTCTGAACGAGGGACCTCCAGCTAAAGTTAACCAAAAGGTAAGTGAGTGTCAGGCATCCTTTGATGCTTTGAAGGAGAAACCCGTACTCGGATTTGCTGATTTATCTGCCCCATTTATCCTTGACACTGACGCAAGCAATCAGGGCTTAGGAGCTGTTCTTCTGCAGCAGCAAGAGGGCAAGAAAAGAGTGATCTCTTAAGCGAGCCAAAGGTTGCGGAATGCTGAAAGGAATGACAAAAATTATAGCAGCATGAAGTTGGAGCTGCTGAGCCTCAAGTGGGCAGTAACTGATAAATTCAGGGGCTATTTGCTGGGTTCCAAATTTACCGTAATCACGGATAATAACCCACTATGTCACCTAAACACTGCCAAATTAGGAGCTCTGGAACAGAGATGGGTGGCACAGTTAGTGGCATTTGATTTTGATGTCCAATACCAACCTGGTCGGTGTAATCAAGCCGCGGATGCATTGTCTAGGCAGCCCTTGGCAGGGGAGCCCATGGTAGACATGGAAGATGCTGAATATGATGACTGTGTGACTATATGTAGCCTGGCACTACGTGGGACAGTGCTTGACGCTGATTTGATTCAAGCTGGAATAGAGAGGTGCAAGGTCCGGCAGATGCGCGCCGTGGAAACACATGGGTTGGCGAGCACTGAGTCACAGGGGAGTACTGCTGTTTGGCCTGGTTATTCTAAGGAGCAGATGGCCACGTTTCAGACTCAAGATGCTTCCAACTGTTAGTCCCCACCTGCTTGAAAACCCAGGTGCTTGAGGCCGTGCATGCTGGTATGGGGTATCAGGGAATTGAAAGGACGCTGCAACTGCTGAAGCCAAGATGTTACTGGGTGGGTATATATGGGGATGTTGAGCAGTGGATAAAGATTGTCAGCGCTGTGTTCTCACTAAAATGCCTCAGCCTAAAGTACACCCGCCCATGAAGTCATTCCTTGCTAGCCAGCCTTTAGAAGTGGTGGCCGTAGATTTTACTTTACTGGAGCCAGCCACTGATGGAAGGGAGAACGTCTTATGCCGAGTTCAGACTGCATGATTTTAGCCCCGATTTTGGCTCGCCGACAGGTTTTGAGAAATCGCCGACAAATGCCCGAAATCACAGGCAAATCGGTGCTCGTTGACGCGAATGACAATCACGCAATGTGAATGAGCAAAGACGCGATCTGAGAGAATCACAGACGCCCGTGAGATATTTGGCATGCTAAATATCTGGTCCTGTCGGCGATTCAAAATCCTGCTGTGTGAAAAGTGTTCTGACTGAAAACCTACATCGGCGATGACCAACAGTCAATGAGAGAGAAAGATACAGAGCAGCGGGGAGTTCGGGGAGGAGTTATAGACCACAATATCAGTATTTTAAAAGATATATTTACAATTATATCAAACAGAAACAAAGCACAAACATTTGCTTGACCAGCAGCAACAGCAGCACATTGCAACATTATTTATTTACCCCAAACTCTCTTTGCAGAACACACAGTCCTTGCTCCCCTTGTCTTCCCAGCCATTTCCTCACGCATAATGTTTTTCTTTTTCTCCTTTTCGCTGCAAATCAGTACACGGACAATTTGGATCGCAAGCTTCTTGCAGGCTATCATTTTTAATAACAATTTCAAACTCACGCGAGAACTGCGGTCTTACGCACGCGGGATTTTGCGTTATTTCCTTATCACTTCTCGCGTGTGTTTGGTTGCGAAACGTAGTTTGCGGGCCAGACAGGAGTTGTCAGCGATTCTTCCTCCTGAAAGTCATGCAGTGTGAAACCTCCTGTCGCCGATGCATCGTGCAGTGTGAACACACCAGCAACTGAATGTTACCCTGGATAGTCATGCAGTGTGAAAAGAACAGTGACCCGACTACTTTGAAAATCGTGCAGTCTGAACTCAGCATTAGTTGTTACTGATGTGTTCACCAAGTTCACGCAAGCTTTCGTAACGAGGGACCAGAAATCTGACACCACAGCTAAAGTTCTTTTGAGGGAGTGGTTCATGAAATTCAGAGTCCCAGAAAGGCTACATGCAGACCAGGGGCGCAATTTTGAAAGCGAGGTAATCGCAGAATTGTGCAAGCTTTATGGGGTTAAGAAAAGCCGTACCACTCCCCATTATCCGACTGGAAACGCCCAGTGTGAGCGTTTTAATCGCACTCTCAGGCCCGGTTCTACGGGGGTGCTTGAGGGTGCTAAGCACCCTCAAATAAAAGTGAAAGCACCCTCAGATGAAAAATTATTAATAGCACACATAAACGAGATTTTGCCGAAAATAAAACACAGACGGATTTCACACTCTTGCCTATAATAGGATAGCCTACACAAAATAAATAAATTAATAAAATTAAACAAATATATATATTAAATAAATTATTTCGTTATGCTTTCATGTTTAATGCATTGTAGTAGTTGTCCTTTCGTGATCGCGATACGCAAAAGGTGAAGCTGTCTCTTTAATTGCCCACTTTGCTTGCGTGCGTGCTTCCCGCTCAGAAATTTTGTTAGCTGACTTTCTGAGACGGGGCTTTAGGTAACGTAAAAATAAGTGTCGATCCATTTTTAATCATCATGGACATAAGAAAATGGCTCAAGCAAGCCGTTTGAAGGAAGGTTACAGTACTGAATATATTTGGATTAGCTTCTCCTCCGAATCACAACCTGTAAGTATTATTATTAATAATTGTAGCATGCTCAATAAGTATTTTGTGTAACGTTATGTGTGTTGTGTAACGTTAAGCTAGCGCAGCTTCTTGGTCTTTTGCTGTCAATTGTTTTGAACTGCTTGTCGTTGTTATTGGAGTTGTCATAAAGAATATAGCAGCAAGACCTTGGTGTAATAACGTTACTGCAGAAGTGCTTTATCAATATGTTTATGCATAACGCTAACAATGAATGACTGATTGGGTGTTGATGTGTTGTCATGGTTGTCATATTGTACAGACCCGGCAGTCAGCGCTAGTGCATTATGGGTAATTGTTTGTTGGGAGTTGATTTATGCGTTATTACAGCAATATGGTTGGGGTTTGTGTTAGTAAAGTTACGTGTGTTTATGTTCAAGTTAGATTGGATGTTCTTGGTACATTTTCTGCCTGGTTATGTAAAAATGTGTCTCTCACCGTCATGGAGAGAGACGTGTGTAAGGCAGTGACTTCAATGAGTGTTCAATTGTCGTTGAAGTTGGTTACAACAAAGGTATTACCACAGTGTAGGTAGACTATGTGTTAATGTTTTGCAAAGTGAAGATTGCTGCTTGTTTACATGCTATTCTATAATTTACTGCCAGATCGTATATTGTTTAATTTAACAGCAATTACAGCAGTATTGTTGTATACAACATCCCCAATTTTGAGTTACTATGTTTCAGACTGATGACTGAGCTATTTCCTACGATTATGTAAGCAGCACCCTCACTATATTCAGAAGCACCCTCAGTGATTTGGTTCTAGAACCGGGCCTGCGCACTCTACATGAGCTGCTACGAACACTTCCTCCCGAGACCAAAAGACGGTGGCCTGAACATCTAGCTGAGCTGGTCTATGCGTACAACGTTACCCCACATTCGACAACAGGGTATTCTCCTTTCTATCTGTTGTTCTGTGTGGACCCTTATTTGCCTGTGGATGCACTGTTGGGATGAGAATCGGGGGCTAAGCCTACTCATGACTGGTTAGTGCATCAGAGACGGCTGAAGGAGGCTCATGAACATGCCAAGGTCTATGCTGAGAAAAAAGCTGCAGAGCGAATTGAGCATTCTCAAGATAAAGTGTATTATCTTAACAAAGAACATTTAAACAATTGATTGAATTAATAGAGAAAATAAAGCAAATCTTAAACGTGGTTCAGTGTCAGTTGATTTATTTTGTTAACTGGCAACATTTATTACAAACTCAAATATGAGCACAATTAAATAAAAAATGTGTGTATCATTAGGTGTAAAATAATATCTTGGATTTTACAGAAATATTGTGATTTAATAAGAATAAAGTAATTTATTATAACAATATGGATATGAATAAAATAAACAATGTATCTTATATCATTGCATCTTGTATATTTTTGCTGCAGATGAAAAGTATCACCACAACAATGTTTTCTTTCTGACATTCTCTCCTTCTCTCTCAGTGTAATGTGGAAGTGAGTGTTTACTCTATGTGCATGTGCGACTGTGAGTGGCTGTACGCTTGCTTCTGACAGTCATGTGACACAGGCCAGCTAAATATGTCAGGAGTGTTTTGGCACAAACATTAAAAAAGTACTTACCTGTAAAACATTTGAAAGTGATGCAGAGATCCATGCGGCACCTGCACTCCCTCATTAACAGCCTACATATTCCCAGTTCACCATCCACTCATTGTCTGGTCTTGTTGCAGTTACCACTGCTCGCTGTCAGACTCCTTAGATGTCTACCTACCTGTGAGTCGTCTTGTCAAGCTTCCAGTATTCTGTCCGTCTTCGATCCATTGTCCTGTTCCAGATCTCATGTCTTCACTGGTCACCTGCACAGAGGATCCACATCAGTCTTCACCAGCTAAGTCACCATCATCAGTCAACAAGTCACCATCGTCTGGTTGCCGTTGCTGGTGCACTCTGCTCGCCGCTGCTGGTGCACTCTGCTCAATAAACACATCACTATATATTTTTTTCTCCTTTTGTAAGGCGTACCTCTGTGATTGTGCTCGATGTATGCTAAAAGGCTTTCAAGGGCTTTGGCTGTAATGCTGGGCTTTTAAGAGAAGTCACAGAGATCTAGAGTAAGTGGTTGTCGTCCTTATTCTCTGTATTCTACACTAGTCCTGTCTGAAAGTGTGTATTTTATGCTGTAATTTCTGCCAAAGGCGTACAATGTTTTTCTTTCTTTTTCATCTTAAATTGACTTTAAATGGAGCAGTAAAAGGCATCTTGCAGAGGAAATTAGTGTCCATGAGCATTACTCTCTGTGCGTTCGGCTGCATGAGTGTATGTAAACATTTACCAATGTGTGTGTCCATCTTTGAATCTGCCCATCTTTGAATCTGTCCATCTGTGTGTTAAAGAGTAAAAACAAATAGTTTGCCCTGAACTGCTTTACAGAATCAAAGATTGCTGATGCAAAAAGACATCCCCAATTGATTAGTCAGTTTCTGGTTGTAAAATTAAGAGTTATTGAAAGGTATAGTATCTGCTTCTTGCAAAGCTTGACTTTTGGTTTTATAACATCTGCATAAGGTAATGATATCCTTAATAACATGATAAAAAATATTGCTGACAAAAAAAGCCCAAAGGTAAATCTCCTTAAGAGGTTGCTCTTTATTGCTCCTGAGACTAAATGAGTTCATTAGTGTCATTAAATTAAACTTCTCCTGAAAAGGACAATAAAAATAGGTCCAAATTAGAGTGGATAGCGTAACTCGGAAGTGTTTGAATGTGATTTTTGATTGTAGACTTCATTCTTAGCTAATTTGTGTACAGATTGAGACAATATGTCCATTTGATCTTGGTTTACTCACATTTAATGTCTATCAGAGAGTGATGTTCTCTTCCTACGAGAGATCTGTAACTTCACTTGAGTTGGAGATTAAACACAAACAGTCGTCTGGCGTGACTGCATGTTCACATCCGCTAGAATTTCAGAGCTTCTTGGTAGGTCGACCACACCTACAGTGGAAACAAGCATTTGCTGCCTGACCACAAGGTCTCCATCTTGGCTCTAACAACATTTGGAAGCAATAGCATTTGGCTGGCAGATTGGCAGTGCCATGCTTTGATCCAAAGTGGTCGTCTGCTTGGCAGGGCAGAGACTGTCTGCAGGATGTGCTGACCATGACCCCTTGCCAAACATTCAGAATTTTAAAAACTGAGAAAATATATACTCAGGATTTATTTGTATTATTAGAAAATATTTGTTTTTAATAAAATCGTTTCTAACAATATAAATCTTTACTATCACTTTTTTTATCAATTTAACACATCATTGCTGAATAAAAGTAATACTTAAAAAAAAAAAATCAAATAACTGCCCCCAAACTTAGTTGTTACAAAAGATATTTTTTAACAATATACATTTTCGATTAATCAATTTTTTAAAAACATTTTTTTTAAGTGGACAGCATATTTTTGTATGTATATAATGCTATTTTTTTTTTTTTTTTTTTTTTTTTCAAATTGCTTACACACAATTTCTGAAACTATGGCTCCATTTCTTGAAACTCTACACACAAAACCACAACACACACACACAACATGCAAAAAATTAGACATCTCTTTCAAAAGCAAACACTTAATTCAAAACTATTTTATAGTAACTCTTCCATAAATGGTATTTTTTGAGTAGTAGCTCTACACGCAAACATCAAATGATTAGCCACATACACACCAAACTACACACAGAAAAAATGTAAAACACTACTATCTTGTGTATTTTGCTTCAGTGTGAAGTGAGTGTACAGGAGTTTGTCACACGTACACGTATAAGCACAAATACACTGTATACACAGTAAAATATGCAAATTTATATGCACAACTGATGAATTTTTACATAGTTATGGAACTAAACTAAATAATACTGAACTGACTTGAGCTGAATAATGACACTACTGGCTTGTTAGAGCTGCTTTACACAGTGTGTGTGTGTGTGTGTGTGTGTGTGTGTGTGCATATAACTATATATAGTCTACATATATTTACAATAAAAACAGAAATTCAAGGCAATAAAAATTATTTCTTTCTTTCTCAAAACACTGAGTTTTTCTAAGTGATCAATTTATTTATCAGTATTTTCACACATGATCGTAGGTCATCAGTAAATTAATGTGGCATTTAAGTGGCAGTATTTCCCAAATGAAACAAAAAAGCTGTTTGAATCGTGTGTAATGTAGAGACCCTTTTTTTTGCAAAAAGTTTGTTTTACAATAGCAAACTGAGTATAAAGAACGTAATGTGCTTGTAGTTTTGTAGACTCGGTCTGACGACTCGGTACATGAGGGAATGGTTTCACTGAGTGAGCCTCAAGTTCCACTTTTAGTGTCTAAGCAGTTTAAAAAAAACAACAACTGTAGGATAAGGTCTGTTTAACTGGGCTGATAACACTTGCTCTATAACAACAGTGTCATTTTAGCAGGATAACAAATAAACATTGGGATTGATGTCAGTTGCTGAGAGCTAAACACTTGCCAATTGTGTGCAGTAATTATAAATTACATGGCATTTCTGTATTTATGTTGAGACAGCTAATAAGAGAGGGAGAGAGAGAGAGAGAGAGAGAGAGAGAGAGAGAGAGAGAGAGAGAGAGAGAGAGAGAGAGAGAGAGAGAGAGAGAGAGAGACTGTGCTCATACACATTATTTATACTGTGTTGTGTGAATGTGTAGTTCCTCTTTGCCCAGACATTCCTGCCCAAGAGTTTCATTATTCACACTGTCTGACTCTAGACGCCTAGACTGACGTTTATTTTTCAATTGAAGGAGAGACAGAGGATGAGAAAGAACAAAAATCTTTCCCCCTTTGTTCCTACAACAGGAAAGTATTTGACAGTCCATTGGATTTAACAGTGCATTTAATTTCCAAAGACATTTAGCAGCTCACTCTTTGAGCAGTCAATAGAGAGCAGTCAATATAAAGGCAAATATATGGTAAGATAAGTGGGACTGACCTCCTCCTATGATGAAAATACTACGTGCGATTTATCAAAGTATCATGTCTTTGCTTTGTGAAATGTCAAGATCGATATTCTAATACCCATTGCTCAGCCATGTTGAACCTTAATTGATAAAATTAGAGCATCTATTAAAATATCACTATAGAGACGATTGAGAGAACTGTGCAGGGAATCCATAATGAAGCATTTCCTGCAGTCTTGTAATGGAATAATCAGCAAATACATATTATGTTTACTTAATTATAAGGCTTAGCTCTCAGTGGCATCAGTTCAGTGGAAGGAAATTAGCATTGGTATTTATTTTATCTCACACTGCTACCTAATCACCCTATGAAGATTTTTTTCCTCAACACATTCGCCTTTGGGTTGCTCACGAGCGACATTAAGGGATTTTTTATTTTTTTTTAAGACTGTTTTGAACAACAATTTATATTGTGAAAAGTGCGAATGAACTTGACTTTACTTAAAATACATTTTCCATTATGGTCATGGAAGGAGCTGTTTTGTCAAATGCCCTGGACATTTTTTTTTTTTTCAAACAAACAAGAACCAATGATATCTAATGTTAAATATACAAAAAATATACTGTTTTGCATATTATTCACTGTATATACACTTGATTTTATTTGCCTATGACTTCCCTGTGTCATGTCTTAGGTTTGATCTGCCCTGTTCTGTTGTCTCTCGTGTCTTTGTCGGTGTGTTGTTTTGAGGTGCATGGTGTTTTGACAACTCACCATGTGCTCCGCTGTCATTGTGGCATTCTCCCCACCCCCTTGTTATCCCATTAGCATTATAACTCACCGCTCTCACCTGTCACTGATTAGATTTCCTCATTATCCCCCTATTTATTCCTCTCATGTTCGCTGTCTTGTGCCAGATTGTTGTGTATGCTTACCCAGCGCTCTGGTCATCCTAAATGTCCTGTTTTGTCAAGTTAGGATTGTGCTTTGTGTCCATTTTAGGCTCCATTGCCAGTTTTTGTTTCTTTTAGATTTTTTTTCTCTTTCTCCTTGCCGTCCAGACTGCTTTTGCCTTCCACCTCTGCCTGGCTTGCTTCCCGTTCCCCAGACTTGGCCTCTCTCGCCTCAACCTCCATTCTTCACCCACCAGTGATCTCTCCGCTGGATGTATAGCCCAGCCCACCCGGGTGCCGCGATCCATTTTGTGGTCTGTTCCTCCCATTCTGCTGAAGGCTGCCTGGGATAGAGCTGCCTGCGCCCCCTGATGGATTATATTATTTATTTTGTTGACTGCTTTGGCACATTTGTATGCTGTTGAATTTCCATTAATAAACTGAGTTTTGTTGTGCCTGCAACTGAATCTCTTCCTGATCCCTAACAGAACAATCTGGCCACTATGGATTCAGCAGGCACAAACCAAGTTCGGACATTGCTTGCCCAGCAAGGCGCTCTCTTAGGCCAACAAGTCACCCAGCATACCCCCACCTCACGGGAGTTTGAACTCCTAACAGCCCAGACTAGTCTGTCCTCCTGTCCAATTTTCTCCCCACCACAAGCCCGAACCTCATGCCAACAGCCCACCACCTTATGACGGGGACCCTAACTCCTGGCGGGCATTTCTGTCACAGTGCTCTCTGGTGTTCGCACTGCAGCCCCGCTGTTACGCCACCGAGGATTCCAGGGTGGCTTATGTCCTAACTCTACTCACTGGTAAGGCTCGAGAGTGGGGCATTGCTGTCTGGAATGCACAAGCACCCTTTTGTCGCTATTTTGAAAATTTCCGTGAGGAGATGATCAAACGATTTGACCGATCAACAAGGGGAGATGAGGCGGCTTGCAGGCTGGTGCGGCTCTCGCAGGAAGGTTGCTCTGTCACAGATTACGCCATCCAGTTCCAAACCTTGGCTGCCTCCTGCGACTGGAATGAGTGGGCCCTGCGCTCCAGGTATCTTGAGGGGCTGGATGACAACATCCAGGATGAAATTGCTACCCATGAGCTGCCTCATGACCTGGATTCCTTGGTCTAACTGGCCCTTCATATAGAAGGGCGGATCCTTCATTGGCGCCAGCGTCGACCTGGTCGCCCATCTTGGAGGTGGGGGGAGAGCTCCTTCCCTGAAACCACCTCTGTCCAGTCATCACCTACTCCCACAGACCCCGAGCCCATGCAGTTGGAGCGTCTCCGCCTCACACCTCAGGAGAAACAAGATCGGCTGGTTTGAGGGCTTTGTCTGTACTGTTGGAAGCCTGGGCACTTTGCCATAAAGTGCCCCTTTAAAAGTCAAAGCCCACCAGTGAACTGGGGAATCCTGGTGGGCATCTCTCCTTGTGTGAATTTCCCCTGTTCTCGCACCCTGCTACCTGTCTCCATCCAGCATGAGGGCTCCTCCAACCACTGCCAGGCCCCAGTGGACTCCGGGGCCGAGGGCAACTTTCTGGACAGTTTTGTTGACAGATCAGTGCCTCTACGAGTCTGTCTTCAGGGTTTCACCCCCAGACAAACGGGCAGTATAAGCGAGCCAATCAGGATAATGAGAGAGTTCTCTGCTGCCTGATCTCCCAGAATCCTAGTTCCTGGAGTCAACAGTTGTCATGGGTTGAATACACTCACAACTCTCTGCCGGTAGCGTCTATGGGTATGTCCCCATTTCTGTGTTCTATTGGTTACCAACCTCCTTGGTTATCAACCTTTCCTTCACAGGAACCCAACGCTGTGGTCCCGTCTGCCTTGGCCTTCATCCAGTGCTGCCGCCACTCATAGAGGAAGGCCGAGGGAGTCCTGGCCCAGACCTCCAGATGGACCAAGGAAGCAGCCGATCATCATCGGATTCCCTCACCTCGCTATGTGTGTGGTCAAGGGGTATAGTCAGGTCCGGATCTTCAAGATTGTGTAACCCTGTAGGCATTTTTGAGGAAAAGTTGTTATACCACATTTTTAGAAAGTTCTATGTCTCCTGAATAAGGATCCACCGTATAACATTTGAAATAAGGGTCCCATTTTCTTGTAATTGTTATTGAAAGAATAGGTGCATTATTCACAGCCGAAACACTAGAGGTGGATAGGGTAAATTTTTGAAGTTATAGATATCACCATAAAACCTTTCCAGTTTTTCACTTACATAGAGACAGACATTTTTTGTATTACAAGTTTTCTGAAATGTCATGTTTACATATGCAAATGAGGCATACCAGTATATATATATATATATATATATATATATATATATATATATATATATATATAAATAATTCGAGGGGCAGGCATACCAGTACGCGGTTCTCCCTTTCGGGCTAGCCCTGTCTCCTCGCGTCTTCACGAAGGTTGTCGAGGCAGCCCTTGTTCCTCTCGACGCTTCAGCTTTGGCTACGCGATTGAGTCCCGAGGTGGGCAAGGCAACACGGCATGCTCCGAGTCCCAGTGACTTCGACCTGCCGTCAGACCTTCACCCCGTGGACGAACCTCAGTTTTCTTTGGGCTGGAGTGCCCATAGAACGAGTTTCCTGGCATGTTGTTGTATCAACAGATGCCTCCACAATGAGCTGGGGTGCCATGTGCAATGGACATGATGCCGCGGGCTCCTGGACAAGCGCCTTTGGCATGTCAATTGCCTCGAGTTGCAGGCTGTACGTCTCGCCCTGCACCGCTTCTGTGCGTTGCTCAGGGGTCAGCACGTATTAGTCCGATCAGACAATACTGCCACAGTAGCGTACATCAACCGACAAGGTGGTCTGCGCTCCCGCCGTATGTCGAAACTCGCCCGCCACCTCCTCATATGGAGTCAGAAGCATCTGAGGTCGCTTCGAGCCATTTATATCCCGGGAGACCTGAACCGTGCAGCTGATCTGTCTCGGTTTCGGCCTCTCGCTGGAGAATGGAGACTCCATCCCCAGTCGGTTCAGCTGATTTGGGATCAGTTCGGGGACGCACAGGTAGATCTGTTTGCCTCCCACGACTCGTCCCACTGCGACCTGTTTTATTCTCTGACCGAGGGCACGCTCGGCACGGATGCACTGGCGCACAGCTGGCCGCGGGGCCTCTGCAAGTATGCGTTTCCCCCAGTGAGCCTTCTTGCGCAGACTTTGCGCAAGATCAGGGAGGACGAGGAGCAGGTAATTTTGGTTGCCCCGTATTGGCACAACCGCACCTGGTTCCAAGAACTAGTACTCCTCGCGACAGCACCTCCCTGGCCAATTCCTCTGAGAAAGAACCTGCTTTCTCAGGGACGGGGCACCCTATGGCACCCTCGTCCCGATCTTTGAAACCTCCATGTGTGGTTCTGGACGAGGCAGGTTTGAGTACCCTACCACCAGCGGTGGTGGCTACCATCACTTCCGCTAGAGCATCGTCCACGAGACATGCCTATGCGTTGAAGTGGAACCTCTTCGTCAACTGGTGTTCTTCTAAACTTCAAGAACCCACGAAAGGCCCGATCAGTGTCGTGCTTTCCTTCCTGCAAGAAGGGTTGGAGAGAAGGTTGTCTCCCTCCACCCTGAAAGTGTATGGTGCCTCCATTGCCACACATCATGATGCAGTTGATTGTAAGTCCATTGGAAAGCACGACCTGATCATCAGTTTCCTGAGAGGAGCGAGGAGACTGAATCCTCCTCGCCCTCCTCTCGTTCCCTCTTGGGATCTCTCAGTGGTTTTAACTGCCCTGCAGAGTGCTCCCTTTGAGCCTCTGCAATCAGTGGAGCTTAAGTTCCTGTCAATGAAGACAGTGCTCCTGGTTGCATTGGCCTCCATCAAGAGGGTAGGGGACATGCAGGCATTTTCGGTTGACGAAGCGTGCCTGGAATTTGGACCGGCTAACTCTTACGTCATCCTGAGACCCCGGCCTGGATATGTGCCCAAGGTTCCCACCACACCCTTTCGAGACCAGGTGGTGAACCTGCAAGCGCTGCCCTTGGAGGAGGCAGACCCAGCCTTGGCACTGCTCTGTCCAGTACGCACCCTCCATGCTTACGTAGACAGAACGCATTGTTTCAGGACTTCAGACCAGCTCTTTGTCTGTCATGGTGGGAAGCTGAAGGGAAAGGCTCTCTCCAAGCAAAGGTTGTCTCACTGGATAGTGGACGCCATTGCTTTGGCTTACCAGCAGCAAGGTCGACCATGCTCCCTTGGTGTGACGGCCTACTCCACCCGGAGTGTGGCATCCTCTTGGGCTCTAGCGCATGGCGCCTCGCTAACAAACATCTGTAGAGCTGCAGGCTGGGCGACACCTAACACGGCCTCTGGGCGACCCCCACGTGTGTAGTCCACTGTAAGCCTCTTTGAGCATGTGTCTTTCCCTCGGCAAGCCACCTTGCCACCCCTGGGTTTGAAATATTCCACCTGCGGCTGGACACCCCAGTGATTCTCAATATGCAGCCCCCTGGGGTCATGTGTATTCCAAGTCCCCCCCCTTCGGGCTGGGCATAATTGCATATTTCCACTGATATATGCTTCCCAGTGTACCTTGGTACCTTGGCATAATTCCAGCAGCTATTAAAAACTGTCCCTTTCATGTTAATGTTGTTTTTTCATTGTTTACTTGTTTAAATATTCTGAGAATGCATAGTTTAGTTCTAATGTTTAATGTTTAAAATGCAATAAATGCATTAAAACGTTTTTTTTTTTGTTTTTGTTTTTTTGGGCAGCCATTTTGTTTTATTGTTTATGCCAAAACAGTGATGTTTACAACTTGTTATACGGCAGAAATGGATTCAGCACCTAAAAATCATATAGAAACAACACTTGAAGTACTTTTCCTCAAAAATGCCTACTGCATCTTATCCAGAGCTATTTATCTATTTTGGGACTCGACTATTGCTATCTACCAAGAACCTGCCTCTCAGGGTAGCCTCTCGTAAATTGGCTCCCAGGTTCATTGGCCCATACCGCATCACCAAGTTTCTGAGTCCAGTGGCGATTAGGCTAAAGCTTCCCTCCCTCACTTGGTCGGGTTCACCCTGTTTTTCATGTATCCAGGGTCAAACCTGTGTTTAAATCCCATCTTAATCCTGTTATCTCTTCCCCTGCCCCTGAGGTGCATGGTGTTTTGACAGCTCACCATGTGCTCCGCTGTCATTGTGGTGTTCTCCCCACCCCCTTGTTATCCTATCAGCATTATCACTCACTGCTCTCACCTGTCACTGATTAGATTTCCTCATTATCCCCTTATTTATTCCTCTCATGTTCGCTGTCTTGTGCCAGATTGTTGTGTACGCTTACCCAGTGCTCCGGTCATCCTAAATGTCCTGTCTTGTCAAGTTGGCCCCTGTCCATCATGGCCTCCTAATCATCCCCATATACTGATTGACTTCATCACTGTCTCCTCTCCACCAGTAAGCTGGTGTGTGGTGGGCATTCTGGCGCAATATGGCTGCCGTCACATCATCCAAATGGATGCTGCACATTGGTGGTGGTTGAGGAGATTCCCCTCTTCCATATGTGAAGTGCTTTGAGGACCCAGAAAAGCATTATATAAATGTAACTTATTATTATTATTATTATTATTATTATTATTAAGTTAGGATTGTGCTGCTTTTATTTTTTTCTTCCACCTCTGCTTGGCTTGCTTCCTGTTCCCCGGGCTCAGCCTCTCTCGCCCCAAACGCCATTCTTCGCCCACCAGCAATCTGGATGTATAGCCCCGCCCACCCGGGCACTGTGATCCATTTTGAGGTCTGTTCCTCCCATTCTGCTGAAGGCTGCCTGGGATAGAACTGCCTGCGCCCCCTGCTGGATTATATTATTTATTTTGTTGACTGCTTTGGGACAGTTGTGTGCTGAATGAATAGTTTCCTAAAAGTGTCATTGTTAAAAGTCTTCCATTGAGATGATACTTTCAGGAGACTCTTGGCAGGATTTGTTAGATACAGGAGTTGGTTAAATGGTGAGATACAGACACACACATTCTGCCTTTCAAAATGCCTGTTTTTTTTTTTTTAAATATACAGGCAGCTATTAGTGAAGCTGAGGTTTGCAATCAGAGTTCCTTTTTTTTTCTTTTGCAAATATTTCTGTCTGCATCATCATATGAGTATTTGACTTTTCATGTCTGTGTTTTAAAGTGTCTGTCTTAGATATAGGCCTGAGGAACAGGTGGAAAAACAGTCATTATTATTAACCTCAAAACTGCAGTATAGGGGGTTGTATTAGTAACTGAATTGTTGGAATGTAGCCCACCTGATTTTCCACTGGCAATGTGTAGCATATTAGTTTCCACTGACGGTTTATTTAATCTCAAATAGCATAAGGGACATTAATAAATGAAGAGTAACCCTTATTTTCCTAAAAATCAACAATCAACCATAGCTGGGGCATCAATGGCTGCAAAGAGCTAAACCCATTTCACACTTGTAAAGCATCTACTGTAATAATGAAGCTGTCAGTTGAGTTTACTGAATAGTGCAGTTATGGGATCTACCACCAGGGGTCCAAGTGTCATCCTTTTTTTTATCTTAAGTTATCTTAAAGGAATACATCAACCAAAAATGGTCATTATTTGGTCATTATTTATTTGTACTCATGTTTTTTTTTTTTTTTTTCAAACCTGTATGTCTTCCTTACATCTGTGGAACACAAAATAAGATATAAACAATTTTGTGTGTCTGTCATTGAGGTCTGATGTTGTTTGGACCCCATTGATCTTCAAAGTGTGTTCAATAGAAGAAAGAAGGTCATTCATGGTTGGAACGATATGAGGCTATGTAAATTATCACAAAATGGGGGGTGAACTATCCAATATGTTTATTTTTTTTATTTTGTGTACAAATGTCTCTACTCATGATTATCCAATCAAATCATGAGTTAAAAAAAAGAAATGGAAGGTCAATTTGAATTGTGCTATTGTTCACTACTCATTGGCAAATGTAGTATTCTATTTGGATAGTCCAGAAACGTTGCATACTGTGAAGGGGGTCGCACACCGGACCCGCAGCTCAGCGGCCCAGCAACGCCCAGCAACTCCCAGCAACGGCTCAGGACCGTGTTCAAAATCCTGCCACAGAGCCACAGAGCGCCATTTACATAGTTTTATATTAAATTTACATTTATGTGTTTCAAATCGTAGTTAAAGGGGGGGTGAAATGCTATTTCATGCATACTGAGTTTTTTACACTGTTAAAGAGTTGGATTCCCATGCTAAACATGGACAAAGTTTCAAAAATTTAATTGCACGTTTGAAGGAGTATTTCTGTGCCAAAAATTGTCCTTCCGGTTTGTCACAAGTTTCGGAAAGTTTTTTTCGAGTATGGGTATGTGTGACGTCAGATGTAACGGAATTTCCTAATATGGGTCCTAAGGGCAGTTCTCCGGTAAGATCGCGGGCGCGCGCGCATCCGTAGACCAGAGAAAGAGAGCGAAAGCAGTTCGCCATCAAAGCGCCCTGCTTGGCTTTTGGGAAGCCAATGTCACCAAAGAAGTGGGTTTTTGGTTGCCAGGGCAAGACAACCCTGCACAGATTCCCAAATAACCCGGCGTTAAGGCACCAGTGGATGGAGTTTGTTTTTCCTGAGCATAAACGGAGTTGTGTAGACTCCCAAAGAAGTCTACACAACTCCGTTTTTGTTTTTTTTGCATGTTCCCTCTCTTGTTGAGTGTCCACACTATGTACACTGCAGAAATAGTATAGGTAACATGGTATTATGGGTTTTTGCAAATTTAGTGTCCATTTCATTCATTTAACATATATTTAATATTGGGGGTGTCCAAGATATTTCACATATTTAATTTTTTTTTTTTTTCTTAAGTAATGCAATAGTTACTTTCCCTGGTAATTAGTTACTTTTGTAATGATGTAACTCATTACTAACTCAGTTACTTTTTGTGAGAAGTAACTAGTAACTATAACTAATTACTTTTTAAAGTAATTTACCCAACACTGGCAACCATATATTTTGGAACCACCCTTCTTTTCTGCAGACTGTGAAAAAGAGAAGCACATGTGTGGAAAGCACCCATTTACTTTTAAATGTTTACTTTTAAATGTTTTAAAACGTTTTCTCATTTATTTATTTTTAAGTAGAAGTAAAAATTTAAATAAAAAAATTTAAGTAAAAGCAAAATTTTAGCATAACAGATGTAATGACTGTTACATCTACACAAATTTGTCCAGGCCCAGTTGCATAAACATAGCTGCTAACTTAAGACTGTCTTTAGAACTAGTCTGACCAACAAGCATATAAGTAAGGAATAATTAACTTTGGTCCGTTGAATTATTAGAAAAGTAATGGACACCCGGGGTGGTAATGCACCTGGTTACACCTCGGGTGTGCATTTTTTTTTTTTTTTTTTATAATTCAACGGCCCGAGTTAATTATTCCGCTTATGTTACCACACCTCAAACAATTAAAGATGTCGGATCAACTTACCCCTAACCTGTGGCAAATTGAGCGACAGGAGCACTTTTTTTATAAGAAGCTATATTTTTAGAACTCTTTGTCATTATGTACTCTGGCCATTTAAAATGATAGGAAACATCCTGACATTACTTTAGATACTTTTATTGTACTTTGTACTGATGAATTTTCTCTTATTTTGAGAACCACATTGTTACGACAGAAACGAGGAAACAGTGTGCAAGTAAAACTCTTTTATTTAGAATAAAGTAATGATGATGATGATGACGATGAAAGTCCGAGATGATGCAGGCTGTGGCGCAGGGACTTCGATGGCCAGACACGGTGAAGACAGAAGTGCAGGGTGCTCTGAAGTGCCGACAAAATCCTGACATGAAACGAATCCACAAGACGGTGACCGGAACACAGGAACTCAGGACGGAGACGATGAACAGGAACGGGAACAGGATCAGACACAACACAAGGACTTCATACAACGATCTGACAGGGGAGATGAGAAAGTGGTGAGTTTATATATTGTGATGAGATGGGCTGCAGCTGATGATGAGTGATTGCAGCTGGATCGCTGATCAGTGATAACAAGCCGGACACACCCACTCACGCGCTCACACACATGTAAACAAACAAAGCACGGGACGAGAGAGAGACATTGGATCTATGAACCGTGACACACATAAGTAAAAAAAAAAATAAAAAAAAATTTAAAAATGGCTCATCTTACCCCACTCTCCACTATTTCCGTATCACATAAGAAGGGAACAGCAAATATACTTGATTGGATTCAAGTCATTTTGTAATTCCTGTTTGATTTAGGATAGCCTTAGATACAAGCTCATTTGTATGATAATGAGCACTACTATGAACACTGATTTCAGCCACTAAGGGCGACCGGTATAATAGTATAATGGTATAATAGCTTGCTGTCCACCCTTAAATGTGTTGTAACACATATCAGGAGTCCTGATGTCAGCAAACCCATAGCAAATGACTGACAGACAGAAATCTCAAAATGACTGACAGAACTTCTGATAAACAGAACACTGCACTGTTAAACAATAGATGCTTCTGTGCTGTTTACAGAGCCTAAGGCTACCACAGTGACAGGTCTGATATCTCATGACACCTATTTCGGTGATATCTGTCAGGTTTTAGGGATCTTTTTGTGTATGCTTTTCCATAACAAAAAATCCCTTTCATCACATTTAAATCAAAACACAGCAAAGCTTCATTGTACACTTCAGAAAAATGTTGCATATACCCAGTGGCGGTCTTAACATAGAGGCATAGGTAGGCGGCTGCTTGGGGCCCCCGTAGTAGGGGGGGCCCCAACCAACCTCAAAAAAAGAAAAAAGAAAAGAAAAAAAAGCCCCTTATCATCATGAACGCTTCAAAAGAATAGTAAATTGTATTAATATTCTTAAGAAATACGTTTCAAAGTAGTAGTTAAAATGTCCAGTTCATGGTTATCCGTTTCTAAACACCCCCGACTTTCACAATGAGATGGACTAGTCCATAACTGTGCGCGGCCGCGGCGCGAAAGATAAACACGCAGTGGCAGGAGGACTGGGAAGTACACAAAAACAGAGACGAAGCAAGATGAGTCTAAACGAGAAAATGAAACCAAGTTACCCAAGCGGTTTAAATAAAAGAAAAAAGACGTTGATAAGTATTTGTCAACGCTGCCAAAGATGACAAACTTTTTTACATCTACTGTTGGGGATTCAGACAGGAACAACAACGTCCAAAGTGTTGAACATGCCGCTACAGCAGCAGCTGCTAGCTGTGAAGTGGCGCTAGGTGAGGATAACGTTAACACACTCACATGGATATAGGTGGATTTGCTTAGAGCCAAATGCAACATCACCTCTCCCCAGTGCGCCCCTCTTACCCCCCTCTCAATTACTTACTATACTGTTTTGGCGCTTGTAAATGTGACGTGAAAGATCCCTAGCGCACGTGAACTGATCATCTCTAACGTAACTAGCTAATAGTGAATAAACACGAATGACTATTGAAAGATACAGTTCAACTTACCAAAATGTATATTCCTCCTCATACATAATACCGATCAATCAGTGTTTTTTCAACAGCGGAAAGGGTCAATAAAACAGCTGGAGAACAATTATGTCACATACAATTTAGGAACTCAGGAAAGCTGTTTTTTTTTCTTGAGAAAAATTAACCCTATCTTGTGTACCTAATATTTATCCAAATGAGTCAATATTGAATCAAATCACAAGAATTGAATTGAAATCGTGAAATTTGTCAAGCAATAAAAAACCGTAGCTTACCAGAAATTGTACCATGTAAACATTGTAACATGTTTCTGTTTAGTTACTAAATGTTTTGACAATCACAATACACTTATTGTGATGCAAGATTTTTCAGGTGTTATCTGAAACCTTATTCTCTGTTGGGTTCCATCGTGACTATTAGTTTGTGTAGTGCTACACTTTGTGTGTTCTCTGCTTTCCATCTTCATTTTGGAGTAAAGAAATGTATGCAGGGTTTAAAGGGAAAGTTGTTTTTTTTCTCCTCTTCAACCTTTACTTCCCCATAGATTAGCTTTACCTGGCTATCCATCATTCAGTCTGTATTTTTTTTCGTTATCTTTTAAAAATCGGATGGGGGGGCCCCCATACATACTTTCGCCTTGGGCCCCCAATTTGCTAAATCCGCCACTGCATATACCCAATTGTACACTCTTAAAAGGGGTAATGACATGAGAAGTCACATTTTCATTGATCTTTTGACATATAAGAGGTCTTTATTCCATTAAAACATCCTCCAAGTTTGATAGCTTAAACATTCTCCTCATTATAATTGTTTACCGGTTTTGGAGCTTGGTTAAATAAGCTCCAAATCTGGGGGAAAACTGGCAAATATATTTGCATATAACTGCATCTACAGCAAGACATTGATGAATCGTTTTACATCACACCATATGGTGATGATTTATTTTTATTGGCATACCTTACCTGATCGTGTCTGGGTATTATATGTTTGTTCAGAACATTTTAGAGGAGATTGTTTTGTAAATGAGGCGCATTGTAATGAGAGTTTGCAAAGAAACATTTGTTGAAAGATGAAGTGGCCAACTGTATTGAATCTGAGAGCATCTACATAGAAAACATTAAGTGAACATTATACAGATAATGTTTTCAAAATACTTACGTTCAATAAAAACGATGGGGTGTTGATATTTTTTTCTTATGCAATGATGTTAGCCAATCACAAAAGAGGTGGTTTAACTATTCATCACTGTATCATTTCAGGCAGCGTGGCAGAATGAAGGTTGAAAAATAAATAAAAATGTCAGCATAATTTGGGGGCTTTTTGTATGCAAAAACCTTTATAAGTGAACCTCAAGGAAAATATTCAAATAAAAATAGATCCATGTCACGACCCTGCTAAAAATAAAGGTTCTATGATGCAATAGAAGATCCATCCAAGAAACTTTAAAGGGGCATTCCACCCATTTGAACATTGTTTTTTATTTAAAGTGGGTCATATATGTAGTCGAAATGTAAAATAAATTTTGAATTTGGTGCCTTCGTGACCGAGGAAAGACAAAAAATAACTTCAGGACGCATTTGTATGAAAGACAACAACTCCCACAATGCACCACATTGCACAGCTCCGCAAGCCACTCCCACTAATCCAGAAAGCGCATATCTGCCTATAAGAGAAATCACTCTTCCATCTACAAGGCTAGCTACCACCAGAGCTTGAAATTCATTTCACATTCACACAAAATGTCTAGTTAGTTGGCGAACTCATTAGTGCATTACTCCTCGTTTGTATTTCTTTCGAAAAGGTGAATTATTGCATGGTACCTGGATGTTCAGTCAGAACATATGCGGTGCGAAACTAGGATAGTTCACAACACAAACGTCCGTGTCCTCGTCTGATTCAGAGATTTCGTCCAGGAGAAATTGTCATCGTTGAAATTCTTTGCTGCAGACAGACTCTATCTCTGTGTTCGTAGCGGTTCGTAGTTGCATAGTGAGATCATCGGCGCCACCAGTCTGCCCTAACTCGAGCCAGTCCGGGCTCCTCGTCCGTGGCAGGCAGGTCTTCTGCCTCGGCTGCTCTTCGCTATAATGCGGCTTGTAAAGGTAGCCACAAACACCTGATTCAAGCATCAGACTTTCAAAATCCTCTTCTTCTATATCATATTGAGCACTCTCCTCTGCTATTGTCATAACTGTACATCTGTCTCCACAGCGCCTGTTAGCTTAGCTTCAAACAAGATGGAGGATATTGCTTTCAGTTTCAGAGAGTAAAGTCTGATCTAGGTCTGTAGCGTGAGCGGGTCCCGCCCCCTGGGAAAGATGAGGAACTAGTGCTTGTAGTCTCAACAGAAATCCCCCCCTCTTACACTTCCTCCGACAATGACGCAAAATGACGATTTCTGCGTCATTGTGGGAGGAAGTGTAAGAGGTAAATAACGGATTTTTCCCGTCTCAGAGGAAAATGAGAGAGTGTTGCACGATAGTGATGCGCGGGTCGGCTTTTTTTCCAACCCGCGGGTCCCGCTTTTATGAAATTATTTGGCCCGCCCCAGCCCGCCCCGCACCACTGTATCTATTTTTACAACCCGCCCCGCCCCGCCCCGCACCCGCAACCATTAAATAGACATATTAGGCATTGTAATGTAAATGAAAACAGCCTTTATTTCAGCCTGAAAGTGCTTGGAAACATCGCCAACTGGCAATAACAGACGATTCTGAATATGAACCATAAATCAGGTCATATTAATAAGATAATGATTTAAACATTTTCAATATTTACAAAGCAGCGTTTGTATTCATCTAATTCATCATTCACCTTTTTTTCTTTTAATTATGTAAAATCCCGACCTCAATTTCTCCCGCACCTCATCTTCCATCTTCACTTTTATTTCTCCATCTTTGTTGTTGTGGCTGGCGGCGGGAGCTGCTTGGCGCGAGCTGCTTTGCGCGAGCTGTGTCACGTGACGCCAAAGGTTTGGGGAAATCACGCAAGTTGCATTGCTACGGCCTTATCAAAGAACCTAATAAAATATGATTAGATTGATATTCCCAAATATTTAATATAGGCTGGACATTGCATGCAACATATATGGATTTTTTATTTTATTTTGTTTTTAATGACCCGCCCCAACCTCCCCGCAAATAAAGTGACAATTTCTTTACCTGCCCCAACCCGACCCGCGGGCTACCCACGGGGCCCGCGGGTTATGAGACGACCCGCGCATCACTATTGCACGACTAGTGGTGCAACGGATCATCATTGATCCGTGATCCGTTCGGATCAATATCTTCGGTTCGGCACACACGTGATCCGCGGATTGATTTATAAAAAAAAAAAAAAAAAAATGTTGTGCGCATGTTCAGTCCACACACAGCGTGGTCATAGCGAGCGGAGGAACGGAGGAGCTTGAACGCCCCGCGTCTTTTAAATCCCCTGCAGGGCTGCCAACTCTCACGCATTCACCACGCTCTCACGCCACACATCCATTTTCTCACGCACAAAAAAAAAACCGCGGGGCAAAGAGGACACTGACAGACTAGACAGTGCAGGTTACTTATGATATAAAAAATTCTCAGCTCTCAGATTTGGTCACTTTTATTACGAAATTCAAACAATAAATACCGTTTTGGCGCTTGTAAATATGACGCGACAGATCCCTGCATGGCGGCACGTGAACCGATCATCTCTAGCTAATAGTAAATACACACGAATGAACAATGTTGAAAAATACAGTACCGAAATGTATATTCCTCATACATAATATTGACCAATCAATCAAACAAAGGGGTCAATAAAGTAGCTGGAGAACAATCATGTCACATAACATTTACCTCAGGAAAGCCATTTAATGACCATAATATATAGGCTATAGCACGTTAGTTGGCTAGAAAAAAAGAGCTATAGAGAGTATTTTGCTAAATATGTGTACTTTATTACATATTTATTATATTTTTACTTATATCATTAAATAAAGTTGTTGTTATTATAATAAAAAAACGCATTCTATTTAATTTGAGTTATTTTTAACCTTAAATAATACTGCCAGCTGATAGGGCTCTCTGTATGTTTACACCAAGCGTGCCGCACAAGCCCTGAAAAGTGAAGCCAAAACGTCTCGATCGCCCCCCAGTGACTGGTCCTAGTATAGGTCATAAGTCCCGCCTCCCTGTGTTATTCAACGGGACGTGAGACCAACTAAACAATTAAATTACACTTCAAATATCTTTTTTCCAAATGCGGTTTCTTTCATTTGCTGTCGTTTTTATCACGCTGATGTAAGTTCAAGTGTCTGTTTCAAAAATAAGTTGTTTTTTAGTTAGTTACGTGATGCGGTGGTGTAACGTCATGATTGACAGCTGTGATTGACAGGTTCTCTGAGCAAAGTAGTCACTGAAGCACCAACGGACATTTTTTTCGGGATCTTCGGAGGACTGAGGAGATTGTATTTAATTTATTTTAACAAGCCACTTGTCGTACTGCAATCAATTTTTAAAAAAGTGTGCAGAATCCAAGTGAGGGCGGAGCGCTGATTTCGCGGCCTTACTTCCTGCTCGCTACTGCGCAGGTCTGGTCCCGAGATCGCTACTGCGCAGACTCAAGTTCCAATATGTCAGCGCCATATCGGGACGCTGGCGGCTTCAGTTCTCATCAATGGAAGAGAGCGAAGGGGCGTCGTCCATCTTTTTTTACAGTCTATGGTTTACACTTACAGCATTAGGTGAGATGTTTTTTTTCTTGAGAAAAATGCCTGTCTTGTGTAGCCTACCTAATATTTATCCAAATGAGTCAATATTAAATCAAATCACAATAATTTAATTGAAATAATAAAACAAGTGTAGCTTACCAGAAATTGTACCATGTAAACATTGTAACATGTTGTCACTAAACCTAAACCTACTAAAATGGTTTGACAATCACAATACACTTTGTGATGCAATAAAAGGTGCAGACATGAGGCCATATTTGGTTGTTTAAAACACATGCTGAAAGTGCTTGAGCCACTATACGACATCCCGTCGCGCACCCACTTCAGCGAAAAAGTTTTTTATTAATGGTCATTGGTCCATGTTTAAAGGAAGGAGATATGCCTTTTTATTGTACTTTAAGTTGTTTTTCATTAATTATGTTAAAAAGAAGATGCCTTGTGCACTTTAAGTTGATTTTATATATTTCAATTTAATACTTTTATTCTCTAATAGTTTAAAAGTGTTAATAAACAAAAAGACAAAACTTATGTTTATTTGTCTTGTCTTTTTTTTTTTTTTGCTGATCCGAAAAATGATCCGATCCGTGACTCTGATCCGAGAAACGATCCGAACCGTGAGTTTTTTTTATCCGTTGCACCCCTATGCACGACCATTCAATAGTATGACTGGGTTTCTAACAATGCAAAGCTTAATGCAAATGGGTGGAGTGTCCCTTTAAGTGAATCATTATTTTTATTCTCAGAGTAAAGTAAAGAGTAAAGTAAAGAGTTTTAATAATCTGAAATTTTTCCAGTATAAAGAGCCTTTTGTGCAATGGAAAGGTTTGATGGATTTTGAAGGTTCTTGCATGCATATTTGTTGTGTTGTTGATATTCATGTATAAAGAACGTGCGTTCTAACCAGCTTAACCGTAGCGGCAGAAGTGAGATTTCGAGCTGTATCTGCATGATTCCTGGCAGAATGTTTCTTTCACAGCCAAAACCCGACATCACAGTGCACGCAGGACACCGAAGGGAGCAAGAAAGGTGACACACATCCTCTGACTGGCCTGAACTAATCCGATCCAGAAAGAGCTGAAAGCATTCACTCACTTTTTCTACCCTCCAGCTGCTAAGGGTGAAAATGAGAGAGTGAAGGAAACACAGAGAGCATCCAAGTGCTAATCCAATTCCACAAAGAGAATTTCTCAACCGAGTCCAGTTCATGCCCTGTGGTGACACACTTACGACCAATAATTACTTTCATCCTGCAAAGTCATTTTTCAAAATGTGCAGTTGATATGTTCCAAGGGGCAGAATCGCATTAGACGATACCAGTACCACTGAATAACAACATGTTATATTATCTTTGACAGGCTCTCGTACATGTAGCTTAAAGGCCTAGAATATCCATATCTGTGGTAATATTTCATTAGTTTGGAGCAGATCAGCACTTTACAATTCCATTATG
This sequence comes from Scardinius erythrophthalmus, assembly GCF_964197995.2. Taxonomy (NCBI): domain Eukaryota; kingdom Metazoa; phylum Chordata; class Actinopteri; order Cypriniformes; family Leuciscidae; genus Scardinius; species Scardinius erythrophthalmus. The sequence continues at coordinate 13,624,960 of NC_138223.1, read as the reverse complement.
TTGAATATATACCATGTTTTTAATGAGACGTAGATGTTTTTCCACACTATTTTGAGCCCACAGAATTATTGTACGGTTCACCAAGGTCACTTGCAGTTGAAGACTAATAGTTATGAGTTCATTACTCTAAGTATGAACAATAATAATAGTGATGCTCGCCAACACCACTAATAATAATAATAAAAAAATGTAAAAGGACACATTCATGTCTAAAATAGAAACAAACAGACTTATGACAGGCATTCTTTTGTATCTGTATTTGTCATCATAACCTATGGATTAAAAAAAAAAAAAAAAAACGATGACTCTTGACATTTATAGTCATCTAATACGCAACAATCTTGTATAATCATAGCACAGAGTATGTCTAAGTAGACTAAAATTAAACATAATGGGATTGAAATGGGGCTTTTGTCTCTACTGGGCCTTGTCATAAAGAACTTGAGTGTTTTAAGCTTGGGGGAGCATACGGCTCTAAGAAAAGTAGAGAGCCTGTAGAGCTTTCAGTTTTATAATGTATTCAGTTGTTAACGCTCTTCTTCAAAGAGCTACCCTTGTGACAATTATAATGAGTACCCGGCGACTTTATAATGCATGTTAAAAAAAGTTGCAAAGGTGTGCAGCTCTCAGTAATCTCTTAATCGTATTAATGCAATTTTGCTTGTATGTTTTACTCATTTTTATGCATTCTTTCTCTCTCCCTCTCTGAAGTTAGCGAACCAGAATGATATGCAGCAAACTTTAACAGGTTTAATAGGACTAAATGCCTTAATCTCGTTAGCATAATTGAGGTTTCTGAAAGGAATTCAAGGATTGTGGCTTCCAGCTCAGGGGCTGTAGGACAAAATTAATGAACCATAAACATGGTAATTCGACAAGCCTCTAGAAATACATATTTTCATGTAAAATGTCCTGCAACAATGTTTATCGCAATCATGCGCTACAATAAAGAAAGGAAATGGGAATAAGCAGAAATTGCTTTTGCTGTTTGCAAGCTGCTTGTTGCTTGTGTCATTAGAGTGAAGGAAAAACACAAAAGTGGTTTGTAGGAAAAGCATAAAGTGAATGGATAAACTACATTAATGAACAATATGCTTGCTGGCACACAAAGGGGCCAATTCAATAAACAGTTGCACCACTCTTGCATGGAGTATATCGGTAAAAAAATCCATTACTTGATTTGCAGAATTTAGATGCTAAAAAAGCACAGACAGCATGTGCAAATAAACAATGCTATCAGCAGACACAATTCCCCCTATAGTGCGCATAATAGTTCTTTCCAATCTCATGTGCACCATACAAGCAGCAATAAATCACCATTTCTACCATCTTGTAGTTTTCCACCTTGCCTGTTTAAAGTTTTAACAGCCTTTTATTTTCTCCAAAAGTAGCACGGCACTATAAATCTAAATTTGTACACTCAAACAAAATGTTTTATTGTCCTGATGGGTCTCAAGATGCAGTAAAAACCATTCTTGAAAACATTTCAAACTGCTCCAATGTTATCAGAGTGTCACAGGACACGGGATTCGGTCTTTTCATTGCTGTGTGTATGTGTGCATGTCTCCTCTATCTCTTTGTAAAAGCGAACGGTCTGTGTGTATGTGTTCACCGATAAGGCAGCTTCTTTAGTTCCGCATCCAAATGTTCCATTCTGGCTCCGGTCTGACACCCCATTCATGTCTATTTCCGCCACATGCAGTCAATTAGGCAACAAAGGCACTGTGCCTTTACCCTGCAGCTGCTGAATCCACTATGGGTCTCTGTGCATAAAGATGTTTCATTTGAATGTGCATCAAGGGATATGGCCTCTAGTTTATACTTGTGTATTCGGAAATGGTAGGAAAAAATGATCAAGAGCAGCGTACATTTACAAATGGTGCATAGTGTGTGAGTGTATACTTTTTTATGCAGAAAAAATGCTGGAGGAGGTTGTTTTCTTCCTCTTTTAGGTTACAAGGTTACAAAGGTTACAAAACAATCAGTAATCAGTTTAATTGAGAATATCTTTTAAATTCCAATTCAGTCCCTGCATTCGAAATTGAACTAATATAGCAGACATGACGCAGAAGTGCAATTCAAATTTGAACACAAGGAAGTAGAATTAAAGTCAGCATGAAACGTAAGTTCCAATAGAAGAGAATAGATGCCGTTGCAAGAGGGAGGGAAAGTTATTTTGCTAAAAAAATATGGGCACATGAATTAAAAAAGATGTGCAGATAAGTAATTTGTAATAAGTACTGCAATATACAATATAAATGTAATAATTGTCAATTTTTATTTCATGGTGAAAAATCTAATAAATTCACATAACTTATCATCATCATTATTATTATTGAAAAGGATAAACTTTAAATCTTGTTAAAACCGTGCTGCTTTCTTCTCCTTCCAAAAGTGCTTGTCCACATTTAAAATAACGAATTTGAGTGCATTAAAATAGAAATGTGTGTGTGTGTGTGTGTGTGTGTGTTTGTATTTAATGAATTAACATTTGTGGACCAGGTTGAAAAAATTCCCTTTCCCAGAATGCATTGCCTGTATTTATTTATTTTTTATTTTTTTCAATAAATCAATAAATTTCGCTTCCTGTCATTCCAATTTAAATGCCAATTTATGGATCGAAAGGGAACCAATTCTTCGGTTCTGATTTTTATTGTGGAATTTTTATACAAAACATCTCAAAACTGGCAATGTCATCTGATACTTTCGAGACATTTTCAGCATTCCAGCAAGTTTAAATTACAGGTAATCAGCAGCATGTGTCAACATCCCATGTGTCTGGAAGGACTTGGATCACGACAGGTGAGACCTGGTATCCAACTTGGCTTTAGTTTACCAGTAAAAAAAAATAAAAAAAAAAAATAAAAAAATTGAGAGCACAAGAGAAACATCTGCCTTTTTCTATTTCTGTCAAAGAGACTGCTCATTTGGCTCTTTGACTCCACACCTGAAAATATCAGTGGGAGGCTTAGATGGAGTGAGAGCGAGATAGAGAGAGGGATGGGTGAATATCTTTTGCACTGCTGGAGAGTGGAGTAATAACAGTAGCCTAGTCACACCTTCAGAAAGGTACGGTTCTCCACATTGGAATTTCAGGAGAGTAAGTAAAATACTATTTTCTTAATCTAAAGTTTTGAAAAACACAACAACAATTACAGAAATTAAATAATTTAAAGGAATTAATTCCAGATCCACAGTTTTACACTATTGACTACATTATACTACATTGTAAATTAATATTATTATCATTTTTATCACATTACACATTTTAAATATGATTTTGTTATAACTTTTTAATCTGAATAACAACACAAAATAAAGAATTGCATAAATAAAAAAACACAACCTTGAAATTGGAATACAGAATGAGGGGATACTGATGTTTGTAACCACATGGGAAATGTTCTGTCAGCCTGCAGCTCATATGTCAGTCTGCGTCCTGTTGTTACAGGTGTTTTATTCAAGGTTGACGAAGAGGTGATGGAGGATGCTGCACAGGGACATCAAACTCTGTCCATCACACACACGGGTTCATGGCACAGTGAAATGCTCACAGGGTCTGCCATCTCAAATCTCTAGAGATGTAGCACAAGGATGAGCTCTTTCAAATAGATCGAATTGATCTTCAGGCTATTCAGTCCTTTCACACACACACACACACACACACACACACACACACACACACACACACACACGCGCGTGTCTTGTCTTCAATGACTGATGATTGCAAAATGGACACTCAATTATACTGTTATATCTCACTTACAGCTCTTCATGTGCTCTTGAGTTATTCTGTGTTGTCACTCTCGAGCAAAGTGAAAGAGCAATCGAAGTATCTTAAAAATATATTATACTTGCAAGAATTCAAATTAAATTTTAAGCAGTCTTTGACTTTTTAAGCATTATTGGATGCCCTTGTATAGGCCTACAGTTGGCCACAGTAGGCACTAGGCATGTGAAGGTAACAACATTTCATATCACGATAATTGCTGTAAGATTTATCATGGTATATGATAGGCCTGTCATGGTCATGAATTCTGTGCTGACGATTAATTGTATACAAATAATTGTGAATAATGATTTAATTCTGTTTTGTTTGTCACTTACATTGTAAGCTTAAAATTGTACCTTTTTTTCTTGGAATTGTATAATAATATACAAGGATTTACTTTTTAATGCATATATATATATATATATATATATATATATATATATATATATATAGTTTAGATTTATTTTCAGTGACAAAGAAAAATAATTTTTTATATAAGTATCTGCATGTTAGCTTTGAGTGTTTCACTGTAGCTTTTGACTACAAGCCTAACCCTAACTTCCACCAACTGCGGAATGGCTGCGGATCCGCTCCGGAACGGCGGCGGAGTCAATAGGTTTCCATTAAAGTCAATGTGTGTATTTTCACTGACTGTGGAAAGGCTGCTGGCGATCCGCAGCCCTCCGGAGCAGATACGCAGAGCTTCTATTTTTGCCGGATGCCGGAGAGCTCCGCAGCAATCCAGCACTTATATCGCGCGATCATACGTGAATTTGCGAGATCTCGTGGGTCCTTGTGACTTCAGCTGTCAGTCAATGGCCGCAGCCGTTCCGCAACAAATCCGGACCTGGTGGGTATTGAAGGATGACGGAGCACGGAGCCGTCACGCAACGGAGCCGATCCGCAACCGTTCCGCAGTTGGTTGAAATCTGGGATAAAGGTACGTTTACACGACAACGATATGCTTAAAACAGAGAAGTTTTTTTCCATTGAGTTTTCCGCGTACAGACGACACCATTGTCAAAACGATCCCCATTCACACGGATCCGCAAAAACAACTAAAAGCGCTGTATTCTGCTGCCAGGCCATTAGATGGCGATGAAACACTATAGACTGAACACGTAATATGCATGTGCATGATGTTATCGTTTTCAGAGATTCACATTTTTGTTGTTTAACGTTTTCAAAAATGTGCACTTTGAAACCCGTTTTCAAAACGTTGCATTTTCAGGTACCCACAAACGCCGTTGTCGTGTAAACGAACGGCCAAAGCACATAAAAACTCATGTAAACAGCCCCTTAGGGTAGTAAACAGCCCTTAATGCTCTGTAATGGATTTGTACATTTACACGCTCATTTGTGATGAATTCAAAAACTGTGTGGCATGATTAGAGCATTGTTCTAAATCAATCTCATCCAGTCCCTCACTTCTGTCTTATCCAACGGAATCACACAACTCCTTTTCTAATTAACTCTGGGTTAATTGCTTCCAAGGACATGTGGCTTGCTGTTATGTATTCTGCATTAAATGGTAAGGACATTTTGTTATGGAGATGTTGGTCATTGGTTGTGACTTTGCATTGATGACAGCAGCCACTCTTTTGGAATTAATTGCTAACAAGAGGGGAAAGCAGATTTGTCCATATCCTTTGCAATACACAGAAATGTAAATGATGATCATCACATCACCATGATTTTGTGGAGGCTCTGACGTGTGTAAAATTAGACACCACATATGGCAAGCCGTTTTAACATTTAATCCTACAATAAAACATTTAATTTAACATTTAATCCTACAATTTAATAAAACCTACTAGTATCTATTTTTATGCTAGTACTTATTTTTTAGATACTAGTATCTATTCCATTAAGTATTAGTGCTTATTTTTTAGGTACTAGTCCCTATTCGTTAGATACTAGTGCTTATTCTTTAGCTACTAGTACCTTTTTAAAGATTCTAGTACTTATTCATTAGATACTAGTACTTATTCCAATAGTGTCTATATAATTATACCTAACTTAAGAAAAAATAGAACAAGTACTTATTTTTTTAGTTACTAGTAACATTTTAGATCAAAGATATCCTTACCTTAATAGATACTAGTACTATTTAAATAATAAGTATGCAAATAATATGTTGAATATTAATGAACCAACAACATATCAAAGGGAGATGACACAGAAACGGACTGAATTGCAGAAGGCCGTTTTTATAATAACGATATAATAATAGCCTACCTTTTTAGTGGTATTAGAGTTAAAAAAACTGTATATATATAATGAATAGGCACATGTAATATAGTGCATATACTCTTATTTTGACATGACTCTTATTCTCAGATGCAGATTAATATTCTGAATTTTGATTGTAAGGAATTATGAATGCTCACCAAAAATCCCAATCTCTGGGTATTGTGGTTGTTTGCCTGGTGGGTATGAACAGGTTTTTGTATCTACTTAACTGTTGTTTGAATTTTATTATTGCCAGTTAAGTCTTTATTATAGCCTACTGTACATTCAAAACAATAAATGTCATATTAAACATATATCTTTCCTTGTGTTCATGCTAACCAATTAGCTAGATAAACCAACAAAGCCAGTTACTTACGAAAAATCAATTTTCTATAGCCTTTGTTTAGCCATTTGAACTCTGACTGGATGGTTGAGAGTATCCTCATGTTTATGTAATGATCTGTTAAAAGAAGATATCTCTTAATATTTTCTTACTAGTTCCTTATGAGGTTGAAGATATCTTCAAATGAATAGATGCTAGTACCTATTTTATTGTATACAATTAATTTTAATTTGAAACTAGTACCTATTTAATAGGTAATAGTAGTTATTTGTTAGGTACTAGTGCTTATTTATTAGACACTAGTATCTTTTTTTAATTGTAACTAGTAGCATTTCTCATCTTACTAGTCATAACTGTATTTTTTTTTACTCGTCTTATTTTGCCACCATTATGTTCAGTTCATAGACTTTCAGTTGTTTTCATTCATCACTTGTGTTTCCCTGTCTGTTTCCCGCCACCAATATGTTACCATGGACACTGATCACCTTCCTCACAGCTGCCTGTCGTTTGTATTAATCATCTCTGTGTATTTAAAGGGGTTTAATGGTACATGCACTTTTACAAGTTGATTGTACTGAAATGTGTGTTGGCAGTGCCTGTACACAACCATCATAAAATGATAAAAATCCATCCAGTGTGTTTTTTTTTTTATCTTCTTATATGTTTTCCCCTCAAATCTCAAATCAAGCCGTTCTATTTTGTGACGTCACAAAATCGACGCCCCTCCCACGATTGTTGATTGACAGTAGCGTTTCAACACAGAACCGCCCTCGTGAGTGAGTGAGCTGTCAATCATAGTCCCCGCGGACCGGCGCTGTCATTGTTGATATGCTGGAGCACTGAGTATATGGCGACAAATCAGTGCCAATAATAAACGAGCGCACAACTGATGTGGGCGCGCGGTAAATGACATACGCGAGAGGATAACAGATCTACACGCAAAGAAACGGGAACTCGCGAGCTCATTCAAACCCTGCGCGCGCGCATGACATCATCTCTGCACGCAATACAAGCCCTCACGCGCGCGCATGATCATTCCCCACGCGCTCGCGCTTGATCTGCTCTCGCCTGCTGCTTTTGCTCGCTCGAACACTTTTATTTTTGGCAGTCGAGGGGCGAGACTTACTGTTTTAATAACCTCAAATGTCATTGGTTACTTTTCCCCTTTTCCAGAAGTCAGTTGCGATTGGACGCCTGTCCAATGACTCGTAATTCACTTGACTTGAGACATGAATCACTTAATTTGTTTTATTTATTGTGGTTTATTAATGTGTAATGTGATTTAATGCATTGTTAATATAGAATAGATTCTTACCAGATACCTTTATTAACAGAAAGTCTTATTGCATTGTGTTGTTAAGAGATATTTAGGCTACAGACTATGACACATTTCCATGGTTATTAGCATTGCAAATTGACCCAAATTTGTATACATTTTTACATTTTATATTTATAACACTGTGATTTGTGATATTGGCATTAAAATATCTAAAATAAATTGGAGAAAAATGGGAATGTAAAGTCATACAGGTGAAACTCGAAAAATTAGAATAAGTTCATGTGCAGAAGTTCATTTATTTCAGTAATTCAACTTACAAGGTGAAACTAATATATTATATAGACTCATTACATGCAAAGTGAGATATTTCAAGCCTTTATTTGTTATAATTTTGATGATTATGGCTTACAGTTTATGAAAACCTTTTCACAATATTCTAATTTTGAATTTGTTTCTAATTTTGAACTTTTGCACGATGTTCTAACTTTTCGAGTTTCACCTGTATTTGCTGTATATCACCACTACATTACCACTATACTCTCATTCACCACTATTTACATTTACCCAACCAAAATTATATTGGTTCTGAGAACCTCAGAAATGTAAAACATGTCCATTAAATAGTTGCAAATATAACAAGAGCTTTGGATGAAAGATACATTACTTGTTTATATCAATATTCAAGAGTTGTTGTGTAAGCTTTTTGTTATCATCCTGTGTATTTTTATTATGTCAATTTTGAGTGGTTTATTATATTTTCTATTAAATGTAAAAGGGATTCTGGCTTCTCAACTTAAGATACAGTACACAGCATAAATGATTACACCCCTCTGAAACCCAAACAAATTCAGATTTTTTTCTTTATCTAGGACATATTTTTTATTATTTATTTTTTTAAAGATATGTTATGTTCAGATGGGGTGTAATCATTTATACGGTGTACTGTACTTGCCTCATACTTTCTCTTATTAGGTTATTAGCTTACAAAAAGTTAGATGGTTAAGATCACTATATAATATTTTAATATCTAATTTGCTGGGTTTAATTTTGTTCCTCTATATTTTGTAGCAAATTCTGAAAAGGCATTTGTAAGCTAATTCATGCTGTGTACTGTATCTTAACTTGAGAAGCCAGAACCCCTTTTGCATTTAATAGAAAACATAATTAACCACTTATATTACCTAAAAACTATAAAAGATTTGGTCAATTTGCTATGGAAGCTTGTTTCCGCCACAAAAAAAAAAAAAAAAAGATAATTGCGACTTTTTATCTCACAATTGCGAGTTTACATCTCGCAATTCTGACTTTATTTCTCAGAATTGCGAGATATAAAGTCAGAATTGCGTGAAATAAAGTCAGAATTCTGAGATATAAAGTCAGAATTGCGTGATATAAAGTCAGAATTCTGAGATATAAAGTCAGAATTGCGAGATATAAAGTCGCAATTGCGTCTTATAAAGTCAGAATTCTGACTTTTTTTCTCGCAATTGCGACTTTATATCACGCAATTCTGACTTTATATCTCAGAATTCTGACTTTATATCACGCAATTCTGACTTTATAACACATAATTGCGAGTTTATATCTCGCAATTCTGACATATTTTCTCAGAATTGTGAGATATAAAGTCCAATTCTAAGGGGGGGAAAAAAGACGGACTTTTTTTTTTTTTACCTCAGAATAGTTTATATCTCACAATTCTGACTTTATAACACGCAATTGCGACTTTATATCATGCAATTCTGACTTTATATCTCCCAATTGCGTGATATAAAGTCAGAATTCTGAGATATAAAGTCAGAATTCTGAGATATAAAGTCAGAATTGCGTGATATAAAGTCGCAATTGCGAGAAAAAAAGTCAGAATTCTGACTTTATAACACGCAATTCTGACTTTATATCTCAGAATTCTGACTTTATAACACGCAATTGCGACTTTATATCATGCAATTCTGACTTTATATCTCCCAATTGAGTGATATAAAGTCAGAATTCTGAGATATAAAGTCAGAATGCTGAGATATAAAGTCAGAATTGCGTGATATAAAGTCGCAATTGCGAGAAAAAAAGTCAGAATTCTGACTTTATAACACGCAATTCTGACTTTATATCTCAGAATTCTGACTTTATAACACGCAATTGCGACTTTAAAACACGCAATTCTGACTTTATATCTCGCAATTCTGAGAAATAAAGTCAGAATTGCGAGATGTAAACTCGCAATTGTGAGATAAAAAGTCGCAATTATCTTTTAAAATGTTTTATTCAGTGGCGGAAACAAGCTTCCATAATTTGCAATGCTAATAAACATGGAAATGCGTCATAGTCTGTAGCCTAAATATCTTTTAACAACACAATGCAATAAGACTTTCTGTTAATAAAGGTATCTGGTAAGAATCTATTCTATATTAACAATGCACTAAATCACATTACACATTAATAAACCACAATAAATAAAACAAATGAAGTGATTCATGTCTCAAGTAAAGTGAATTACGAGTCATTGGACATGCGTCCAATCGCAACTGACTTCTGGAAAAGGAGAAAAGTAACCAATGACATTTGAGGTTATTAAAACAGTAAGTCCCGCCCCTCGACTGCCAAAAATAAAAGTGTTCGAGCGAGCAAAAGCAGCAGGCGAGAGCAGATCAAGCGCAAGCGCGTGGGGAATGATCATGCGCGCGCGAGAGGGCTTGTATTGCGTGCAGAGATGATGTCATGCGCGCGCGCAGGGTTTGAATGAGCTCGCGAGTTCCCGTTTCTTCGCGTGTAGATCTGTTATCCTCTCGCGTAAGTCATTTACCGCGCGCGCCCGCATCAGTTGTGCGCTCGTTTATTATTGGCATTGATTTTTCGCCATATGAGTAGAATGGCATCTAAGCGATTGTGGTGTTCTGTTCTTGGGTGTAATAAGGAACACAGCAGTCATTTTGATGTTCCTAAATCCGAACCGCTGAAGACGCAGTGGCTGAGTTTGTTTTCGAATGGAATATTCCCCACGATCAACGTCAATGCTTTCATGTTTGCGCGACTCATTTCACACACCAGACTGCTTTACAAATGAGGTCAGTATAAAGCTGGTTTTGCTAAGAAGCTGCTCCTGAAAAAAGCATTGGTACCAACTATTCATGTTCCTGCTGCACCTCCAGAAGAAGAAGTGAGTGTAACATTTTATTAACCTTTATATTAATATTAATATTTATATTTATATTAATCTTTGCAAATCGCTTGCTGCACGCTTCATGATGAATGCGGCTGTTTACACTCAGGGTACATTACGGCATGTTTTCTCAATATAATTCATAATCCCACGTTGATAATGATCAACACGTTATGGTTATTGTGTTATTGTGATACAAACAGAACAGAGGGGCGGGGTGAGCAAAGCTCATTATCATTTAAAGACACATGCACTCAAACGGCGTGCTGAAAACAAAGCTGTTTTTGACCAGGGGCCATTCTTCGTACGTTGCTTATTACATCCGAGATCAAATGACACATCCAAGATGATATCATCGTGCGAATCATGATCTGGCTAACTCAGTTCTCCGAACACACTTGCCGGATATGATTAGTATCGCTGGACTGAGTTATCTGAGATAATTGCGCGTTCATGCGCTGGTTAAAAGGGGATATGTATCGATAGTAGAAACATTGATCAGCAATGCTGCTATTGGCTGTTCAGCGTGGCCAAAGAACGCACTCAGTTTTTCTCCTCAGCAGAGCAAGAACTAATAGTCGAAGTTTATTCGGAAGTTTAATGTTTAATCAAAGGAACACCTCAAAGTCTGCAAAAGCCAGGAGAGAGGGCTGGCAAAAAGTAGCAGACAATTTAAATCCGTTAGAAGTAGGGCTGGGCGATAAAACGATAACGATAATTATCGCGATAGAATTTTTCTCGATAAAACGATATAAAGAGGTCGATAAATGTTCGATAATGTTTATGCGCCAAAAGCGGACCGAAACTCATTTGAACCGCGCGCCACACGGACCGTTTATCCGCTCGTCTCAAAGTCCAAACGGCAGCGCGAGCGCGAGCTCACTAGAGCAGATGCGTTTACTCTGATCGCTCTCGTCACGAGATCCAGTGAGAAGTGCTTGAATTCAGCGAAGAACACAATGTCTCAGTGATTTAAACCAGTTTAAAGGCAGATAAAACAGCGCTGACAAACAGGAGAAACACTGTGCGCAACGATACAGTCAGAACCCAGATAGCCACTGGATGCTGTAACGGAACAGGGCCGCAACCGCAAAACGATAGAGCCGGGTCTGGCCCGCATCCGCCTCACGGACTCGTTCCTGAGTCCAAACGCACATCGGGCCGAAGCCCTATCTGGTCTGTTTTTAGGGGTTGTTGCGGATATGTGCCAGCGCCGATCCAGCACCGCCTGATCATCCCATTACAGATGCGTAACGGGTGTGTGAAACGATTCCGCCTACCGGAGCTGTGCCGGATGTGTTACGATTCCGTTTAAATCACCACTGGATTGTCCTTTTGCCTTATTTTCTGTGTAAAATAACTATGAAGTTATGTATAAAAATGCAATAAGTACATACATTTCAAATACAAAGTTTGTATATTTACAGTTTTAATTTTTGCAGATCCAGTTTCACTTTGACCAATCTCTAATTAAGTACTTAATAATAGCAAATGTACAGTCAATTTCTGTTAAATTAACTAAACGTACAAGTACGGAATACCTGCACATTTACAGTATTACTCATTAAACAAACACTGAACATCAATGATAGGAAATACAAGCTTAGTATATAATTTAGAACATGTAAAAATATCCACATTAAAAGACAATTGCTGTATACCTTTATACTCTAATAAAACTTATTTTAAACATTTACAATTACATTTTATCCAAAGTGACTTAAAATTAAGAGAACAATAGAAGCAACAAGTGCAGTGACAAGTCCGAGTTAGTGTAGCACAGTGCACATTTTTTTTTTTTTTTTTATTAAAACAAAGATTTAGTATTATTGGGTCAAGTGTTTATGAAAAGATGGATCTTTAGCAGTTTCTTGAAAATGTGTTGAGTTGGGCAGGTCATCCCACCAGCAGGGAACAGTCCAGGGAAAGGTCAGTGAAAGTGATTTTGTGTCTCTTTGGGATGATGGCACCACAGGGCGCCATTCACTTGCAGAACACAAGCTTCTGGAGACACATAGATCTGAAGCAGTGAGTTTAGGTCTTGCTGCAGAATCTGGATCAGTTGCAGAGGTTTGACTGATGCTGGAAGAGCTGCAATAGTCCAGTCTGGATAGAACAAGAGCTTAGACAAGGAGTTGTGTGGCTCCGATAGGAAGGGCCGGATCTTTCTGATGTTGTAGAAGGCAAATCAGCAGGATCACACAGCAAGGATGGTTTGGCTGAAACCATAAGCAGTTCTGTCTTGGCAAGGTTGAGTTGAAGGTGAAGGTCATTCATACAGCAAGAATTTTCCATCAGGTAGGCTGAGATGCTGCAGCAACCGTCAGATCCTCTGGCTGGAATTAAAGGTAGAGATATGTGTCATTAAGTGATAGGAAAAGTCATGTTTCTAAATGACAAAGCCTAGTTACACTACAAAAAAAAAGAAAAATTAAATAGATGGGTGGAATCTAACACAATCGTGGTTTTACTGTAGTAAAACCAAACCTTGTGCAGCTACAGTGGCCTCGCAAGGATCAAATGAATATTCATATGAGAAAATATAGTATAAAACAAATTAAATGTTCTGCCACTTTTAGTGCAATCATATGGAATCAGATGACTCAGCCATTACAATATTTTAAATTACTTCTTCCCATACCTTGTTTGCCATGATCATTCTGCTTTCCACTTGACCTGAAATCACAAAAAAAAAAAAAAAATTAACAACTCAGTATTACATTTACACATGTCAGAATATGTTCCACTGAGACAATGCAAAACCTGACTATGATCTGGAAGCTGAGCAGGAAAGGCTAACAGTGAAGTTTTGAGCTGAGACGAGACACCTAACGCTAGGGGTGTAACTGTCTGTTCATCTGGATCAATGCAATTTTCATAACCAATGATCAAAAGTATCCTATGAAAAAGGCTACTATGATGACACCAGGCCATCCAAAATGTAGACGTTAATTTCTTCATCAGAACACAAACATTCTATCAACTTTTATTTTATAAGCCTAATAGATGCACATATATGCATTCTATAGCTACGTGTTGGCAAGCAGATGCAGCCAGAATATGCTATTTATCCTGTTGTGTTCATATTCTAGTCTCATGTGCTTTCCTGTATCATCAACAAGTACAGTATTTACTGAATTCGTTTTCTTACCAGTCTTGAGATAGCCATGATAACCCTTACGAAAATTAACTATGGTTTAACCACAAAAAAAAAAAAAAAAAACATGGTAGGCATATTTGTATTTGTAGTATAACTGTGGTTATTAAAAATGGTAATAAAAATCCGCCAAAAACGTGGTTACTATAATTAAAACCGAGGATATTTTTTAAGAGAAGAGTTTTCAGCTTCCAGACGGTGTTTCAAAATGTCCCGCCATTTAAGAGTGATTTACTGACAGATAGCCTACTATCGCGTATTAAGTCAAGTCAAGTCAAGTCAACTTTATTTATATAGCGCTTTTCACAATACAGATTGTATCAAAGCAGCTTCACAGTATTAAATAAAATAGTACATCAGTGTTTGTTTCTGGTGTAAAACATCCACGTTTGGTAATGCAGATCAATAGCACTGTTGAATCGATTAATCAAATTAAGTATCCCCAACTGAGCAAGCCAAAGGCAACAGTGGCAAGGAACCGAAAAACTCCATTAGGTGACCTAATGGAGAAAAAAAAAACCTTGGGAGAACCCAGGCTCAGTCGGGGGCCAGTTCTCCTCTGGCGTTTATGAAGTAGAGACCGGATTTAACTGTAAGATTAAAATATTATATGAATGCCTGGCTGAAGAGATGCGTCTTTAATCTAGTTTTAAACTGGGAGAGCGAATCTGAGCAACGAACAGTATCAGGAAGGCTATTCCAGAGTTTTGGTGCTAAATGTGAAAATGCTCTCCCTCCTTTGGTGGATCTGGATATCCTAGGTATGACCAGAAGCCTCGAATTTAGTGACCTTAAAGAGCGCGATGGATTATAGGGCGATAGAAGATCCGTTAAATAAACTGGAGCTAAGCCGTTTAGGGCTTTATAAGTCAGTAGCAATACCTTGTAATTAATACGGAACTTTTTAGGTAACCAATGTAGTGATGATAAAATTGGTGTTATATGGTCAAACTTTCTTGATCTAGTAAGAACTCTAGCGGCGGCATTTTGGACTAACTGTAGCTTGTTTATTGAGGATGCAGGACAACCAGCTAATAAAGCATTACAGTAATCTAGTCTCGAGGTCATGAATGCATGAACTAGCTTTTCTGCATCAGAAACAGATAGCATGTTACGTAATTTAGCAATATTTCTAAGGTGAAAAAATGCTGTTTTTGTAACATATGAAATATGATTTTCAAAAGACAAGTTACAATCTAATATAACACCCAGGTCTTTTACTGTAGAGGATAAAGTAACAGGACACCCTACTATGTTAAAGTTGTATTGTGAGAGGTTTTGTGGGCGGTTTTTTGAACCGATAAGTATTACCTCTGTCTTATCTGGATTTAATAAAAGAAAATTGTGCGTCATCCAATCTTTTATATCTTTAACACACTCTGTCAATTTGGATAATTTAGCGTTTTCATCCGGCCGTGATGAAATATATAGTTGAGTGTCATCAGCATAACAATGGAAACTAATTCCATGTTTCCTTATAATATTTCCAAGTGGCAGCATATATATTGAGAATAATATCGGGCCTAACACAGATCCTTGCGGCACTCCATAGTTTACTGGAGTTATGATCGATTTTTCTCCGTTTAAATAGACAAAATGGTAGCGGTCAGATAGGTATGATCTGAACCAGCTTAATGCTTGTCCTTGAACACCGGTATAGTTTTGTAGCCGACCTAAGAGTATTGTGTGATCTATAGTATCGAACGCAGCACTAAGATCAAGTAAAACTAGTATTGAGATACAGCCTTGGTCAGAAGCTAAGAGTAAATCATTTGTGATTTTAACGAGCGCAGTTTCAGTGCTATGATGCGGCCTGAACCCAGACTGAAACTTTTCATAGGTGTCATTTTCTTGCAAGAAAGAGCCCAGTTGGGCAGACACAACTTTTTCTAATATTTTGGACATAAAAGGAAGATTTGAAATGGGTCTATAATTTGCTAGGTTATTTGGGTCTAATTGTGGTTTCTTAATGAGTGGTTTTATAACTGCCAATTTAAATGTTCTTGGAACATGACCTAAAGATAAAGACGAGTTAATAATATTGAGGAGAGGCTCTTCCACTATAGGTAGCACTTCTTTCAGTAGTTTAGTTGGTATGGGATCTAATAAACATGTTGTTGTTTTAGAGGAAATGATAAATTTATTTAACTCTTTTTGTTCTATAGTTGTAAAGCACTGTAATTGTTCTTGCGGGGTGATAATCGAGGCTGAATTATAAGGCGCGATTGAAGATTTAACGTTTACAATTGTGGATCTGATGTTTTCTATTTTCTCAGTGAAAAAATTCATGAAATCATTACTACTAAACTGTAACGGAATATTTTGTTCAGGTGACGCTTGTTTATTTGTTAGTCTAGCCACGGTGTTAAATAAGAACCTAGGATTGTTTTGGTTATTTTCTATTAGTTTGCGGAGATGCTCAGCCCTGGCCGAAGATTTTATTTTTTTTAAAAAAAATTTTTTTTTTTTTTTTTTTTATTAACGAAGATTTTATACACAATTAAACGGACTTTGATATGTATAACAAGTCTACGAAAGCTTGTTTTAGGTCTCTTGAGATGTGGGTTCAACTGATCTTTCTTAAAACAGATGGAAAATGTAAAGAAGCTTGATGCTACATTTTCAGTGTTTTGCCCTCAAGCTCTCGCCAGTTAACTGAACATCATTTAAGAATGCTAACGTTAGCTTGAAAACTGTAAAGTTTAAACGTAACACATATATAAAATATCGTTCACATGTAACTTAGTATAATGAGACTCTTACCTCAGCCGGTGATCGGTTGACATGATGTCCGCTGTGATGAACAAGGCAGGCTCACTGAAAAGTTATTTCCAAAATTTCCAAAAAATCCAAACGGACGGACTGACTGCATGACAACAGAGGTACAGAACTCCTGCTCACGGCTGTTCGCCTCTTGACGAATACGATTGCTTTAAACCACTGTTGATCTCACAATCTCCCGCTTGCCCAAACTCGACTGATCAGCTAACGTTAACCGTTGTGGGCGGGAGTAAACAGCGGAAAAGTAATGGCGGCGAATTTGAATCTGCGTCATCGCGCGCGCGCGCACTCAAACACACAAAGCCCTGAATGTGCAGCAACGGAGATTTGGAAAAATATTCATAAAATATACATGAAATTATGGAAGAATAAGACAATGAAATAATGATCAAAATGAGTATAAAATAAAATGTGAAATAAAAAATAATTCAATACAGGCCTACTGTAGCCTATGTAGGGTACTGTATGTACAAATACTATTATTTAACCTTAAAAAAACTCACTTTAACCCCCACATGCTTAATAATCTGTAAGGAAAACATATTGAATAGATGCAGATTTCCGCAGTTATACCTTCTTTACTTTGTTTTCTAATTTCACAGAAAAAAATCTGTAAAATATTACCTAATAATTTCTGTAAAATTACACATAACTCTGTAAAAGTTCCTTTTAAAAAAACGTAAAACTGATGTAAAACCAAAATACAAGCAATTACCTGCAAATTTAACAATGGACCTTTAAATTAGGCTACAGCAAATGCCTTTTATTTTACAGATATTTGCTATAATAATGACAAAACGGTAAAAATCTGTAAAAAAAAATACAGACAATTACCTGTAAAATTACTTTTTTTACAGTGTGTGCTGTAACGGACCTTATAGCATCACACAATGTTGCTGTATAGTTTTTAAACACTGATAATATTGCTCATCTTAATGACAATGCATTTATCTCATGCTCTAGATAGAAAAAAAAAATATGCAGACAGGTAACCATGTTGTTTTGAAAATGTTTATTCCACGGAGTTCTTCACACAGTTTGAGAGAAGTATTTCAGATGTGGTCCACATCAGGTAGTCTCTGTCAAAACAGTGTTGGCTCAAATCCGTTTTGCAGATATGGGCCAGAGCAGTTTTTAGCCCTTTTTAAAATGCAGTCGGCTCAGATATGTATCACAGATTCGGGCCACACCAGTGTAGCCTGTGTGAAAACAGTATCGGCTCAGATTCATATTGCAGATCTGGACCAAATCAGTGTCCGACACAGCTAATGTCTTTCGGTTACCTATGGGAAAGGTGATCTGGGCCAGATCTGTAAAATGATATA
The DNA here is from genome assembly GCF_964197995.2 of Scardinius erythrophthalmus. Lineage (NCBI taxonomy): Eukaryota > Metazoa > Chordata > Actinopteri > Cypriniformes > Leuciscidae > Scardinius > Scardinius erythrophthalmus. The sequence continues at coordinate 13,606,911 of NC_138223.1, read as the reverse complement.
AATACTGAACTGATGGCAGTTAGAATGTTTAAGCTGAAACCTCTATCTGGCACGGATCTGGTTCACAATCAGAAAACGTCTCTAAGATAGAAACGGAGGCAAGGGGCTTAAAACGGATCCGGGCCAAATGTAATTGCTATCTGGGAAGGCTTTTCCGTCTACAAATTTCATCATTTACCATGGATTTACTGTAACGTTACCCTAGTAATATTAACTGCACCATGAAATGTGGGATATACATATTGAATTGTATTACATTATTAATGTAGACAATTAAAGGACTAATGGAATATAATTACAGTATTTAATAATGTATTTAGGCTACTGTTTTTCATACAAATACCATAGAAACCATAAAGTTACATTTTGCCATGATAGTGAGGTGCTACAGGGTATGCCTGGTTTCATCTGTGGTTGTCATGATCTAAATGCGTGATACTGGATGACCAATGGTTAAGTTTAATAAAACTCAAACAGTCAGAATATTACATTTTACCAAAAAAAAAAAATAATTAGCACATGCAGAAAATAAGAAATTGTCCAATAAATATAGGAAAAATGACAAATGTTTGAATGTTCTACCTCAGATTTGTGAAAAGTTCACCTGTTTGGCAAGTGTTTGTCATGATATGTTCTGACAATAAAGAGTAGTTTAAAACCACAGTTAACGCTCTGGTTTCTACAACTTTCATTTAGGAGCAAAAATCTGCCTTTAAACTTGAAAGAAATAAAGATTTGACTTTTATCGTGATAATTATCGATATCGACTGATATAAAAAAAATTATCGTGATATTTTTTTGGGGCCATATCGCCCAGCCCTAGTTAGAAGTGGCCATGTTAGATGTTTTTATCACTTATTAGCCTATATTTTTGTATTTTAATAATTGCATAATTACTTTGTTCATTGTAATGTCAGTCACCACAACATGGGAACAAATAAAAGTGAAGTACAAAAATATTCTACATAATGGTAATTTTTAGTTATATTATAGTCTCTTTTATAAAAGGCACTGTTAAATAAATGGTGTTCTGTTTATAAAAGCAACCAAGATAAAGGCTGAGAAAAAAAATAGAAAAGATCTTAGTAGCCTACACTGTAAAATAATTTTTGCTGCATTAAATTAAGGCCGTATAGTCATTTCAACTGTTAAATCTTGAGTAATGATGAATTGCTTTGACTTGTGAAAGTGAAAACTGATAAACTTATGTTTATGTAAAAATATTTTGCCATGAGTTATTGATCACATTTTTCCCCAGTGTAGTTCATTGTAATGGCATTGTGTTTTCCTCTTTTGTGCACTTTTACACAATACACCAACACTTGTATCTGTTCCCAAGAAAGTGGTGGCTGAAATATGTGCAGTAAGTGGACATTTTCTAACTTTCCAAAGGAAAGAAAGTAGGCTACAAGACTTTGTAATGTCCATTTGTTTCCATTGCACTGGACAGTGAATAAAGCCTCTCAGATAACTGTCATATGGAGGAACTAGCCTACCTGTAAGTGCATAAATAACTTTACTTAATTTATACTTGTATGCTTTATGGCTGCAATATAAGTTGCAGGATTCCACATCTACAGAAAGGCCTACAGAAGAGTCTGCACAGACAGAGGAGACATAGGCCTACAGGTGGGCAGCGTATAGCCAACTTTTCCTTTTTATTTGTTGCATGAGGCATGTGTCTAATATCTCTTGTTGCAGGCACTTGACCACTGGCTTTTCTTTACAAAGAACAATTTAAGTAAAACTCAAGGAACTAAGCATATTTGTCTTTTATTAAACATTTAGTGAAAAGTGTTTTTTTGGGGGGCAATGTTGTGTAATATGGCACATGCAACAATGTCACAGGCCCTGTCAGGTGTGCAACCCCTCAGACTTTTCAGACACTGAAATCTTCCCTTTAGTTAGCCAAAGTTAATTTCATTGTGTGCCCTTGTCCTGGCTAGAGCTGCATTGTAACTGGTTTGGGTCAGGGAATGGGGTCATAAAACACCTGTCTGCAGGCAGGAACATGTCATAATCACATATGAAAAAATGCAGTTCTGTTAGGATCAGCATAAGTGTATGTAATACAGTGAGCTTGATATTTAATTGTGGAACTTTTCTTACCACTTTCAAATAATGTGCATAAATGTGAATCTCTGAACATTCTTAAGTCATGCACAGATCCTGGCCATTTTGCTTTCACATTTGTGATATGGAAGATTTTAGTCAACTGCCTTTTTTATTATTTGATATAATATTACTAATCTGGAATATTAAGAATCACAATAGCAACTGGGCTGCACATTTACATTGTGAACCCCCTTTCTGTTCACATAATCCCCTTCATTGAGGCCTTGATGGCAGCCTATAGTCTATGGTACCAATCATGTTAGTGAAGCCTGAGTGACATACTATTACAGCATATGGCATGGTCATGATTGCATGATCTTCATAAAAAAATTATGATAGCCTAAAAAAAAAAAACTGCTTTACAACATTGGGTCTTAAGTGGCTTGGAAATGCCACACAAAAAAAACTAAAACTGTTTTTTAAACCTAAAAGTGCCAGGTAAACTCAGAATGACACGACAGACAGCACTTTCCATCAAGTTCTCCGCATCTCCAATAGTGTAAAGGAAAGAGCCACTCGCAAATAATCTTAGAGCAAAGCAAATAGTTTGTGCTGTAGTTAAAGCCCGACTCCGACAAGTCGAAAATAAATGTGCATTTCCAACAAATTAATAATGTACACGTCAATCTCATGAGTCACGAGAAAAATATATATATATCTCAGAAAGTGCACTATCGCGCTGCACTGGACTTCCCGTATCAGCTCCGCTTATAAAGTCATGCACAGTCTAATCCTGTTAACATGAAATAAGCCTGCTCCCGAGCAGGTTTAAAGGGATAGTTCACTTTGAAAATAAATTTTGGTATGTTTTAGCTTACCTCAAGGGCATCCAAGATGTAGGTGTCTTTTTTTCCGCAGTAGTTTCAATTTGGATATTTTTAGGTCAAACCGTTCTTGTCTGTCAGTCATATAATGCAGGTCGATGGTCACTGTATCAAAACACAAGCACAGAGTCCAAATTAAAACAATTCCCCATCGTCCAAATTAAACAATTCCCCATCGCAAGTACACATTGACGGCCTAAGACACGAAACGAGCGGTTTGTGTGAGAAAACGAACAGTATTTATATCGTTTTTACCTCTTGTAACACAGCACACGTCCAAATGATCTGACGGCGCGGGCGGGTATAGATGTATACATAGATGTCGCCTTGGCTACGGTTTCGTTCCAATGAACTGTAGTAGCAAAGGCGACATCTAGTGTATACATCTATACCGCCCGCGCCGTCAGATCATTTAGACGTGTGCTGTTTTCAAGAGATAACAACGATATAAATACTGTTCGTTTTCTCACACAAACCGCTCGTTTCGTGTCTTAGGCCGTCAATGTGTACTTGCGATGGGGAATTGTTTAATTTGGACGATGGGGAATTGTTTTAATTTGGACTCTGTGCTTGTGTTTTGATACAGTGACCATCGACCTGCATTATATGACTGACAGACAAGAACGGTTTGACCTAAAAATATCAAAATTGAAACTACTGCGGAAACAAAGACACCTACATCTTGGATGCCCTTGAGGTAAGCTAAAACATATCAAAAATTAATTTCAAAGTGAACTATCCCTTTAAGATTGCGCACCTGTTGCTATGACAGCAAGTCCAGGATGAGCGTTGAAGAACCAAACAATCCAAGATCATGCCAAATCGCCAACAATCAAATCCAGCTAAGTGAGTTAGCGACGTACAAAGAATGGGCCCCAGGTAAAATGAGTGTTTTCTTGCAATACTAATGAGAATTTTTAATTAAAGTATATTACAAAATTTTAATTTAGACACTAAAGAATCAAATTAGATTGTACAAAAATGGAATTATATGACCCCTTTAAGTTCCTGCCTGTATTCAGTTCATTGTCCGGTATTGTTTGTGTTTGTCAACGTCTCACCCGATCTCCTGTTCCTGAGTTTATATTAAAGTGTTTGAAATTATCCTCATCTTCTTCTTCTTCCTTTCTACGAGCCGTGACATGTTATGACAAGTCAGAACGACCACTGTAAAGTTCAATTAAAAATCTTACTAGTAAAATAAAAAATCTTACTAGTAACATTTGGAATAAATACTAGTATCTAATAAAAAGGTACTAGAATCTATTGAATAAGTACTAGCTAATTAATAAGTTCTAGTATCTATTGAACAAGTACTAGTATCTAGTAATAGGTACTAGTATCTAAAAAATAAGTACTAGTAGCATGCAAATAGATACTAGTAGGTTTTAAGGATTAAATGTTAAAATGGCTTGCCATACATCACATCAGTCAGGAATAATTTATTGGAGCTTAAAATGTGTTGAGTTATGTTGCTTTGAACAAGAGAAGAAGGGTGTTGATAAAATGCTGTTATCATTCAAGCTCCTGGCATCGATATTGTGCAGTCACACTTATAAAGGGGTATTTTACCCAACAAAATGAAAATTGTACATGTTTACTCCAAAGACTTTCATTTGTCATTAATAAACAAATAAATATACTTTTAATGAAATATGAGAGATTTCTTTCCCTTCAGTGAAAGTCCATTTACCCAAAACACATCAAACATAATAAATAGATTATTAAAGAAATCCAAATTAATTAGGCGGTTTAATCCATTGCTTTATAGGAGAAACAGATTCAAATCAGGCTTTTATTCAAATATAAATATTAATCAATACACAGTGAATATGGTATAAGCTGAACCATATTCAGAAAAGTTAAAATAAAAATATCTTCATTTGTGTTTACGAGATGAACAAATGTGGGTTTAAAACAACATGAGGGCGAGTTAAATGTGAGTTAACCCCTGGAGATGCGTGGAGCACTTTAATCATGAATAGATTTGCTTTGATGGACTTCCAAAGAAATACAGCCATTATGGTGCTTGGAAGAGCCAGGACATGTTTTAATATAACTCCAATTGTATTTGTCTGAAAGAAGAATGTCATATACACCTATGCTTCAGGGTGAGTAAATCATGGGCTAATTTTCATTTTTGGTTTAACTATTGCTTTAATAATGACAGAATTTTAACTTTGGGTAAATTAACCCTTGTTGTTATTTTTGGCACAGAATATTTTTTTTTTAATTTTTGCGATAGAACGTTTTGCTATTGCTAGATTTATAATGGATTTTTAAAGGTCATGTTGGAGAAGATCTGGGAATTAATTAGGTGTTAGGAATTAAAAAGGTCATTTGGGTTTAATAGACATTGCTTTGCATGGTATGCACACTCCAAGAAGGTGAATGTGCATAGAGAGCAGTTAATAATGCATTAAATATTGGTCTGTTCCTCACACAAAGCTGTTATGTGGATCATTCCTAATATGCAGTACAGTTTTGCATAAAATCAGGAAAATACAAAATAGAAAATATAAAAATTCTTTACATAAAATATTAAACCCGCAATTGTTTAGATGGAAATCTTGGATGAATTTAGTCCGTTTTTAAAGATTGAAAAACATTTGTCACAATATCATGAATGTAAAATATTTTTTATTAAGTTTATAGCCCTGTTTTGGCTTGAGTGGATATTGTTGTTTTGCATGTTTTTATTTTATTTTATTTTATTTTATTTTATTTTTACAAGAAAATCTGGGGAAATGTATTAAGAAATATTGCAGTTTCTCTGTTGTGTATTTAAAAGATCTAAGTTGCTAAAATGTTGGTTGTTGCACTACTGCTGCTTTCTCAAACTTGTAAAATGACATTTTCATGGTCATTTTTAAAATGTATATTAACTCCTAACACAAAATATCCTTTTGCTGTATATATATTTATTCACTGTAAAACCCAACAAGTTAACTCAACTCAAACCGATTGAGGAAACTGATTGATGACTCAATATATATAAGTTCACAATACTCATAAGTATTTATTTTTAAACTTAAATGGTTTGCCGCAATCAGTTTCCTCAATCGGTTTGAGTTGAGTTAACTTGTTGGGTTTTACAGTGTTCAAATCCAAAATTGCCATTAAAAAGAAAAAAAGAAAAAGAAAGAAAGAAATTCCACAGAAAAAATAATGTGACCTAATTGTACACAATCCCTGACTGTATACCTTTCTGATGAGTCTGTACATTTCACTTTGGAAACTGATCAATGTTGCTTTGTGTGTTGGGTGCTGATAAACCAAGAGCAGAGCATGAGAGGTGGAGTGCTGTGCCTTAACCTCTCATTACCCTCTCCTGACATCCTCAAAGAACTTCATCCTGATAACCAAACACAACTAATGAGCCTGCAGGGCATCAAAGCTAATGTCTCCTCCTTGATCAGCTTGCTCTTGTCTCTTTATTTCTTTGTCTCGATCCCCCTATCACCCCCTTTTTCTCTATGTGTGTCTATCAGCAAATGCTGGAGGATAAACAGGACTTCCATTCCTGCAACTGCCATACTGAGTGTTGTGATGCTTCTATCAAAAATGTGACTGGCTCTTTTAACTGTTCTGGAGCTGTAATCACTATAATTCAAGCCTTATGATTTTATCTGTTCATATATGCACATTGTAAAATATGAAGTAAAAAATTATATTATATAAACAACATTGCTTCCTCAAGTGTGTTTTCTTGATAAAGGAGAAAGTTGCCTGAAGACAAGGCACTAAGTGAGAAACTATTGTTTACATCTCAAAAGATCTCATTCTCAGGTGTACAAAGCTCATAAGAATGAACTAAATTAAATTCCCTAGTCTCTGTTGTTTGGTTATGTCTAGTTTAAAATTTGGGGCAGCATAAAGTATTGAATTGAAAATTGCTTTTACATTCCTGTTTTAAATTCCATCGCTTCTTGAATTTGAATTCCCAAAGAGTTCTTGTGGCTTTTTGTACAATTCATTTACATTTTTTTAGTTGACCAATACAAGTATATTCCCAGAAACATTAGATAATATTAATAATCAATGTTTAAAATGTCCTCCATAGAAATTAATATTAAATAAGTATGTAATTCACTATTGAGGCTGTGCTGTATCATGAATAAGTCACGGCTGAAGGGCGTTGTTAGGCACGACACAAAGTGGAGTAACCCCTTCAGCCGTGACTTACTCACGATACAGCACTAGCCTCGAGTACCTTATTGCTTTTATAAAACAGTTACCACACAATACAAATATTAAAGCCAAAAAATATGTATCTATACAACTTTCATGAAGTAAAACGACTAAAAGCCTTCCTTACGCTGGAAAAAAAATAGTCCCTGACCGTAAACGGTAACAGAAGTTAAATACATTATTTCGCCATTAGAATGCGGCGAATTTAAAAGACTTTTATATTGAAAGGACTCAAACTTGTGTATGACCAATGAATTCATGTATTGAAAAATGAACATCAATGAGAACAAACCGAGCGGCAACCTCCCTAGCTGTGTCCCAATGCGAAGGCTGCATCCTCCGAAGGCCGTATTTGAAGGCCGATTGCATCACAGCGGGGCGATGAAGGCTGTCCCAATTCAATTCTGCATCCTTCGAAGGCCGTATTCGAAGGCCGGTTGCGTCATCGCAGCGCGACGAAGGCTACCCTGATGCTGCATTCCAGTCCACTTTTAGACACGCACTTGCGAACTTCCCTAAGCACTTCTCCTCGGGGGAAATCCCTGCCGCCATTTAGAAGTTCCACTTCGTGAAGCGCGTTTCACTTCGTGAAGTGGACGAGGGAAGTTTATATGGACAGACCCTCAGTGGCAGTTCTACATTGAATTACACCCTGGGCGAGACCCCCTTCGACCCCCTTATAATATTATGAATGAAATGTGTGTTAAATGTGGAAGAAAGTCGAGGTGTGACTGACTTAGATAAACTATATATTTTTTTTTTCTGCTCGTGCCGCCGGCGCCGCCCCCCCAAAAAATGCCGCCCCGGGCGATTGCCCGGTTCGCCCGTGCTTAAAACCGCTACTGCAGACCCTAGTTCCCTCGATTTTGACCGAGGGAGCGAGTCTTCTTCCTATGTATACTTCAGGCACCTATATGTCCCACAATGCAGTACGATTGTGACGTCACCACAAATCTCTCTAATCACCACCACAACAAACAACTCTATGATATAATAATTATATATATATTTTTAATTTAAAACAACCCACACACACCTATATACATTTGGATGCTGCATTAAACAAATTCTTAAAGGGAAAAAAATGTCAATAATAAATCAACTCTATAGCTGATTCCAAGTGATCAAGGGCTTAGGACGTTCTAATTCAGCCCATCGCAGTTTCCTCCAGTAGTGGGCACTCGTGCATCATAAGCAATGATGTACATCCGAGTGAACGAGACGGTGGGAAGTTAGCGAGTGAAGGGCATGACAATTTTGGACTGGAACGCAGCCTGATACAAAAGCGACGCCAAATGCACCCTTCGTTTCCCTGTGAAAGGAAGGATACATAAATGGATCCTTAGCGGCCTATCCTACCCCATAAGTCATTGCGCGCCGGTGACGACAGCATTTTTATTTAAAAAAAATTGCGGCCGAGAGTTTGGTGGTGGACAGCAAATTCACATTTAAATGTAAGTATTATGTTTTCATTTACTCAAATAGCTAGCGAAACCACAGTTAAAAGCCACAAGTTTTTCTTTCTTATAAACTTCATCTTAACTCCTTCGTCACCATTGCGTGGCTTCATTTGTCAGGTGGTGTGAGGCAAAACTTGTGCTAATATTAGTTTAATAATTGTTTCAAGGAGCAGACAGCTCAATTTATTAAATTGCGGCCTGAAAATGACCATTTATTTATGGGGACGAAAAACTCCCCCAGCGTGGCTTGGAGGTAAGACAACAACCTATTTGTAATATTTGCACTAGTCTGTCTCACTTGTGTATTATAAGAAATATCACTCACAATATAAAGCCCACAACAATAAGAAAAGCAGTAGATAATGCAATGGGGTTTCACTTTTATGTGTTTTTGTTGTGCTCTCATGCAAGCTATGTCTACAAAGGTTTTAACCAAATTTGAATATCCAGAAATATGATTTCTTAAGTATTTTGTATGCATGTCCTGATGTGTCATATTTTGCAGTGTTAACAATGCACTAATGTTAAGATTGCACCCCTGTGTTAATATTTTTCATAAGTACCCTTTTCTACTTTTTTGGAGCAATTCTGGAGAAAATGGGTCTGTTGGGGAGGGTAACACCCATACAGGCAAAAAAAAAAAAAAAACATGGGACAACTTAAAAAAAAAAAAAAGTAAGAAAGTTAATACACACATCTTTGCTGAAATGTATTGTGTTGTTGTTGTTGTTAACAAGCCATGGTTAATTTGCTCTGCCTTAGGATTGCAAGTGTCCTGGGACAGGTGAGGGTGTGAGTGGGAAACCCACTGCTGAAACTTGGCCCTGGTTTTTCCTTATGGATGAGGTGTTGGGACAGAGGCATTGCACTAACCCCCCTGTCCTCATTGCCTCAATCCCCGAGGACACACCAGGGCCGAGTTCAGCAGTGGGTGCCTACGGTGAGGAGGAGCCAGGGGCAGCACCACCAGCACCCGCACCACCAGGAGCAGCAGCACCACAGCAGCAGCACGAAGGCGGCGAGACAGAGAGGACAAGTTTTTGGACTTGATCACAGAAGACATGCAACTACAGAGAGAGGCAGAGGCGAGGAGAGTAGGGAGAGGATGGACAGGCTGTTTTCTCTTCTTGAGAGAATGATTAAGTAAGGCCTCTCTGCTGGTGGGACATCATCTGGGATGGTCTCCAGAGAGTTTGAGTGCATATTTCCACTATCCACTAAGTTGTCTACCAACAGGTTCGCAGGGCTGAGTCAATCGATGGCCGCCATGTCACTGAGATTTTTTTTTTCATAAAGTATATTTCTTTAAACATTTTTTTTTTTTTACGTCCCATATGAAAGGGTGCATCTGAAGCGCTCGGACTGGTCTAGCCTATGGAGGAATTATTCTTGTCACCTGGCAACTGTGACAGCTGCCGATGATGAGCGGGAGTAATATTCAATATTCGGTTTTAGAATCAAATAGGATTAAAAACCTGTATGTTCATGGTCCATTTGTGTAAATAATAAAAAGAATACACTATAGCTACAAAATCAAATCAAGGTAAGATATAAGTGAACATTTGAACCTTTGAAAAAAAATTTATAATAATATATATATGTATAGGCCTATGCAAGTTTTATTTTATTTTCATATATCATTACATTATTTACGCAAGTTAACACCCAATACTTGAACAGTTTAAAGGGTAATCCGCCAATTCAGGACGCAGCCTCTGAATTGGGACGTAGCAAACCAGCTTAATTTATCTGGTCATGGTCTTGGCTAAGCCGAAAATACATGACCTGGCAGCGCCGGGGCTGAAACATCCTCACCATGTCATCCAGTAAAATAAAAAAAATAAAAATGACAATAGCCAATTCTGGCTCCATAGCTGTTAACTCAGTTATATCAATTGAATTATCAGGATAGCAGCTGTCCTCTCGCACCGTTGCTTGGTGCCTGGAGCGGTAATCGGAAACACCTGGTTGCGCAATTAGGAAATCCTACGAAGGCTACATGGTGCATCCTTCGAAGGACGCATATGCTGCATCCTTCGAAGTCTGCGGCCTTCGAAGGATGCAGCCTTCACATTGGGACACAGCTCCTGTCTCTCTCTTGAAACCAACACGGAAGTGACTTAAACTGCAATTCATCGACTGGCCGCTTGAAGCTGGATGCAAAAGGGAGTCAAATCTGTATTGCCCCCATGTTAAAATGCCCAACTTTACAGCAGAAAAAAATGTTTACAGCCTGGTGCAAAAAGTGGTTTTGGTCTATATAGCTAATTTTGCCCTTCATGACAACTGTGAGGGGGGTGAATTTTTTTATAATTCATCCATTTAAATTACATTAAACCTTAAAGTTCTGCATAATTAAGGGCATGACCACTTGAGCGACAGGTGGATTGCCACTGCTGTCACTACTAGCCGTTTGTCTGCTGTCTGTGGTCATACTAGCTCAGCTAATTCCAGCTGCTGAACTTGGCATCTCTGCCGTGTTTGTGCTTTTTTCAGGATTATTTTATACAATTTAATACACGCATTATACTTTCGCCCACGCCGTTGGATTCCGTTTTTGTCGAGTATCGAGAGAACAACCAGCACTGTTTTTCCAGTTGTTTTCCACTGTGAACATGCACTAATGGATGTCTGACAATTTCTTTGCTTTTTGGAGTTTTCAGATTTAAAAACGTCTATAGATATAGAGGCTACACTCGTTCTGTGGTACCGTTGCTCTCACAGAACAGATATATGCTTATTTAACTTTTTAGTGTTAAATAAAAAGTACCGTCAGATGAAATCCTGTAGGTGTCAGTGCTTTCTCCTCCATGCAATAAATGCACATCCTTGAATGAGCGCAGATTTCTAGCGCATTTACTTGAACTTCTTAGGTAATATCTATGGTTTGACCCATTTGAGAGGCGGGCAAAATCAAAATTTAAAATTGACTGAATAAAGCTCTCTACGAACTTGACGTGTGATGCCGCGCTGACTGACATGTATGCGTATGAATCACTATCACACACACGCTCAGAGCAATGTTGTTAGTTGCTGCATAATTCATGTTTAACTAGCAGAATAATACAGCATCACGATACACACGTCTCACTTGACGTGACGCACTGCCAAGATGGTGACGGCCGGCTCCACCCAAAAATCCTCTTCAGAAACCTATGGGTGACGTCACGGACACTACGTCCATATTTTTTACAGTCTATACTTAGAACAAACATATGTTTACGTTGCCAAGAGTGGTTGATAGGGGTGTTGTGTAGTGATTTTATCATGAATAAACCAATCAGATTGACCAATCAGAATCAAGGATTTTATAAAATATATTAATTAAGTTTAAAACCTATGGTGGAAGTTCACCCCAACATTTCCCCAAACTCATTCAAAGGGATCCAATCATCAACATATAATGAGCAGATTAAAATCAATATTTGAGTAAATTTATATTTAAAGTTAACTGATAACATGGTGGATTTATTGTGGTGCTGTTTGGCAAAATAAAAATGGTTCTTATGACCATATTCATTTTGCAACATTCCTTCCTGTGAAGAATAAATCCTGTTGAGAATAAATAGACATAATTAGTAAAAAAAAAAAAAAAAAATTTAAACTAATAAAGTGCCTTGCCTGTGTGGTGTGGTGTGTGGTGTGGTGCTCTAGGTTTAATGTGATTTAACCATCCTTGTTGATCACTGAACAGCATTCCTATTAACCAATCAGATTTTAGTGTTAGGTTTAAGATTAGGATTAGGTTTTAGGTTTAGGGCTGGGTATAGGGGCTTGAACAACATTCTTATTGACATGAACATCATTTTCTTTTGATTGTAAATCTAGATTATGGATAGATACATGACTTTGGAATTGTGTTTTGTGTGGTACTGGTCTGTTTCTGTAGGCAGAAGATTAAGTGTCCATGTGATTTAGTATGTATGGACATAAATGATTAGAAAAAAGAAAAGAAAAAAAAGGCCAGTTAGCGTCAAGGTAAAACAACCTAGAATATGTTTTTTGCCTTTTGGGAACTTTGAGATCTCTGTGATTAAGATCTTATAAATCTGTTCAAACCGGCATTTGACATTTTGTTACAGCCAGTAGCAAAAATTGTAGTTATTGACATAATCATACATTACACATTTAAGGTAATAAAATCGACATCAGAGAACTTAATTTTATTATTATTTATTATTATTATTATTGACCTAACTCATTAAATTAAAATTACAGGATATACTTCAAGTAAAATGATTAGGTCAAAGAGGTTCAGCTGAATGAACCAATGAATCTATATGATTAAACAAAGTTAATTTATACATTCAATGTGTTTGAAAGACAAAATCCTTCCAAAGACAGTAATACATGGTTAAATTGATCACTAAGTGATAATTCAATTAATAATGTGTTTGTCAGGAGTTGATAAGATATGCAATGTTGCAATGTTGAGAACACACTTCTTAAAAGTGAAAGGATTTCTGTAATCCAGTGGTCAAATGCGTTGTGGGTCTCAGGTTTCAGGGATAGACACATAGTGGATGGTCTGTGTGTGCAATTCCACAAACCTGGAAGACCTTCAGAACATAAAAGCAGTTGGATTTTTTAGAAAGGAAAATTTACGAAATTACGAAGATAAAAAAGAAATTAAAAGAATAATTTACTGCCATTGTGAGAATAACATAATCATGTAATTAATAAAAAACTAACTGTATTCTGATTACGAGTGGTATAAATGTAATATTATCTAATTACAAGTGAAGTTTTGGAATCTGGATAATCTAGATTACATGTAATCAGATTCTACCCAGCACTGGTTACGGCACATCAGAATACATCAGATGTCATGTTTTAACTGAACACAGATCCAAAGAGATTTGTGAGCTGGATTATCAGTGAATAATGAAGTTTATATATAGCAAATATTCAACTTCAAGTTCTAAATCAATCATTACAATAGCCGGGTCAAAGGTCAGGGTTACTGAGGCTGTTGGCGTCTAAACCCAGATTCTCTCAGTTCAGCAGATAGCATGTTAATGTGTGAGTGTGTGCTTGTTTTTCTACCCCGGTGGGGACTTCAACCTGAATGCACACAGACTCATGGGGTCTCGTGTCACCATGGGGACCTAAATTGAGGTCCCCAAGGTGACACGAGACCCCATGAGTCTGTGTGCATTCAGGTTGAAGTCCCCACCGGGGTAGAAAAACAAGCACACAAATCAAGCTTATAAATCATACTGAATGAGTTTTTTTGAAAATGTAAAATGCAGAAAGTTTTCTGTGATGGGTATAGGTTTAGGGGTAGGGTTAGTGTAAGGGGATAGAATATAGTTTGTACAGTAAAAACCATTACTTCTATGGAGTCCCCACAAAGATATTAAACCAGACGTGTGTGTGCGAGTGTGTTTGTGTGTGTAGTGTTACTTGTGTATGCATGTTCATGTGTCTGTGTGTTTTATTTATTTATTTATTTATTTATTTATTATTAATTGTTTACAACTCCTTATAACACAATCCCTTTTCATCCTCTCAGGGCATTTTCCAAAACCTGGTGGAGAGCTAGGCTTAAGTTGACCAATCCCTGCTCCGCTCCTCCGATCAATTTTCCAATACGGCTGAAACAGCAGCACCTCGTCCGAATTCACATGAGGAGAGATTAATCTGTGCCACCTGCTGATATAGAAACCAGGGTTGCAGGAACTTGTATTTAGTACTTTCTCCATTACATCTCTCAAAGTGTTTTTCATGATAACAGGTGGCTGTGAGATAAGAGAGACTGAAAAATAATAATTTGTTCTGAGGAACTAACAAATTGCTGGCAAGCGTAAGGGGTTATTGTTAAAAAAATGGGCTGATATTTTTAGAACATGATAAACTAGGCTGATTTAACAACACCATAACAATCTTTGACTGAAAGCATAATAACTGATCCCGCAGTAGGTCGTAGTTTTTTTATTTTTTTTATTTTTTTTATAGTTTGTGGCTGATTATTTCAGAAATCTGTCATTGTGCCCTTGAGCAAAGCTAGTTAACCTCAGGTTTGCTCCATAGGTTTGCCCCTGTAATAAATGCAGGGCGTTCTTCTATGGTGACATTGTGTGAAAGTCGTGGAAGGATTTGTACCAGTCCTATTCTGTTGTCCTCCTATCTGTACTGTATACAACCCAGGCTCATTGAAAATGCGTGAATCTGCATATATTTTAGCAAAACTGTAAATATTTATCTATGCATACAATTCACTGCAGTGTCCTGGCAATAAAACTCCAAAATTCTTTATTCCTTATCACTCAAATTGGTTACTGGGAAAAATTATCAAGAAAGACTTGTTTTTTGTGTGGTTCCTTGCACAATACTATCATGACATCCTAGAGCATGATTTTTACTAATACATTTTCACGTTTGCATCACATAACCAGCTCCATACGTATATGGCTTTTCTAATGTAGTAAACTTGCTTGGTTGCTCATCTGATACAGTGTTGCACTTGCAATGTGGAGGGCTCTGGTACGAGTCCCGTCAAACACATGTCGCGATATTCCACATAGAGCTCAAAGCATCTTAACAGGAAGCATGGTTGCTTCAGCAAATGCATTTTCTCATCTCACTTATCTTTGCTTGTTTTAACACTATCGGTTTGGTTTAAGGTAGGCTTTGTTCGACCAGTTGTTAAGCATGTGGCAAACACGGCAAGAACTTGGCTTTAAATAACCTCTGACGATGACATCATTGGAATGCGCACTCGTGAGAGGCTATAAATACTAGTGCATAAACACTAGAGACATGAATTTGTGATGTCGACTCAAGGGTCAAGAGCCCAGAGTAACATGAATATCCAAGCTTTAAAATCTGATAAATGTGTGCAGAGGGTTCCAGCCTGCCACATCACATACTTGCTGCAAGGGGGCACCTCTTTCCAAAGCCCTGGAGGATACAATGATGACCTGGTGACCTAGTGGAATGAGCCCTAACTCCTAGAGGCGAAGCTTGACCGGGCGCCTCATAGGCTAGAGCAATGGCATCCTTCACCCAGTGTAACAACCTTTGCTTGGTGGTGGTGGTGGCAGTCCCTTAACTGCTGGAGGAAGTACGATCAGGGCCAGAAATAAAGCCATCAATTTTAGGCAATTGATGCGGCAATCAAGTTAATGACCTCTCCAGATCCCTTGGGCTGGACGGCCACCTAAGCCCGTACGGGAAGTGTCTGTCGTTAGCATCTTGCGATGACAATACAAACCTAGAGTGGGACCCAAGGTGAGGAACCAGGGTCTGAGCCACATAGAAAGGGCACCTTTCCATGTGCCCTTACCAAAAACATGGATTTTAATAGGGGATTAATCCCTTATTTTGAGCCACCAGGGCATGTGAATGAGATGTCTGTTGTGATGACAACGGAACTCCTAGAGAGGGACCCAAGGTTACAAACCGGGAACTTAATTTAGAAAGGGCTCGGTGGGTGCCCTTACTATAAACATTGATTTTAGAAAGGGTATTACAGAAAGAAATCTCCTGGCATAACCTTAGATTAACAACCCTACTTGGACTACTCAATGGTCTCTTTAAATGGAATAAGGGGAAATATGGCTTCTTAGAAAGAAATGGTCCATTGAGTGCCTTGAAACAGCTCACTGGCAGAAAAAAACGTAACACACTGACCGGCTCAGATCTTTCAGCAGATCAGCCTGGTACGCCTGTAACACGTGACTCGCTGACTGAAACACCTTCCCCACCAGTGTGGATGTTGTTCTGCACGGTTTGGTGGGGAGCGCTGGCATTTTAAGTGACGATGAACTCCCAGGGGGCCTGTGAGCGTCTCTCCTACCATGGGCATCTGTGCCCTTGCACCCACAATAGTCGAATAAGTTGACGTCAAGGGCGCAAAGACACGTGAAGAATAAGGTGTCCCCTATGAATGAGTTCACTCGTCATGGAGGTCCTTGAAGAAGGGAAGAGACCATCACTGAGGCCCCTCTCCCCTGGCCAACTTCGAGCGCTTATTCCTGTCAACACCTCAAAGTAACTCCTCATGCACTTTATCATCACAGGAGGAGCGCTCAGAGGAGGCATCCGCAAATTCCATCTCCAGATCTATTTCACTATGTAAAACCTCAGAATTAAATGTAGCTAAAGAACATCTAGACAAGATAACACAGTCTGGGGTGCGTTTCACGTAACCATCATTTGCCAACTATGGTCGCAAATTCCGTCGTTATCAGCGTAGTTCAATGAGTCAGTGTTTCCCGAAACCATAGTTCTAAGGAACATTTGCAAACAGCATCGCAAAGTTGTGTGGTTGGAACGACAGCTCTCGACCTGTGGTTAGAAGCATAGTTTCATGTTTGCATGACATGTAGACTCAATAAATCCTTATCTTGAGCAAAATAAGCAAGCTGACATTCATTACAATCTGTATATTTTATTTAGAATACATACAAATGTCATTTACGTCTTTTAGTTAGTCAAGAGATTTAAAGCGTTGTTTTTTAATAGTGTGCAAACGTGCTCTACTATTAATTGCTTGATCGCTCTCATTCCTCATTTCAGGTTTTTGCAGAAATGTAGGCAGTCACATTTTCATAAGATTCATTTCCCAATATCCTTTGCCCAGACCAAGGTTATTTTCGTAAACGAAAACTGAAACTAAGACTAAAACTATTGGTCAAAAAACATTTTCGTAAACTGAAATAAAATAAAAATTTGAACATAAGTGAAAAACTAAAACTAAACGAAACTAACAACAGTTACTGAAAAACTAACTGAAACAAAATAATAATTAGTAAAAATAAATAATCGTTTTCGTAATTAATAAGCACTCATCAGAAATGGCCAAATAAGTATTTCCATCATGTCTAGACCTTATGCAAATATAACTGTACCTTAATTCCAGGTAATTTAACCATCTCATGTGAAACTAAACAAAATAACACACATAGCCTATTAGACAAGAGACCACACTGAGCAGAAAACGGAAAAAACAAATGGCATGTCCATAGCCCAGAAATAGACGTACATTTGTCAGAGTAGAAGTATACTAGATGTCTTGTCTGAATAGAACATTTGAATATGAGTATAACTATGAGTATATGATTTTAAACGATGCAATAGACAAAAAGCATAAATGGATCAATACAAGAATATTGTTTGAAAGGATTAATCATAGAAATAACCTTAAAGAATAATCATAATCATACGCATATCTTTTTCTTATACACCACGTTTAACCAGATTTCATTTTTAATGAGTATTTTTTACTTTTTAGATGCATTTGTTTGGTTCTTTGTTCATCCTCAAAAAATTATTTTATTTTTATTATTAAGAGGTTTTCACAAGAGTTAACTGTAAACTGCAAACATTAAACTTTGCTTAAATTAAATGTCTTTAACTGGAAGTGTTCTGTTAACTCTGCTAAACTATAATTACTAAAACTAAAACTAAATATATAAAAACTAAATAGAAATGCGTTCACAAAATAAAAAACTAAACTAAAACTAACAAACCATTAATGAAACTAACTAAAACTAAACGGAAATTTATAGGAAATTTGAAAATAATATTAAAATAAAAATTAATTTAAAAATGCTAAACTATAATAACCTTGGCCCAGACTAATCAGCCATGATCACATTCACCTGTATGTCTTTACCTTGTTTAGCTCACCCCATATAAGCCTAGTTTTCGCATTCATTCCCTGCAAAGTCTTGTTAGTTGTTTATACGGCATCTCTGAGCATTTTCCTCTGTTTTCCATGTTCCTGGTTTTTGATATCTGACTGTGTCCTGGTTTTCCCGTTCCTGTCTCACTCTCTGGATTTGTTTGTTTGTTTGTTTGTTTGTTTGTTTGTTTGTTTGTTTGTTTGTTTGTTTGTTTGTTTGTTTGTTTGTTTGGGCTGATTTGCTGTGCTCTGACCTCTTGCCTGTTTTCGACTATGATGGTGGATTACCCTTTCAATAAAACTGCATTTGGATCCTCAACCTTCTTGTCTCAGAGCAGTATGTGACAGATACATTCTTCAAATTTCTCAGGTTTTGTTCCATGGAAGAACATCCGAATGTCATAAGGCTTTGGAACGACATGAGGGTGCTTGCATCCTAGAATTAAAATTTTCGAGTGAACTGTCCTTAAAAAATTAGGTTGGAGCTCATTTTTCACCACAGTCGGTCCTGTAAATGCTTATCATATGTGAGTCATTTAGATCTGTTGCAACTTTTGCCTGGAAGCTTCTTTCTCTGACAGCTCTCCAAGAGGCTTCCAGCAGGTTAAATCTACAACACTGCTACCAGGGAGATCACCATGGTGACCATCACAGCGTCAGCAACAAGGTCTTTTGTAGGTGGGTTGTCAGAGTACAGTCAGCTCCTTTCAAATAGAGGCCTGAAAACCTGAAAAGTCACACCATGTTGATGGAACAAATGGACTTGCAAATGTGAAAATTTCGTTCTGGTGTGCCAGGCTGACAAGCAGCCAGAGAGTTGTATAAATAGTTTAGGCTGCAAGCACAGTCTCTCATTATAGAGAAAAAATGTAGATGAAAACTGACGAGCACATTAAGGCGATTTGCATTTATTGTGACTATCTGGTCTGGGTGGATCAGTTAACTAATGAGAAAAAGACATTTAAATTGGTTGAATTGCTCAGTTTGCAAAGAAAACTGCAGTGATTTGGTACCAACACATTAATTTTGATCAAAGAAAAAATGACCTATTTCTTCAGAAAATTGCTCCTTTGTTGCTACTGTGATTTAATTGGCCTGGTTTACAGCTCTTTAGAGTTGCCTTTTTCTTAGAGGAGTATTTATTTAGAAAAATCTTCTTATCATATTAAAGGAATAGTTTACCCAAAAATGATAATTCACATCTACTTAAAAAAAAAAAAAAAAAAAAAAAAAACATACAACACACTTTTCATACTCTCAATATTACGTTTTATTAACAAAGTTCGGAAGGAGCATGTTCAAAGGATCTACCCAATCAGTACAATTGGAGGCCTATATATAGCCATATATTAATGCTTAATAATTTAATGTACAACATAATTTGAAAAATTAGTGTGATTAGAAGAGGAATATCAGAGTCCAAGTCCTGACTGGACGAGAGGAGGAGCTGGGGATGGAGGAGGGTAATTAGATCCTGAGCAATGTGATAAAGCTTCTTATAATACTGAATGGAACTTATATAGGAATGCTCTGATAGGTGTTGGAGGGCCGAGGTGGAGTCCAGGGCTTGGAGGTTAGAGGTGGAGCTGAGGGATCCAGCTCATGACTGTGAAGCCCCAGGCGGATCTGTGCTGCAAAGGTGAACCACTGGAGAAACCAAGGAGATGAAGGGAGACAGCGGAGATGAGGCGGAGGAACTGGATGGCTTTGACTGTGAAGGAGGGAAAGGGAGGCTGGGCGGGCCATCCGTGACGAAGGAGACTTGGGGTTGGACGACGAAGGTGACTTGAAGCTAGACTTAACCAGTGATGACTTGTATGATCTGGAACTGGGCCTATCCAGTAATAGCTTGGAACTTGACTTATCCAGCAATGACTCAGGCGACTTGGAACTGTCTTGGAAGTGGTCTTATCCAGCGATGACTGAGATGACTTGGAAGTGGATAGGACCAGCTGTGAATGAAGACCAGCAAACACCTCATAATCCAGCTCATCATTTACATTTACATTTACATTTACATTTATTCATTTAGCAGATGCTTTTATCCAAAGCGACTTACAAATGAGAACAATAGAAGCAGTTAAACTGTTGGACAACAATATGCAAGTGCTATGACCCTTCTCAGTTTAATCTAACGCATTACTTGTTAATTTTATGTGCTCATCATAAAACAATTCCTCTGGAACCCAGATTATTGCATGAACCACAGCAACTGGAGTGTGGGCGAGGTTCCAATTAATGCCCCCAAACTCCATTAAAACACCCTCAACGAGAGACGCTGATGCTGGCTTACACCTGGACAGACTCCACATTGGATGAAATTAGCCTCTGGCAATTGCTCCTGCTCAATTTTCATGGTGAGCTCTGACTTGAAGTCAGTGGTGGGCATGGCTGATGGCTGGCTGGACTCTGGGTCTGGAGTGGGACTGGTGAGGTCCTCATCAGCAAGGCAGATGGTAAATAGTCGCACTGCACCAGCACCCATGCAATTTAATCGGCAAAGCTCCCTCGAGGACCATCTACGGGTAGGTATGCCTTTGACCACTTGCTAAGCCCGATGTGGTAGGAAACGCTCGATGGTGTTTTAAGCCCCCAATGGCTCCTTAGAGGCAGCTAACCCTACCCTCAACCTTAAACCTACCCATCCCCTCGCTGCCTGGAAGGCGCCGTTGGAGGCTTAAAACACCAAACACCGGTAAGAAACCCAAAGCGAGTGGTTGCGGTAGTGAGTGAGGCATGCCAGATCGAGAAATTCCCTTGTGTGACCCTTAAGGGAGCGATCCCCCTGCTCCACAGGGCTAGAAGATTAAGGAAACAAGGAACAGGTGTGTAATTACTAAGCAACAATGACAACTAATGAAGAATTAGAACAAATAGAGGCAATGAAAACAATGACTAGAAATGAAACAAGACAGAAAAACTAAACATGCCCGTGACACACAGACACTTGTCTTCTTGTTAACTAAGTAGACTTTATCAATGGCAAAATTATTGGTCATAGTTGAAAATTACAACAGCTTTGATAATGAATCTAACTTTATTAATGTTATCACTTCATAAAAATAATAGGAAGTAATGGCCTTTGCTCAGATTATGGCATCAAGTAGCCATAAACATCAGACACAGGGAGCATAAAACTGTTGTTCACAAAAATGTGCTCACATATGAATTATTCTCACTGTTCTTCCCTCTTATTAATTAGCCAACTCAGAAATGATCTGTGTCAGACTCTTATGAGACAGTGCCTATATTTATTATTACTCTGTCAAACACAGGGAGTTATATAAATTCTGTGTAGGCTATCATATGATGTTGGTGTATTAGCACTAAAGGCCTCCATTTTCTGATGACACAACTACAAACTACAAGGGCTGTTCAATGATGGGTAACTCTACAGGGATTTATTATTTATCTGGGGAGTCAAGAAGCCAATTGTGCTGCTGACTATAGCCTATTCATCACAGTCTTTCACTGCTGAGTCATTTTTTGGTTTATTGACTGGCTTGGCAATTATGTTACATTTATTTAACATTTTAGATAATTTGAGGCAGGGTTTTTGACAGAGACAATATATTTATGACAGGACTTTCTTGTAGGGATAAAAAAAAGTAATGAGATCAGGGGCCAGAAACTGACTTGCACATTTAGGACAAACTCTTAAAAATAATGGGCGTGTCAGGGTAAGGCAGGGTAGGCAGGTTTGTTCTAAAAAACTTTTTCCCAAATTTGTTTAAACTGTCTTTATATACCAATACATAATTAAAATGTAAGTACTCTGAAAAAGAGAGTATAAAAATCAAGTGTCTGTAGTATCAACAGACTAGATGGTCGCTGCAACGCCTGTGTCTTCGGACAAGATGGCCGCCGCTACGCCTGTGTCTTCGGACTAGATGGCCGCCACGCCAGAGCCCAGGACTCCCATCCTGCCACAGTCTCCTTGCCCCTCTTCCTCTCCATGGACCTGGCCATCCATCCCTCCCCTTTTTCACATCCGCTCCATATTTAGGCTATGAGCATTAATACAAAGAGGCAGGAAGAAGTACTTTAAACCAGCCTTATTATTGCAGAGATGGGGTTTCGGGCTGGGTCCGTGGGACTGTTTCTGGGGGACGAGTCTGAGGGAAGAACAGGAGACAAGGGTAAGGAGAATAAGGAAGACAAAAGGTAAAATACAAAATGAATCCCCAGAAACAGTCCATGGACCCAGCCCTAAACCCCATCTCTATAAAAAAAAAAAAAAAATACACGTATATATATATATATATATATATATATATATATATATATATATATATACTGTATATATATATATACTGTATATATATACTGTATATATATATATATATATATATATATATACTGTGTGTATATATATATATATATTATTATTATTATTATTTATTTATTTTTTATTATATATATTTTTTTTTGTCCTCACATTTTTTTATTGTGTGACACACCTGAATGAAATGCTCATTATGTGGGTCATTGTCTTCTCAGGTGTGAATCACATCATTATTCATGATCATTCACGCCCCCACGCATATTGCCTTTCCAAACAAAAAGTGTCTTACAAAATTTGAATCAATGTATTGTTTTATGTGAACGATTAGGCAGGGTGATTTTCACATTATTTTTAAGCAAAAACTCTAGGCGACAACATCCATTAGTCAAAAGTATTGTGGACACATATTTAGTATGTGTTTTGTGGTCTTATTTCAGAAACTTTCATTTTTAGATTTT
Organism: Scardinius erythrophthalmus; assembly: GCF_964197995.2. NCBI lineage: Eukaryota > Metazoa > Chordata > Actinopteri > Cypriniformes > Leuciscidae > Scardinius > Scardinius erythrophthalmus. The sequence continues at coordinate 13,583,947 of NC_138223.1, read as the reverse complement.
TCAATAACCACGCATAAACATTATTCTCTGAAAAATACAAACATGTACATACATGTTGCTCACATATTATGGTAGCCCTGTTTGTGCTAAATAGAGTGTAATGACACCTTTGCCATTAATATGTTTATGAGCAACTGAAAAAAGCACAAATGTCAGGGCATGCCAAAACATCTCAAGGACCCCAAAAACCCCTTAGACCCCAGAGGGTTAATGTGAGCAGTCTGGCATGCATTAAAGTTTTTAACTTACATTCTCTTACCTTTAAATGTGTGAAAAAGTACTATTATTATTGGTAGCTGAAAGCTTGATTAAATTAGCTAAATATTTAACAAACAATATTTTTTAATGTTACAAAATAAAACGTTTTAAATATAAATATTTAAAAAGAAATATAACTTTATGAATTAATGTTGAGCCAATTTACTGGAAGCCTGCAGAGCTGTTTGCAGAGTAAGTGCAGATTCTATATCTGCTGTGTTTATTGTCTGTCAGGCTCTCACTGTTTACATCAAAATAACTTTTCACAACCAGGTTTGACGTTAAAAGCATATTTATTTCAAACAGCCTTCAGCAAAAATGCCATTAGCAGCAAGAGGCGTGGAGAAAAGGAAGGTAAACAGCACAGTTCTTTTGAGACCTTTGTTGATGAAACACACAAATATCGTGTATGTTATAAAATCTGAAGTCCTTTCAATCAAGTAAAATGTCTGTGCCAACCATAGGCTATAATTTGACTATTCTGTCCCATTTTGTGATAGTTTACCTGAACAACATAACTGCCCTTCACATTTATCACATACTGTAAAGTCAATGTTTAGTTGGTTAGCATGAAAAGTAAGCAAAATGCACATAGCCATTCAGAAGAAGCTGTATTTTGTCATGAATTATTGTTTTTCTTTGCAAGCAACATGCAACATTCCAATCAACCTAATTCCAATTCCAATCAGATTTGAGGGACAAGTTTACTGTTTATGTCAAGTTTATGCTTACAGAAAGGGTTAGATGCTATATACATCAGCGTTATTCACCAATCATTTCCCTCTGATTTTAGGGATAACTTATGAGTTTAGGTTAAGGGGTAGGGATATGGTTAGGATAACATTTTCGGACAGGTATGTTGTCCCAAGATCAACAAAATGTGGCCATGTGTCAGTCAAGCAACTGTTATTGAAATTAATGGGAATGCTAACATATTGCTCTCTCCAGGTATTAGGTATAAGGTTTTTGTTTCTATCAAATCATGTTTCTTAATCACAATGATTTAAGTAATAATTTTAAGCTGAGATAAAAGATAAACAGAAGGGTGAATGAATTCACAGGCAAATTTTGAAGCCATTTCATTACCCCCTTTCATTTATTCATCTCTTTGTGAGCAGTATTTGAAAATTATTGTTTTCATACTTGAAAAAGATTTTAAGTGTGTTCTTCATTAAAGCAGTCGGGGATGCTGTGTAATACTGATAAAGAATTTGTGAAGTCTTTATATTTTAATGTATTTTGTCCATTTACAAAGGTACACTTTTTTATCTCAAATAAAACAGAGCGCTAGTCATGAAAAATAAAATTGTTGTTGCTCAACTGTCTTAAACAAGAAGAACAGAGGGAAAAAACACTCATTAAACACGTATGTGAATATGTGAAAGCCTAGTGTGTTTCTCTTCTCTGTATAATACATGCATGTATACATCATACTATAGGGTATTTATTCACATATAAAACAGAATTTTCCTGGGTAACACTATAATAACGTTCAGTTGTAAGGCATTTATAAGTGGTTAGTTAATGATGAACTAATCATTTACAGAACATTCATAAATGATTAGCAAGTGATATACTAACATTTTATGTATGTTTTGTAAATTCCGTTACAAGTCATTTACTAGTGATTAGTAAATGATTAATTAATTATTTACGAAACATGACTATGCATTCATAAATGATTAATAAGTGATATATTAATTATTGTATGTATATTTTGTAGATTCAGTTAGAAGTCATTTACAATTGATTAGTAAATGATTAACTAATCATATACAAATGTTTAATAAATAATGTATTTTTTGTATGTATGTAGCAATTAGATGGTGCAGAAAGTGCTGTAAATGCCTTGAATACATGTACAGATCATTTGTAACATATTTACGAGTGATGAATAGTTTACACTTTAGATTAGGGGATGCAGAAAGTGTTGTAAATCATTTATAACACATTCTGCATCCCCTAATCTAAAGTGTAAACTATTCATCACTTGTAAATGTGTTACATATACATTCGTAGATTCGATTCGTTGATCTTATGCCTTTTTGATTCTTGAAGTGGTAATCTACGAATGATGTGTAACACATTTACAAGTGATGAATAGTTTACAATTTAGATTAGGGGATGCAGAATGTGTTGTAAATCATTTATTCATGCGTTTACACATCTATAACAGGTGTTGAACACTGTAGTGTGTAGTGTAGTGTGTACTGCAGTGTAAGTGCTGACTGGTGAGAGTATAGACAGCTGTCTTCTCTGAAACACATGGAGTCTTTAACCACTGTGCAACTGATGTGAGCAAAACATTAAAAAAAAAGTAACATAATTTATTAAACATTTATGAAAAGCATAGTCATGTTTTGTAAATGATTAGTTAATTATTAACTAATCAATTGTAAATTACTTCTAACTGAATCTACAAAACATACATAAAATAATGAACATATCACTAATTAATCATTTATGAACGCATAGTCATGTTTTGTAAATGATTAGTTAATCATTAACTAATCAATTGTAAATGACTTGTAACGGAATTGACAAAACATACATAAAATCTTAGTATATCACTTGCTAATCATTTATGAATGTTCTGTAAATGATTAGTTCATCATTAACCAACCACTTATAAATGCCTTACAACTGAACGTTATTATAAAGTGTTACCAATAAATTAAACATTAAAATGAATGGTTAAACATAGAGACAATCAGTCCACTTTGACAGTTGTTTGTGCATTTCATAGGTGTACGTTTCACTGGATTTGTTGTTATGCTAATTAAAATGTCTAGAATACAAATCATTTGACCTGTGAGTCTGTTCATCTTGAAATATTTATGTACAGTCACAATTCTCTAGTGTTATAATTTGCCTCGACTGAAGTTGAAATGATATGTGTGTAATGGTGTGTGACAAATTTTGTATGACAAATTCATTTATTTTCATGTATTAACAAATGCAATGAAGTTGCATGCCAGAAAGACAATATCAAAGCAATTGCATTTTAGCACTTAATTCAGTCAAGCATCTTTTACACATATGTAGCTGCAGGCATAAACTGTGACTGTGTAACATCTGTTGTTTGCTTACAGTATGGTCAATTGTCACCTGACACCAGTAGTTTACATAGGTCTACATCAGTTGAGATGTAAGTAAAGGAATGAAGAGTATTCCTTATGTCTGCTACAGACTGTGCGATTTCGGCATTCCTATAAGATCATTATTTTTTATTTTACTTTTTTTTTTTTGATAACGTGTTGGTAGGGTTAGGTTTAGGGGTAGGGATGTGGTTAGGATTACATTTTCTGACAGGAATATTGTTCAAGGATCAACAAAAAACGTTTACCCAGGAACATATCTAACTTTGCAAAATCATGACATGGTGTTTATCACATGCAGGACACATACAAAATTTGAGGTGTTTTGTATTTGTCAAGGAATGGTATTGGGAAACATTAGACTTATTGCTAGTAGTCTTAAGCATATTCACATGTACAGACACACAGGCCACTGAAATGACCCTACAATTGGGATATAATCGTCCCTCAGAACCTCAGGGAAATTCAGGTGACTGCAACAGCTTGTGCAAAATATAAGATTGTACAAGTATGTGTCAGTCTGCTCACTAAATGAGTTTTGATGGGTTCAGGGGCCCCTCATTATAACTGATATGCTCCAGTGACACAGTCTCAGGGGACACAGCACCGGCCCTGAGCTAAAGGATGATGATAGAGGCATGTGATAACATCGGCAAGATTCACTCCACTGTCCTTATGGGAACGTAAAGCACTGCACAGTGTGACAAGTTTCCTTGAGGAAGAGAGTGACTAGCATCATTAAGGTGTGTGTATGCGTGTGTGGCCTGGTAAACCCTACATAATGGGGACAAAATTTCTATTTTTGATATACTTCAAGTGTTCGCGCTTCTTCTGAAACAAAGGACAAATGGATTAGGAGCATTCACTTTATCGTGTCCAGTGTAGACATGACGAGACTTGCGTTGCCGCAGAGTACAAAATGATTGGCACTACCATATCTTTCAAATAAAAAATGTATGTTGAGCATGTTATGTTGAAGTGTCAGCAGAGATCGTTTCAACTAGAATCTGCCCTGTGAAGGCCTCATGGACACGAGAGCCATCGACACTGATCCTCAACAAACCTGTCTCCATATCAGTTTGAATCCGATCTTCAACCAGATGGAACTGAATAATAATCTGATTGTTCCAAACCAGTCTGACTTCTGACCTATAATGCTGCCTGAATCATAATCATACACTGTTTGTTCATTGGCCAGAGGAGAACTAGCCCCCCGACCGAGGCTGGATTCTCCCAATGTTTTTTTCTCCATTCTGCCCTGATAGAGTTTTGGTTCCTTGCCACTGTCGCCATTTTCCACCTTTGTTGCCACTGGCTTGGCTTGCTTAGTTAGGGACATTAAATTTAACATTACATTTAATATTCAACAATAATATTAATCTGCCTGCATTGACACTATTATACAAGAACTGAACTGAGCTGGATGATGACATCACAGTTTACTCCAGAGCAGCTATATATATACACTCACCTAAAGGATTATTAGGAACACCTGTTCAGTTTCTCATTAATGCAATTATCTAATCAACCAATCACATGGCAGTTGCTTCAATGCATTTAGGGGTGTGGTCCTGGTCAAGACAATCTCCTGAACTCCAAACTGAATGTCAGAATGGGAAAGAAAGGTGATTTAAGCCATTTTGAGCGTGGCATGGTTGTTGGTGCCAGACGGGCCGGTCTGAGTAGTTCACAATCTGCTCAGTTACTGGGATTTTCACGCACAACCATTTCTAGGGTTTACAAAGAATGGTGTGAAAAGGAAAAAACATCCAGTATGCGGCAGTCCTGTGGGCGAAAATGCCTTGTTGATGCTAGAGGTCAGAGGAGAATGGGCCGACTGATTCAAGCTGATAGAAGAGCAACTTTGACTGAAATAACCACTCGTTACAACCGAGGTATGCAGCAAAGCATTTGTAAAGGCGATGAGTGGTACCCACCGGGTACCACTCATCTCCACTGCAAATAGGAAAAACAGGCTACAATTTGCACGAGCTCACCAGAATTAAAAAAAAAATTGAATTCTTGATATTTACACGTTATTTATGAATGCATCAACACATGTCCATATCAAAGTATGTACTGTATGAATTGCATTTTTAATTTATGTTTTAATACATGTATTTATAGACCCAGACAAAAAAAGTTTGTCGTGTCACTGACCCATATGGTTTTAATGTTCACAATAGCTCCTGAGAAGTATGTAGTGAAGCGTTAAACATATGTCTTCATTGCAATTGAACTATGTGAACCCATTTTGATAGAGTTGCCATTGCAAAACTTGATGTTCCTCTTGTGGTTTCATGTTCAGACAAATGTGTGGTAGAGTTGCATTGCATTGCACTCAAATGCATTGTTTGGAATCATTTACGTCACAGTAGGAAAACATCTTCTACACATTAGGGTGTTTTGATAAGTGAAGGATGTTGAGTATTAACTCAAGTGGTGAAGGAAGTGATGCTGGATTAACATTTGAGGGGCCATCAAAGAAACCATTTATATCCCGTTATATCTCAGCCGGCCAATTAACATGCCATGAAAAGATGTATCTCCTGTTCTCCAGCAAGCATAGAAATTTTCTCTTGCTTTTCATCGTCATGATTGATGATGCTTGAGACCATGTAATGTATCATGCAACATGGATTTAATTTTCAGCGCTCATGCCTTGGTTGAGATTTGAGTATGGGTTTTGGCTGAGTAGTTGCATAATGAATGAGTGAGCAATGAGGGATGACTTGTGTGCCACCTGTGGTCTGCTTTTATTTTGCCATCAGCTTTAACATATAGGGCCCTATCTAGCACCCAGCGCAATTGACTTTGTACACCGATGCATGTATCATTCCTATTTTGCACCCGCGCAAAGCAGACTTTTCCCTCCACAGATGCACGTCAGTAAGTTAGGAAATACACTTGCGCTCCCCAGGGCGGTTCAGCGCAAAGAGGAGGCGTGTTCCGGCGCAAACGTTCCTTCATGCTATTTTGCAGGTTTAGAAAACAATTGCACCACTAACCACTAAAGTCAGTGGCGCGTTGTGCATGTTATTCATATGCTATTTTAAGGGCGCATGCTTGGCCATAATCAATGTAGCGTGTGCACAACGCGCATACACTTTGATTCTCTCGTCTACACAGAAGCAGCAGTTTTCATTTTTGCAAATCATACATTATTACGATAGATAGATAGATAGATAGATAGATAGATAGATAGATAGATAGATAGATAGATAGATAGATAGATAGATAGACAATTTATTATAAAAGCATACTTCTAGCTTACACATTTACCCAAATTATCATACGCCTGTTTAACCGAAGTTAATTTGGGTGGGTTTCTCCATTTCATTGTAATTTCTCTCTTTTACGGCCGTGACGAGAGTGTTGCTCTCCTTGGCTGTGAACCGCTCCTGGCGCGCGCCTGGCAAATCCGCCGTTACAATAGCAATCCACTATGGAAAAAGCGCGTCTGCTCTTAAAGGGAACGTGAGATGACGCTCTGATTGGTTTATTTCACGTTACGCCCAAACCACACCTATGAATAATGAAGCTACTTCAAACCAACCCCTTTTAGATTTGCGCCGGGCGCAAGAGTCATTTATCCCGCCGGGAAAATAGCAACAGCGCCCAAGACCCGCCCACAAAGTTACTTGCGCTTTGCACTTGACACTTGCGTTTCAGATCATTAAAATAGGGCCCATTGTGAGTTAATTTAACAGCGGTGTGTTTTATCATGTAGGCATTACTGAACTGGGCTGCAATTTTCAAAAGCATTGAGAGCTAAATTGATTGTAGAGACCATTGGTGGCAATGGCTCTATGATCTACTTAGGCTTACGATGCTTTTGGGAAACACAGCCCTGATCGATAGTCCCAAATGGCTGGCTCAAGATTGGGTTAAAGAGATTCTGTGCGCAAATTGACCTTTAATAAAATACATTTCAGAGACAAAACTGAGCTAAATCTTCTAGAGAGACATTATTTCTTCTCAGAAATGTATTTTAATGGTCTGGGTTACTGCATTATTCCCTGCTGAATAACTATCACAGCCAATTCCATGATCTTTAGAGTCTAGTCGTCTCATAGCAGATGTGAGAGGAAACGTCCTGTAATTTTACTGCCCCTGACACAAACCTATGATCTCAGTCCCTCTGAAGACTGGACCTAGCACTGATATATTGTGTCCAGTCATGACCGGATGGGCATTTCTGATCACCAGCACATTAAACTCCACTTAAGCATGTGGTAGACTGTATGTCTGGCACCTTCATCCTTAGAGAGTAATTTGTTCGTCTTAAGTTGACAGTAGTTAATATTTTTATTTATCTTCATAATATTGCACGTCTTCGTTCTTCCTTTACTTTAGCTGATGCTGAAACCTTAATTCCTGCATTGATCACATCACGTCTGGATTATTGCAATGCTCTATGTCTTGGTCTGCCCAAAAAAACTTATTGCAAGATTACAGTATGTGCAAAACTAAGCAGCAAGAGTTCTCACCTCCACCAGGTGTTCTGCTCACATTACTCCTCTACTTCATGACCTTCACTGGCTACCCGTGGCATCACGTATTCACTTTAAGGTATAACTTCTAACGTTTAAGGCATTAAATGGTCTTGCACCTCCATATCTGTCTGATCTACTTTACTCTTACCGTCCTGCCCGGTCCCTTAGATCAGCTGAACTTGGTTTATTGTCCATCCCTATTTTCTGGTTGTCTACTGTAGGTGGAAGGTCTTTTAGTATTAATGCTCCTAAATTATGGAATTCACTACCCCTTACACTTTGTAATAGCTCATATGTGGCTACATTCAAGGCTCAGCTAAAAACATTGTAATGTGATTGTAATGTGTGTGCGGGTGTGTAAATGTATTGTAATGTACAATGTAAAGCGACCTTGAGCTATGGAAAGCTATGGTTTTATATAAATAAAACTTCTTCTTCTTCTTCTTCTTCTTCTTCTTCTTCTTCTTCTTCTTCTTCAAAGGAGAGGTGAGAGCACTGGTGGAAGTCTTTAGTTCTTGTCTCCCTCTCCATTGATCTGAAATGTGGAGCCATCATCTGGCCTACTGTATGTGAGAGGATGAAGGTGGTTAAAGTTGGAGTTAGATGTAGATGTATTAATTATATAGTGATTTCTGTCATGACAACTCTCAGAGTGATTGGTATGGTACTGGGTATGACAATGTTGTATGTTTGGTCTTGGCGGAATAGATCTGCTACGCTGCTGCTGCAGAGAAAGTACAGGACTTGTTACTGCCAATACATACGCGACACGCTGCTGTGAGCAAGTAAGACATGCTGCTGCTGTACAATATAGCGTACATGAATTATCCGTAGCAGATCTATACAGGTGGAGCTGGGGAAGGTAGACGGTTTCTGACAGCGTGCTGCACTGCTAAGGCAAATACTACCCAAGTATTTGAAGGTTGAGCAGCGAGCTCATTGGCTACTGATCATCTGCGCCCTATAGATAACGATGTGATTTTGAAAAGGCGAGTTAAAGGATGTGAGTTAAACGCCTATTCATCAAAGAATGCTGGAAAAATATTTTATCAGCAGCATAGTTTTTTTCAATGTTGAAAAATAATAATGTTTTTTGAGCACCAAATCAGCTAATAAGAATGGTTTCTGAAGGATCATGTGACACTGAAGACTAGAGTAATGGCTAGTGAAAATTCTATCAGGAATAAAAAATAAAATGTTTTACTCTATTTTTGATCAAATAAATGCAGCCTTGTTGAGCGTATGGGACTTACACCAAACTTTGGAATGGTAGTGTATTAAAAAAAGAAAAGAACACTGGGAGTCAACAAGAGGTGCCGCATACCAGCAAAAGCACATGTGGTGCGTTTATATGCTTATATGGCCAGATTTGTAATGGAGTTAACTAGTTAACTGAGGTTCGGGAGCGGGGTCACGCCTCAACCAATCACCTGACTTCTCAAAACCTTCCTATATCAGGCCGTCCCTTACAGTACTGTTTGTCTACGGATTCAGAGGATTCACTACGGATTCAGAGATACAGAATCAGATGACAACCTGTTCGATTTCAATTCCACCCTATATCGAGGATCATCTCTCATTATTCCGTTCACAGTCATTACCAACGCTTGCGGCCCTGCGAGCACTCAATTCCCTTTAACCTTTCTCGGCGATCCGAGAACAATACATCAGGAACGGGACTGCGGCTCGCCTTCTACTCACTCTTAAAAGCAAAGTCATCCATTTCAATCGTTCAGATAACAAAGCAAGATTATTCCAACTGTATGCATCATCCACCAAAACTTCTGTCATAACAAACTCCAAGCCTTCAACGCTTCCGGCAACTGCAAGCATGCCACTCTCCGTCACTTGTGACGTCACAAGACATTATCCTCCACAACAGCTTCAGACTGCAGTTCTAGCTCCCTCTAGCGGCATCCAAGCTGTATTTCCACCAGCACTCACTTCATCTGATCTTTCTCTAATAATTGCATCATTATTTCTTCTCAGTGCTCACAATATGCTCAGAAAACCGCACTTACTTACAGCCGTTCACAGCAATATGGCTTCTGTTTACTCTGATATTTCTGCAACAGCTAACTCTTCAGTCCAGATAACTTACCCGGTGCCCCAAGGAATTCTTCCTTGTGCTGGCCAATCTGGACTCATTAAACCTCCATTTCCATTTTCAACTGTTCTATCCTTTTCCCCCTCCATCCCCCACTCCAACCCTTCCCTCCCCCAACACCCTTACATCCTTCCATCTAGCAACATCCCATATACTTTAGCCACAGCAGCGCCACCTACTCAGCCATCTTCCGCAGTCCATCGCCGTTCTCCAGTCTCAGCAGCTACACTCACAAATTTAGCCGCCATGGCAGCAATACGGCTCCTGTTTACTCTGATATTTCTCAAACGGCCAACACTTCAGTCCAGATACCTCATCCAACAGATTTTACCACACACAGGGAAGTCTGGACTCCTTCAACCTCCATTTCAATTTTCAACCGGTCTATCTTTAAAAGAGTTTAACCTGTTATCATGCAATTCTTGAGCAGGCTCACTCTAATTTCCACTCAACACCAGTTCCTCAATCTCATAGCCAACTCACTTTTCAGAAGTTCAGACTCTCGGCTCCAGAATCTGACATTTTCGACAACTAACTTCAACTTACCCAGCAGATCAGAAATCTCACTAATGCTTTTCAAGAAGCCTTTCTTAATTGCCATGCCCCGAGCACACTTTCAGCTTACTTGTCCCACTGAAACTGTTTCAAAGGCTATCACACCACCACAAACAACTTCCACTAACCACCGACCTACTTGGCCTCTGCATCCCCTCTCTACGCTCAAGCTATTTAGAGTCCATGTTCCTGCATGCCTTTCGGCTTCCTACGATGTTCAGAATTTGCCACTACTTCCTCCGCCTTCAGTCCGTCTATCCATTCCTCTATCTTTGACATTTCTAGACACTCTCTTGACACTTTCATATTCACTCTTAGGAGAAGCAAAACAGACCAATTAGGAGTATCAAAGCCTATTTACATCTGCTCTTTCTTACTGAAACCGGAAAACCGGCTACAGATCCTGGTTCAGCAAGCACTTCTATCAAATCCTCCGTATCACCGGCAAATCTCAAGAACACCACTCAATACATATTACAATCCATCCGCATTGGAGCAGTGACCTCAGCGGCCAGACGTGGTATCTCAGATGAGATGATCTGAATCTTCACAAGCATATCGCTCTTACATCTTTAACCATCTCAATGACCTCTGTCAAGCGAAGCCTACCTCAGCTCTTCCCAGTCTTCGTAGGTCCTAATCACTTGGCCTACATTTAACTGAGATGATGTCCCCACTCTGAGTCTCCCAGCCACCAACACCAGAAGCCTAGATCAACCTGACTAACTTCCCTTTCCTCCTTCCTCTTCATTCTCTCCCTATACATCCTTTTTTTTCAATAAATAACTCTCCAACATTCATGGTTGTGGCGTGGTCCTTTCTCAAGAACTTGTTTATAATACTAGATTATAATTGTTTGGATGCATCTGGCTATCCCATGATGCGATGTGTACTTCCAGAGAGTCGTTTAGTGTACTGTCAATGGTGTTTCAGCCTTTTTCTGTAATCTCACATGAACTTATCTGTTATACCACTGAAGCTTCAAGATGATGGAAGACAAAAAGAGCAAAGTTGTCCCAGTCATGTGAACAACTACTCCCACAGGAAACCTAGTTTTCTCAGCAAGTGACTAGACTTGGCAGACCAACGTTGCATGACCACCCTGTTTGCCTGACACTTCTACAGCATGCCTGCATGTCACCACACACCAGCAAGCACCTGAGACACTTACCCCGGGCCTTTGGGATTAACCAAGTCCACAACAGTACCTTTATACCTTCATCATATATTTTTTTCCAGAATTTTGCACTGAAAACATTCCTTGGGAGGAAATCTGGATCTTTTGTTTGTGCATCATTCATCTGTCTGAGTGCATGTAAAGATGCTGTTTGGCGGCTTCAGTTTGTGTAATATAATTCCAGTCTGTCTGTCACACTCTAGAGCAATTACTAGAACAGCAAATGACAGGGTTATAAATCACCCTCAAGCCAAAGTTCAGGCACTAACAGAGAACAAGTACAGTGTTGTGTGTGTAAAGGCAATAATGACATGACAGACAGGGGGCCTGAGAGAAAATGTTCAGTACACACAATATACAGTACACACATAGTATAGGTTTAAAATGCATCTTTATTGCTGAATACAAACAGCCTTACCAGTACTTTATTACCAATATCATTTTGAAAAGAAAATACAGTCTTATTCCAGGAGACTTCTCCCATTACATTAGTTGATTGCATTTATTAATTTTTTTTTTATTAAATCTAATGCATTTATTTATTTATTTTCTCAACAACATTTGAAAAAAAGAGCAAAAGTAAATCATTGTATAAGGGCCGGTTCTCAGAGAGCGCTTTTAATTAGTGGAACAAAATTCCATGCCTGATGAAAAATCTAGAAATTGTAGAAAGTAATTAAAAAGTTAGACTGAGGATATTCAAAAACAGTATATATATATATATATATATATATATATATATATATATAAACTATCAAAAACATAGTAAGTTCTCACTTGTAGTTGATGATGTGTCATTTGTTCATGAGTTTCATTCCTCCATGCATCGCTTTGTTCTCTGCTGGCTGTAGGTAATGGATTTTACTCCCTAAATAATTAGTCATGTCATTTTCCCATTTATACGATCTGTAGAGAGCCGCAAGCTTGAATATTTCTCTGCGTTATTGATCTGAAAACATTATGAGTTCCATTTCATATCACATGTCTCTAATAACCATGCAAATGATGGAAAACAATGGTGACTGCAGTGAAATTTCACGTAAGCAGAAAGTAAGTGATGCTGCAGCATTATTCAAAAGGCTTGCATTTTGCTTCCACACTGACAGCCTTTTTTTTTTCTTGTTTTTTTTTTTTCTTTTGTCGTACTCCAGTATGAGTATAAATAACTGACAATATGTACAGGGAGAGAAAAACTGTCTAAATGTCAATTAAAGACAAAACATGGCTTTTCAGTGGTTTTGTAAGGACCACCTATTGGCCCAACGTTGGAATCAAACGGCATGTGTGAAGGCTTAATGCCTGTAGGTCATTTATGTGCACTTCTTTAAAAATCATTATATTTATTAGAATTCAGTTCCAATTGTATTGGTTTCTAGCTCCGTGCTTAATCTGACTCCAATTTCAAATGATTATTAAATTTAGACTGTGTTTCTAATTAACAGCTGATCATAAGATTAGTTGTGGTTTAATTTCGAAATTTGATTATTCTGGGTATCCCATAGGCTACTTTCAATTATTAGTTCATTAGGGATCCGATGTCACAAAGAGTCTCACGCCAGCCGGGAACGTGGATCACACGGTCACAAACTCACCAGTCTGATCTTATTCAAAGGGTGCAGGGTTAACTATTACCTTCAAGTAGGCCGCCTACTGGCTCGTACAAAAAGTGTAGTTTGTTTAATCACTTCCATACAACTTGCTAAGTCATCGATAGACAAAAATAGAAAGGTTTCAGATGACGTGCATTCTGCTTCGTGAGCCTTCCGTTTGACAGATTTGCAGAAACAGCAGACTCTACTGAGGATAAGTTTTTCCTTGTACAGACGACACCATTTTCGATCCCCATTCAAACGGATTTGCGAAAAAGACTAAAATCCCTGTATTCTGCTGCCAGGCCATTAGATGGCGATGAAACACTACATAATGCGCATGTGCATGACTTCATCGTCTTCAGAGATTCGCGCTTTTGTTGTTTACACAGAGACCGTTTTCAAAACCTTACACTTTGAAACCCGTTTCCAAACTTTTGCGTTTCGAGGCCACCAAAACGCCGTTGTCGTGTAAACGAACCGTCAAAACGCATAAAAAGTTTTACTTTTTTAGTTGAAAACAGGGTCATGTAAACAGTCCCTTAATCTACTGGTCATAATGATTTCATTAGAATGCAAAAATCAAATGTAACATTTTATTCGTCAGGTAAAAATGTATCATGCCGATTAAACAATTAGAAGCCAATTCATAAACAATAAATACATAACATCAATTGCTCAAAGATGAATCCAAGAGTTAGAGATGCATACCTGACAGCAGAGAGTAAAATCAGTTGTGTGAGTGTTGTGGGCAGGACTCAAGACACTGCGTGGGGTTTTCTGGTTACAGAATGCCACTGACTCTTTTGCCAGATTCCTTCCCGTTTGAGGGAGAGGAGCAATGATTATCAGATATCTTGAAGGGACATCACTTACAACAGAAGAACAGAATTCTCAATAACAGAATTCTCAATAACAGAATTCTCTTCTAAGTTTTCAATCTTTCTTTTAATATAAGTGACTGCTGTGAAATTGAGACCATTTTACCAATCACACATGAGATATTTAAAATGATATCAGTCAGGAAAGAATTTAAATAATGTAATGTAAAGATGTAATAAATGCAGGATATAAGAATAGCAACATGAGTGTCTGGCATCAGGGTCTTTTTTCAGTGACCTGGATCAAATGCCCCATGATGGAAAGGGGGGCTTGGGGATGTTTGTAGAGGCATTTGAGCAAATGGCTTTCTTTGATATCTTTTCTCCAGATGGTTGTATTGTTTTTTTTTTTTTTTGCTTTATAATCTGACGATGAATCTAGTGTTTGAGAATGAGAAAATTTGTAATCACTACACATAAAATGCATACATTGACATTAGAGCATTTTCATCTACTTTTGCATTTACACTTTATATTTTGGTGTTATGAAACAGACCTTCACGTCACTTAATTTTCATGGAAAATGTTGTCAAAAGCAGGAAAAGAGTAAAGTAGACTTAAAGTAAATTCCTATGTGCTTTACCAGTGGACTAGCCTACACAAAAATCCAGATACTCAGAATTAGGAATGTATCTGTTTTCTTTATAAATCAATAATTTCAAACAATTAAGTTTACAAATATAAGTTTATAAGACAGAATGTAAAAAGTATTTAATAGGCTATTAAATCAAAAGAGTAAACAACTACAAGCCAAGTATGCTAAGAATACTTAATTATACTTTTAAGTATATCTCGATCAAAAGATTAAGTACAAGTATAGGCGAAAGCACTTAGACTTTTCTGTCAGTATAACTCAAGTACACTTAGGCTAAGTGTAATTTTAAGTATATTTCTGAGACATACATAGAGTATATTTACGAGAAGGACAAAAAGTAGACTGAATATTTACTTTCTTATTTTTAGTTTAAAAGAAGTATACTAATAGCACACTTGAATAAACTTCTTTTTCATAATGCTCTTACTTCATTGGTGAGGCAAATCCACTTAAAAAGATAAAAACTTTGTTCTCGTTTTGTTGCTGCTATAGGGGTGTACAAGTGTCTGCTTTTGTATGTTGTTAGGTTTGTAATGTACAGAGTCATTGTGTTTGTCCTCCAGAGTTTTTTCAGATATTTCAAGGCTGATGTTCCTTATTTTCCATTGTTATTGCTGGCCTTATTTTTATTTTTTTTTTATTTTATTTTTAACAAAGACCCTACCCGGGAAGCCGGACGGATTTTAGAGATGTGTTCTGTAAAGGTTTGTTTTTCTGCTTTTACCCAGGTGCCACCCACATACTTGAAAGTGGGTTCTTGCAGGAGGGTTATGATGTGTGAGCTACTAGTGAAAGTAAGGCTGGCTTTGCTTCAATTCACACTTGCACATTTGATTGTGATTCACAGCATCATGTAGATGATACCCTCAGTGATTATAATTAACATGTTCATCGAGGTGATTCCCACAGCAGTTTGCAGACTATACATGATGCTTCAGTTAAGTGGTCAAATTATCCTACATTTGAGGATTAATACTACATTTTTATCTGGCATTCAAAACTTGCATTATACACTTTAAAGTGGTTAATATCCAACAACATTGTCTTACATTTGTATTCCAAACATGATCATGTGATTTGGCAAGGCAGAGTATTGGGAAACAAATAGGGAAACAAATATTTAAAGTTTTTGTTTTTAAATTAATAAAATTTAAGTAATGAGTCAATACAATCAATCTGTAGCGGTCACCAGCTGGAGTGCCCTTGAGAGCCACCAGAGAGCACTCCAAATCAGACTATTGTCATTCCCTCACAAACACATTTTCCATAACTCACTGCTCAGACTCTTCATCCATTATCACATTCACCTGTGTCTCATTTTCTTGTTTAGCTCACCCCATACAAGCCTGGTTTTCTCATTTATTATCTGTAAAGTCTTGTGTATATGTCTCACTGCATTTCTGAGTGTGCTCGTATCACGTCTCTTGGTTTTTGGATTTCTTGCCTGTTCCGTGGATTACTCTTTTGCACGTATTCCCTGCCTTGTTGTGTTTGTTTGTATGGACTGCCTGCCTGTATTTGACCTTGCCTGTACTTTGGATTACCCTGTTCAATAAATACTGCGTTTGGATCCTCAACATTCATGTCTCAGAGCAGTTCGTGACACAATTATTGTTCCAAAATGCATTTTTGTCTTACCCTGATTCACTATATGGTAAGCCTATTGTAAGTGTTTATATTACACCTAGCGGGATGGTTTTCACGAGAAATTGCATATACAGTACAGTATATGTCACTCGCCCGTCCCTGTCTCGGCATATCTGTAAGTAGAGAAAAGTAGCTCCGGCTACTTTGGCACATGTATGGTGGGGGAGTGACATTGGTTAGTTGTCACAACGAGTGAGAAAGGTTGACTTGCAGCACACTAAATCTTGAACTTCTGGGAATCACCCACTGAATAGAGTCATAGCTCATAAATAAATTGAGAATCAACAGTGGCTTGTCTTTTCAGAGATGGTGAGAACTGAGGGATTTGAAATGTTGTAAAAGCGATACAGAGATGGCATTTTTATTACTCAAAAGGTTAGTAAGGTATTTTATTGAACAAATAGAACTTAGCTCGCTAACAGAGTTCATTGGAAAGCAGTATCTGTTGTGAAGGGCCATTTCATTATGGTTGTTGTAGTCCTGTGCTGGGATTTATTTTCAAGGAAGTAACATATGGGTATAGCAGTAACGTCCTTAGCTAGTCAGCTTGAGATCCTTTCTATCTAAACTGGTGATATGACTAGTAGTTAATGTTTTATGAGCAGTAGGACAACCATATTCATTCGCAGAGCCAAAGCGCAACCAAAACAATTTTCTTCTGCAAAATGCATGGGGGCCATCATTATAACAATAACCCTTATGTTCAGGAGAAAAACAGTTAAAAGTATTGACGTATTATTTGATTTGATTCATTTAGAATAAAAAGTATTCAAAAAGATATGATTCACTGTTTTACCCCAACACTGGAGGCATGTGCTGCTGGAGATAAATATATATTTTAAACTTATTTTTAAACAGGTTTTGACTTGAAGGTGAGTAATGATGATTGTATTTAAAATCATAATAGAATTGTATTGTTTTCTGTAATTTTATCAGCATGTGGATCTTAATTAAATGGTCAAAATTGGATAACGGTGAAGTCTGCAGCAACCAACGATTTAAAATGATTCTCAAGGCCGTGACACCTATTTAACTAATTATTTGTCCAATTGACTCCCACAAGTAAGTGCTGTGTGCAGAGTTAAAGGATCTAATTAAAATCTGGAGTTGATAATGAAGTGATTTAAGGGATGCAGATGAAGTGAATCACTTGAGAATGACGTTGGTATTTAAAGTTTCATCCCCATTGACTTATAAACAAACAAAAAAAGCATTAATTTCAAGTTAAGTATACAACAATATTGGGTGTACATTGACTGACTCTTTCACACACAAAAAAAAAAAAACCTTCCCTTCTGTGTAAATCATTTGTAAAGCGATTTTAAGTAAATTGGTGCAATTCATTCAATGCCATAATTTGCGTAATGGATTTATAAACAATTTAGGCACATATTCAATCTAGTTGTTTCATTAGCTTGCGCAACAACAAATTAGTTTTCCATTAGACAAAAGATCAGATGAGTGCAAGTATTGCAGATTCTTTTTGGGTTCTTCAACTTCAAGTTATGCTATATTTATTTGACAAATACAGATGATGATGACAACATATGTTTGCATATACATGTAATATTACAATACATGATAAGAAAACCAAATGAAAAAAGTTAGAAAAAACAATTCACCTGCATCTTGATTTGGCGACTATTCTAACTGCCTCAAAAATCAAATATTGATATGCAATAAATCTTGATTGATTTGAATAATTAATCAGCATATCATGTAATTAATTGAATTATACATTTAAATCGATTAAAAGTTCTAATTCTGCACATTCTAATGCATGATTTTTGTTCAAACTGAATGAAATACCAAAACTTTAAACTGGAATGCAGCCTTGCCTCATAGTCACAGTTGCTAGTCATGAAAAGCACAATGTTTGGCGTCAATCTGAACAGCTTTTTTGCAGATTAGTTTAATTAAATGGTCTTTTCAACTGGGGAAGAATTTAAAGTCGGCATGAAATGGAAATTACAATTGTCTTCCCCTTGTTATGACATATATAAGAGTTAAAACAGCTTTTCAAACAAGAAAAAATGTAGGGCGGGACTTGAGGGAATTGATTGGATTGTTGTGGTTTGCTATTGTCATTATCTCGTGTGAGTGACTGGTTGTCCCACCTTCACAAGTAAACATGTCATTAGAGAAGAGAAGAGATGAGATGTTGCTGCTAGAGGGAGAGGAAGTTACTTTGGTCAAAGATTACGAGGGCCCATGAAAAAAATATAATAATGATGCTCACAGGTAAATCATTAATAATAAATCCTGCAATATTCCATGAAAAAAAAATAATAGTATGATAATATGTTTTCAAATTACAATTAACACTTATTTTAAAGAATCAAGGCCTTCCTCACGAAGATCAATGACATGGAAATATAAATGACTTAGTATTAAAGCAATAAAACTGAAATTAATTTTAAATGTAATAAATAAATAAAATAAAATGGGTCAGGACTCAGGGCTAATGTAAGGCCAGCATCCCGACAGCACTTGCCGGCACACTGCCAGCTAAAATCCCTTAAGGCCGAGCGATGGAGTGGAGCCCTGCATCAGATGTTGAGGAAAAAGATAATTACAACCTCTCAAAATAGAAAACCCTTAATTTTCATTTTTGACTTGGGGAAACCACACACCGATGGAGAGCGAAAAAGGAGGAGACAGAAGAAAAAAATAGTTTCAGACAGCACATGTCCTCACAGGGCAATTTTCTTGTCAGGAGCAAACCTTTCAGAGAAACATTTAGATGACATCCTGGCTGTATCATGTCATTCATTATGCAGTTGGTGTTTAAATTAAAATTTCTTTTTAAAGTAAAAGAAAACAACTACAAATTGAAGCACAGACTGCTTCCCTGCCTTTCCTGGTATAAATCATGGTTACTTTTTGAACATAGTGTTTAAGCTTCTCCTTTATTTGCCTGTTTTTATGATCTTGACCTGTTTTTAAAAGAGACGATTAACTTTACATAATCATACTTAAAGATTAAGTTGTTAATGTTGTAAAGTGGATGTTAAACTGCTTTCTCCAGTCCTAGTTTAATGTGCATAGACAACTATAACTAAACCATTTGTAGCAGAACAATCAAAACATGGCTCTGTTAGTTTGATCATCCGTTTCTCTGACCAATGAAATAAGCCTGGAAATATTCAGTGAAACCTGCAATTACATTTGATGATGCACATTTCACCTTTTCACCTGTTTTCTGTAATTAAAGCATGTTACTTTAATACCCATAATTTATCTTCACAATAAATAGTAACATAGAAAGATCACAGGTAAAATATGAATGATATCATTGTAATGCAAGCATGTTTCAAAATGTAATTTCTTACACTTCCTGTCCTTTGGTGTGTGTAACAAAGGAAAATGTCTAAGTTAGTCTCACTTAGCCAGACTCTACCGGAGCTTTCATTGGTCAAGGACCACCCAACAGGACATTTGACTGACATGTAACCAATCACAGTTTGTTTTAGGGTAGCCCTATTCTCTACCCTAAAAAATTCTAAACAGGATTGCTGAAGAGTCTGGCCTGGGAGATAGGCTAGTCGAGAAAGCGAATCTTGTCGACTTCATCTCGACCAGGTTCAGCCAGATATGGCATTCCTGAACCACTAGCGTTGACATCATCTGCCAAAGGGTCGTTGTTCGCATCTCCTGCATCAACCTTGGGTCAGAACTACCCTCGTGCAGCTCTTTGAGTGCCTTGGCCTGGTATACTTGCAGGAGGGACATGGCATGCAGGGCAGAGGCGGCCTGTTTAGCGGTGCTGTAAGAACTTAAAGGCCTTGGATAGGAGATGCGGATGACACCGCCAGGTGGCTCCACCTGTGGGATCTCCACTTACTCTTTGACCGCCCCACCATCGAGGGTAGTGAAGAGCAGAGGAGGCAGCGGAGCTGTTTCTGGCAGAAAAGGTGCGTTCCACGACTTTGTGTCCTCCGGTGCACTTCCAGGAAGAAAGGCACTGGAGCAGGATGCTGCTGTTCAGCATGCCCTGCCCAGAGAAACCAAACTTCCAGCCACAATCTTTCGGGACACGGTGTCGAGTTCCACTTGAGCCCAATTCTCGCGGTAGCCCAGGAAAGCATCGGGTCGGACTCGAGCAACGCTACTCTCCCCGAAGGGGGCAACGCAGCTGAAAAATCCTCTGCGGGATCCCCGAATGAGATGGTGGGACCTCCATGAGAAGGCCTAGCAACCACAGCAAGAAGATGGATGAGAGGAGTGAAGTGAGCAGGAGGGGGAACTCAGCAGCCCAAAGAACACTTTCTGTAATCCTCAGATCACCCTGTGTATTAACCCAAGTGGCCCTGTGCGCATCAAGGCCAGACCGGGGAATACCAGAGGGGACTCCACTTTTTCACGGTAATTTAGTCTTCATCTCAACATCGCGATGGTCATCTTTCCGCAGTGGGTGCATGACTTATCAACGAATGCCACCTCAGCGTGCTTACAGCCCAGACACGTGAGGCAGAGATCGTGACTGTCAGACGGGTCCAGGAAATGACCACATCCAGAAAACCAGGTCCGATTAAGCGAAAGCTTAATGTGAGTATATGCACGCTGCTTTACATACCCAGAAGCGGGGGAGTGGCTTGCAATGCAAATCTCACTCGCCAATGTGCATTGGCTTGTTCTGTTTCCACTTGAAGGTGATTGGGCTGTCGTCAGTCACTGATGTTAACGTCAAACGTGACTGACTGATAGGGAACTATTTTTACCCTCATTCATTCTAATTAATTTTATTACGTGAAGACAGAAGACAGAAAAGCTAGACATTTCTCTAGCTGGGGATGGGAGATGTCTTCAAATTATTAGTGTATGAAACTATGAATATGAAAGCACTCTGTGTGTAATCATTATTTCTCAGAGTTTTCTTCAAGACCTCTGGCCATCTCATCTTGATGTGTCACCATCTATGAGACTAATCTTTTCTAATAGAATAGCTAAACCCAGCCCTGTCACCCCGCTACTTCAATCTATATCAGTGGACATAAGAAATTCAGAGTGCTAATGTGGCTATTAGAAAGTCATAATCCTGAAATATGCCTCTGCACCAAACACATAAAGACACATAGACTGAAAGAAATACTTCTGTTAATCATTGCCTAAAGAAACACATTACATGCTGTTAAGATTCTTATTGAGGGGGGAGGGGGAGGGGGGAAGGAGGAAGGGGGAAGGGGGAAGGGGGCGTAATGATCTTGTTGATAACAGTATTTTGTCTTCTTTGAATTTTGTGGTAGTTATAATAGCTGGCATCAGCATGTAATTGTCAAGTGACTGCTCTCTATAGTGAGATCTAATAATAACTATACATAAGTCCTAATTCATTACTTCTGCTTAATTAGTGAATGCTTTGGAGAATTTAACATATTTGTAGTTCTCATTAATGTTTATCTATTATAAAAAAAAAATAAAAAAAAACTCCTGAAAAGTCAGCTGCAAAGTCAAAAGTTCTTAGTATAACTATAAACCAAGCAACACTGTTTGAGGTTAATTGCTGACATTCATTTCCATAGACAATTCTCTTAAGAGGCATAGACAAGCAATCATGCCTTCATTGTTTAATTTTTGTTTTCTTTTAAGCACACTGAAATACAATTATGATTTGTGCGTCTTTAGTTTTCTTGAAGTCTTTAGTTTGTAGTAATTTTGACTAATTATGCATATTTATTCCCTGATCTGAAGAATAAATGTTTTTTTTTCTTTTTTTTATTCAGTCTAAAACAGTTAATACAAACACAGACCTTAATTTAACCACACTGCATGTATACTGAATGTCCACTATATTGTTTTCATGTAACATTACACAAAGAAATATTGAAATAACCATTTGAATCAATTTAATAAATTGAACAACACAAGTATGAAAATGATAATGTTCAGTATGGGGGGATTTTTCTGTGGTTCTTTTTGCAGCTTGCATCATTAGGGGGTGGCATGTGCTTGTCTTTATGAGTGATTAATTGAATCGCTCATTCAATCTATTCAATTCGTCAGGAATTGATCAAGTCTCTGGCTGGGTCCAAAATCACATACCTTCTTGAGGTATTTATTTTGAATAAGTAATTAAAAAAGTATGTTCTATGTAGTATTAATATGAATGTAATCTGGACGTACTACATTAGCCATGTTGTCATTATCATGTGACCTATCAGCATTAGTTGTGTCGCTTCACTGCCATTCATAAATCCTCTCCTGTGGCCTCATGGGATAGTAAAGTGTCCATCGTATGCACAATTCAGAATCTTCTTCTCCTCTACTTCAGAAGTAGGTCAGGTACTTTTCGTATATACAGTGAATTCGGACATACTTCTTTTGTCACATACTGTTTATCGCCTACTATATAGTAGGGAAGTATGCTATTTTGGATGCAGCCTCTTTCTTTATCAGTGAGATAGTGAATCTTTCACTCAAATGATTAATGATCAAAAGCACTGATTCATTCAGGAACAAAACACCACTACTACTACTACTACTATGTGTTGCTCAAAGATGCGCAATGGCTTTGGCTTTGTAAAAAAAATAAATAAACATGTAAATAGCACTCTCAAATCTAAAGCAATAAATAAAAAAATAAAATAACTTTTGGAAATTTCAATTCTTTACAAATTTATTTTCCCCCTCTTATGTGATATTTAGAGACAGTTTCAACAAACCTATGTAAACGTACTTGGTTACTTACGTAACGTCTCGGTTACGGATGTAACCCTCGTTCCCTGAGTAGGGAACGGAGACGTAACGTCGGATGACGACGAATGGGGTTTCGCTTAGAAATCCTATCATCTTCGAGTATATAAAACGAGCCAATGGCAATGAAATGCCATGGGTCTGCGGAATTTGCATAGCGTAACTCCGCCCCACCCTGGGGGTATATAAGGAAGTCGTTGGCAACATGCAGATATGTCTTTGCTGAGGAGCCTAGACTGAACTCAGGCGTTCCAGCGGTACAGCGGAAGTGGCAGGGAGACGTAACGTCTCCGTTCCCTACTCAGGGAACGAGGGTTACATCCGTAACCGAGACGTTCCCTTTCGTTGTCACTCCGAGTTACGTCGGATGACGACGAATGGGGTTCCCAGTGTAATCACGCCACCTCTCGACTGTCTTCCAGTGCCCTGCGTAAGTCTGAGCTCCCTGTCGTGAGACTAGCACGGACGAAGGAGTCCTACTTAACACAGGAATACCAAGGTACACTGGGAAGCATATCCAGTGGAAATATGCAATCATGCCCAACCCGAAGGGGGGGACTTGGAATACACATATGACCCCGAAGGGCTGCATACGGAATAACACTGGGGTGTCCAGCCGCAGGTGGAATATTTCAACCCCAGGGGTGGCAAGGTAGCTTGCCAAGGGAAAGACACATGCTCAAAGTGGCTTACAGTGGAATACACATGTGGGGGTCGCCCGGAGGGGAACCATGCACATGGAGGCACCTAGCCAAGCGCGAGAGCTGCCGGTGGCATAACTCTGGCGTTGACGTCGTCAGTGCTGGAGGAGACTCAGGGCTTATCAGGCTCACCTGAGGAAAATATCGCACGTATCCCGTCCGTGGAGAGGAATGGCGAGCAAGCGAAGACACCTGAGCAGAATCACTTACCGGCTAGTTGAAGCGAGTACATGAGAAGAAACTGGCTCCACTCGGAGATTATAGAATCTCGCGAATGTGTTAGGTGTCGCCCAGCCTGCAGCTCTGCAGATGTCTGTTAGCGAGGCACCATGCGCTAGAGCCCAAGAGGATGCCACACTCCGGGTGGAGTGGGCCGTCACACCAAGGGGGCATGGTCGACCTTGCTGCTGGTATGCCAAAGCAATGGCGTCCACTATCCAGTGAGACAACCTTTGCTTGGAGAGAGCCTTTCCCTTCAGCTTCCCACCATGACAGACAAAGAGCTGGTCTGAGGTCCTGAAACACTGCGTCCTGTCTACGTAAGCACGGAGTGCGCGTACTGGACAGAGCAGTGCCAAGGCTGGGTCTGCCTCCTCCAAAGGCAGCGCTTGCAGGTTCACCACCTGGTCTCGAAAGGGTGTGGTGGGAACCTTGGGCACATATCCAGGCCGGGGTCTCAGGATCACGTGAGAGTTAGCCGGTCCGAATTCCAGGCACGCTTCGTCAACCGAAAATGCCTGCAGGTCCCCTACCCTCTTGATGGAGGCCAATGCAACCAGGAGCACTGTCTTCATTGACAGGAACTTAAGCTCCACTGATTGCAGAGGCTCGAAGGGAGCACTCTGCAGGGCAGTTAAAACCACTGAGAGGTCCCGAGAGGGTACGAGGGGAGGACGAGGAGGATTCAGTCTCCTGGCTCCCCTCAGGAACCTGACGATCAGGTCGTGCTTTCCTAAGGATTTACCATCAACTGCGTCGTGATGTGCGGCAATGGCGGCAACATACACTTTCAGGGTGGAGGGAGACAGCCTACCCTCCAACCCTTCTTGCAGGAAGGAAAGCACGACACTGATGGGGCATTTCGTGGGTTCTAGATTTTTAGAAGAACACCAGTTGACGAAGAGTTTCCACTTCAACGCATAGGCATGTCTCGTGGACAATGCTCTAGCGGAAGTGATGGTAGCCACCACCGCTGGTGGTAGGGTACTCAAACCTGCCTCATCCCGTCCAGGAGCCACACGTGGAGGTTCCAAAGATCGGGACGAGGGTGCCATAAGGTGCCCCGTCCCTGAGAAAGCAGGTCCTTCCTCAGGGGAATAGGCCAGGGAGGTGCTGTCGCGAGGAGTACTAGTTCTAAGAACAAGGTGCGGTTGGGCCAATACGGGGCAACCAAAATTACCTGCTCCTCGTCCTCCCTGATCTTGCGCAAGGTCTGCGCAAGAAGGCTCACTGGGGGAAACGCATACTTGCGGAGGCCCCGCGGCCAGCTGTGCGCCAGTGCATCCGTGCCGAGCGTGCCCTCGGTCAGGGAATAATACAGGTCGCAGTGGGACGAGTCGTGGGAGGCAAACAGGTCTACCTTTGCGTCCCCGAACTGATCCCAAATCAGCTGAACCGTCTGGGGATGGAGTCGCCAATCTCCAGCGAGAGGCCGAAGCCGAGACAGCTCGTCGGCCGCCTGGTTCAGGTCTCCCGGGATATAAATGGCACGAAGCGACCTCAGATGCTTCTGACTCCATATGAGGAGGTGGCGGGCGAGTTGTGACATACGGCGGGAGCGCAGACCACCTTGACGGTTGATGTACGCTACAGTCGCGGTATTGTCCGATCGGACCAGTACGTGTTGACCCCTGAGCAACGCATGGAAGCGGTGCAGGGCAAGACGTACAGCCAACAACTCGAGGCAATTGACATGCCAAAGGCGCTGGGGTCCTGTCCAGGAGCTTGCGGCAGCATGTCCATTGCACATGGCGCCCCAGCCCGTGGTGGAGGCATCTGTTGTCACAACAACATGCCTGGACACTCGTTCCAAGGGCACTCCGGCCCGAAGAAAACTGAGGTTCGACCACGGGGTGAAGGTCTGACGGCAGGTCGGAGTCACTGGAACTCGGAGCGTGCCGTGGTGCCATGCCCACCTCGGGACTCGATCGCGAAGCCAAAGCTGAAGTGGTCTCATATGAAGCAACCCGAGCGGCGTAACAGCCGCTGCGGATGCCATATGCCCCAGGAGCCTCTGAAATAGTTTCAGTGGGACCACACTCTTGCCCTCGAACTGACGAAGGCAAGTCAGCAGTGATTGCGCGCGCTCGCTCGTAAGCTGCGCTCACATGGCGACCGAGTCGATCTCCATACCGAGAAAAGAGATCCTCTGCACGGGGCAGAGTTTGCTCTTCTCCCAGTTGACCCGAAGGCCCAGACGAGCTAGGTGCCGGAGCACAAGGTCCCTGTGTTCGCAAACCTGGTCTCGAGAGTGAGCTAGGATTAGCCAGTCATCGAGATAGTTCAGGATGCGAACCCCGTGTTCCCGAAGGGGAACAAGGGCTGCCTCGACGACCTTCGTAAAGACGCAAGGAGACAGGGCTAGCCCGAAAGGGAGAACCGCGTACTGGTATGCCTGCCCCTCGAAAGCAAACCGTAGAAACGGTCTGTGTCGAGGAAGAATGGAGACATGAAAGTAGGCGTCCTTCAGGTCGATCGCTGCAAACCAATCCTGCGGCCGTATGCACTCGAAAATGCGCTTGGCCGTGAGCATCTTGAACGGCATTCTGTGAAGGGAGCGGTTCAAGACGCGCAAGTCGAGGATTGGCGTAACCCACCGGATTTATTTGGTACAATGAAGTAAGGGCTGTAAAAGCCGGACCTCATTTCGGCTGGAGGGACAGTCTCGATCCCACCCTTCGCCAGTAAGGTAGCGACCTCCGCTCTCATAACCGGGGCATTGCCTCCGACCATAGTGAAGCGGACTCCCCTGAAGCGGGGAGGAGACCGCGCGAACTGAATCGCGTAGCCGAGCCTGATGGTCCTCGCGACCCAGCGGGACAGCCTGGGAAGCTCTAACCAGGCTTCCAGGAACTGTACCAGCGGGGTCATACGGACCACAGACGTACCCTCGGTGGTGCAGCGAGGCGGAATGACTGGCCCAGGCGTGGGTGGCATAGCGGCCCGGTGCGGGGGCACGGTCATTAGCCGCGTCCTGCCAGAGGAGGCCAGGGGAGGACCAGCGTCCCACTGGGGCATGCTCTGGCAGGGAGCTGGCGACAGAGGGGGACGAGAGTGGCGAGGCTCGTGAGCGGCGCGCACTGTCATCCGGACACTCTGTGTGCTCAGAGATGGGGAAGTGAGTTCTTTCTTTGACCACAAAAGGGTGCTGCCCGTCGTGGGACGAGCAGCGGGGTGGGAAAAACCAAGGATTCTCCCCCGGCCCTCCACCGGGGGAAGGAGCGGCCCTGCTACCGGCTCCTGGGAAGAACTCAACGCCATCTCTGAGCAGCCCGTCTCAGGAGCGCCGCTTGGCCTGGCGTTTAGCGGGGCACGGGGCGGGAGAGGGCTGTGGCGCCTTCCTACGGCATCCTCCACGACGCGACCCAGATGGAGGCTGCTGCTGGGGCCGTGCGGGAGGGGTGGGAGCCGTAGAAGGGCGCCCTCGTCGGCGAGCAGACTGAGGCAACTGTGCCGAAGGCTGGGTGGAGGCAGCAGCTGGCCGTCGGGGCAGGACATGTCTGAGAGCCTCAGTCTGCTTCTGGGCGGTCGAGAACTGCTGGGCAAAGTCCTCAACCGCACCGCCGAAGAGGCCAGCCTGGGATATGGGAGTGTCGAGGAACCGGGTCCGCTCGGCCTCACGCATATCGGCCAGGTTGAGCCACAGATGTCTCTCCTGGACCACGCAAGTGGACATCACCTGACCCAGGGAGCGTGCAGTCACCTTCGTCGCTCGGAGAGCAAGGTCGGTGGCGGCACGCAGCTCATCAAAGAGCGCTGGGTCAGTCCTCCCCTCGTGCATGTCACGCAACATCTGGGCCTGGTAGACCTGGAGTGTCGCCATGGCATGCAGTGAGGAGGCCGCCAGCCCCGCAGCTCTATAGGCCTTCGCCACAAGCGTGGAAGAGAACCTACAGGCTTTGGAGGGGTGCTTTGGGTCCCCACGGGAAGAAGCACTCTGAGGACACAGCTGCATCGCAACAGAGCGTTCAACCTGGGGAACCCCAGTGTACCCTTTGGCGGCCGCCTGATCGAGAGGAGGCAGGGCGGAGGAGGTCGCCGAGCGATCACGAGAAGACAATGGTGCTTCCAGGACCTCGTGACCTCCTCATGCACGTCCGGGAAGAAAGGCATTGGGGACGCGCGCTGACGGGGATCAGCGGTGGCACCCAAAAACCAATCGTCCAGCCACGAGCGCACCGGACCAGGTGGCGGGGACCACTCAAGCCCAATGGCCGCGGCTGCCCGGGAAAGCATGGCAGTCATCACGGGATCAGACTCGGGCAATGCTGGCACACCCGAAGGTGGCAGCACAGCCAAATCCTCACTTCCCAAGGACTCTTGCCCACCCTGTGATGCAGCGATCGACATCGAATCTTCCTCTGGAGCGCCAAATGAGATCCGTGGCAAGTCAGAGGACTGCACTGCGGGCTCATTTGGACCACTCGCGGGTTGCACGGCACTAGAGGACGGTGTGGAGCATGGAATAGTCGGCGCTTTGTCCCACACCGTAACCCTCAGGTCACCCTGGCCGCCAGCCGAAGTACTAGCTCTCGCGGAGCCCGTAGATCGGGGTGCGGATGAGGGGACTCTACCATGAAGGTCATTGAGTCTCGACCGTAAACGTGCGATGGGCATGTTCCCGCAATGGGAACATGACTCATCCACAAACGCTGCATTAGCGTGCTCTAAGCCCAGACACACAAGACAGCGATTGTGCCCATCAGAGTCAGAAACAAATAGACCGCAACCAGAAGTGCACGGGCGAGGCATCTTTAAAAAGACGTGCCGCGTGCAAGCTCTTTTAGAAAGGAGATTTCTCCACAAATGTTGAAGCGACCAGGGAGAGAACACACAAACACTGGCAAATCACTGCACAGATAAGCAGGGAATGTGCACTCGCTGGAACTCGCTGTCACACCAACACTTGGAGAGAGGCTCGTCTCGAAGAGAAGTGAAGAGATGAATCTCAGGATTGGCTGTGGAGTGAAGTACATCAACTTGGCTCCGAAGCGAAAACATATCTGCATGTTGCCAGCGACTTCCTTATATACCCCCAGGGTGGGGCGGAGTTACGCTATGCAAATTCCGCAGACCCATGGCATTTCATTGCCATTGGCTCGTTTATATACTCGAAGATGATAGAATTTCTAAGCGAAACCCCATTCGTCGTCATCCGACGTAACCGGAGTGACAACGAAAGGGAACCTCGGTTCCCTTAGAGATAAGGGAATGAGTACTGAATTGCAAACGCTGCGGGAAAACTCCTTTTCTCGAGAATATTGAAGCCTTTATTTTAAAACGCATTGCAGCTGCACAGCGAGAGCATCATAGCTCGTCTGAGCGAGCTGATTGACAGTGCTACGGTGTAGCGACAATGGCATCTGCTTTTCAAATTAAGGAATCATGTGACGTCAAAACCCATCGTCAAATGTCCTCGATGGTTAATAATTTCCTCGATGGTTAATAATTTCCCCAGAGGGACAATTGAGCCATAAAAGAGGACCCTGTTTTAAGAATCCCTTGTAAACCCCCCATTTCAGCATGGACTCCCTGTGACTTTACAACCTCATGACCCACACACACACACACACACACCCACACACACAAAACCTCCTTTGAGTACAATTTCATGTAGAAATATGGCTCTTGAGTGTATACCTTCCGATATGTATGTGTGTGATTAGCTTTGCTTTATAATAGAGGTGTGGGTTGCTAAGAGTAAAATCTTTAATTCTAAATGTTCACTGAAAGAAGTTCCTCAATAGTGTCTTGTGGTAACCCTACCTCAGACCATAAAACTTTACGTTCGTAAGACATTCCAGAACACACACTCTGGACTTTGAAACAGATATTTCCCCCACATATCAAGTCACTAAATGTTGATATGTATTCCTATGTTTCTCAAAGTGTCGTCGTTTGCCATAACGGAAACACTGACAATTTTATTGTGTGTTTAATCAAGCTTTATTTGTGTGTAATGATGCATATGAACGTAATGTTATGTGTGTCCAATATCTACCTGTAATTCTTGGTATCTGTCTGACCGTCCTGTGTTAATTCAACCAGTCCCGCACATAGTATTACCGTAAGATGTATTATTCTGTATGTATAATCTTAAGAGGAAATATTAATTATTTCGCTCAGAAGACATATGGTCAAGGGGGGCGTGTTTTTCTTCACACAAAGAAGACATCTTCCCGCTACAGATCAGAAGTGTTGATTCGCTCTGTCACAAAACAGGGCGTAAAACAGATGTCTGTTAAAAGGACGAGACCCCCACTCTTCACTCTCTTCTCTCTTCGATCGCTCTGACCTCCTCTCTTCTTCCCGGATCTCTTCTCTTCTCCGGTCGCTCTCATCCCTGACCTCTCACCCTTCCTCCTCTTCTCCCCGGCGCAGCGCTTCTCCAAGGATCATCTGAAGAAGGCCTTAGTCTTCTCTATCGAGCGAGCACATGTCCGAGTCGTAGCTGCGTCCCTTGCAACCAAGACTTTCAACCTCTCCCGTCCCGGGAGACGCACCTGACTTTCTGGGTAATATTACATCAAGTGAGCCTTTTTAAACTTCGCGGCACTGGAAGACGCAGCGGAAAACAGGACACCACTCTCGCTTCCTGCCTCAGCATCACTCGGAAGAGCACAGAATTCTGCAAGTACATTATCTGATAAAAGCTTTCCAGGTGTCTCGTGAACCTAGGTTTCTGTATGTAATAATTACTAGCTTTTCCCTTCTCTCTATTTCTTCCTTTCTTTCATTTCATTCTGATCACTTATGTTATTGTTTGGTTATATGTTTGTTTGTTTATTGTTTGCATTTTTTTTACGTACGTTTATATTCGTAGCTCATATAATCTCTAGTTTTGCATTTATTAAAATTCATAAATACTTTTCACTGTCTCCGTGTTTGCAAAATCCACCTTATAAGTCAATGAATCTAAAAGATCTAAGCTACAAGCTCGATATTAGACTACATTCAGTAGTTTTAATTCATAAACTGAGAAAGTTTGATGTCCGTGGCCAGGACATAAACCCTCTCGAAGTTTGTGAATACCTCTTCTTGACTGTAATGATTTTACATTTGTTTCGCTGGACGAATTAAATGTTGGTCAGACCAGTTACAGAACAAGGTAATCTCGATAATTGATAAAATAAATGTACATGCGACTTATGAATTATGACCATGAGTCATAAATATTAATATTCCCAAGATTCCTCATATTCTTGAGCTAATTCATATTTACCCAGAGTCGTAAACGCTACAGTTTGGTGGAAGAAAGCTTGGCAGTTTCAAACTTTATCTGGTGGAACAAATTCAGTTTCAGTTGAATGTGTATTATTGGTTTAGTAATTGTAGGCTACACGCGCGTTTTGAATTGTGAGGTAAGTCGCTATAAAGCGAACTCACTCAGCTGACGTTAGGCACAAAGCCAGCTCAGCTCTTCAAATTAACAGTTTCAAAAATGTCTAAGCATTTTTAATCACTGTTAAGTGCTAAAACTGCAGTTCATGATATTACAGTGTCCCTGTAAAGACGAAGCAAAACTCTTTGCAGTGGGTACATGTAATATGATTTAAACCGACTAAATGAAGACGAAGGATCTCTTTTAGGACGAAGACGTAAATCTGGCCTGAGCAGTGACTCAGTTTTTCAGTCGTAATAGGCCTTATTATATACAATACGTTAACGATAAGCTCCTGGTCAGAAATTGGCCTCGCGAACCAATTTCGTAAACCTACGCATTATCATAAAGTGCTATTTTGATTAATGTTTATGGGAGGTGAACAGAAGAATAATTCCTGTTCATAGCTGTAGTAGTAAAACAGAAGATAATGCCTGTTTGCTCACAGTTTCTATTAATTAAAACAGAAGTCCTAATTCCTGTTTTTATTGTAAACCGTTTCATATATAATGTGTAATTGGAGACCAGTTTTATGAATTAAAACAGATGATAATCCCTGTCCTCATTCTAAACCGTCTCATGTATAATGTGTAATTTAATAAGATGTGTAATCCCTGTTAGTCACGTTATTAAACTCGTGTAATTTTTCCGCATGCAACAGAGCGCAAAAACTCGTGATCCCACAGAAAAAAAATCTGCTGAATCACGCCACTGACCGACACTAGAGGGCAGCCTCTAGGTGTGTGGCAGTTCTCAAATCACGCGCCCCCACCGACGTCATCCTGCTTGAGCGTCGCCTCCCACTGACGTCAGCCTGCGCGAGCACAATTACGCCCTCTGGTGGCGTTCTCAGATAATACCTGCTTTCAATTTCTTTTTCTCTCTCTGCATTCATTTTCTCTCTCAAATACTTAACTGCATTCAAAGCTTAGCTTATGCTGATATTATTTGGAGTTAGACATTTCTTTTTTTTTCTTCCTGTTTTTGACTGTCACACTTTAAGTGAAGTTCGAAAAAAAAAAACTTTTTCGAATTAAAGCTTAGACTTGATTCACTCAGTTATCGATAGTCCACCCAGTCCTAGTCTGCATGGAAGTGCTTTATTGCTACCCTTTTCGTTTGATTATTTTTATAAGCAATACTAATAACTTCAGTGTTATTGTAAGGATTATAGGAAGTCATTCTGAATTTCAGTTTAATTAATTGTAGTATTGATACATCACTGTCATCATTCTAATTTTCTTTCCTTCCTTATTTTTATTATTTTGGACCTCTCCTTGCACGCTTAGTTGAATTTCAATTCAAACTAGTTTAAATTTTGATTTAAAATTGTGTCTAATCCACCAGGTAGACCACTGAGAGGACATACACCCCTCACCCAGTCCCGCAGTCCGCTGGCACACTCTCGAAACATGGCTGAGAGAGATGACGGCGAACATCCTACCCCAGGACGCCGCTGACCCTCAGGACCTGGACCAGTTTGAGACCTACGATCCAGCCCAGAAGTACGAGCACGAGCAGCTGGCCAAAATCTTCGGAAAACTCGCACTCAACCTCGTCATCAAGGCCCGGGCCAGCGAAAGGACCAACCTCGATCTGGAACAGAAGGCAGCCGCACTACAGCTCCAGGCCACAGAGGCCCTGGAGGACCGAGCACACACACAGGGCCGTCTAGACCAGCTACTCTTCCTGAACGAGGAAGAGGATGAGACGGACACAACGCTACAACAGGAAGTTGAAAGACTTCAAAATGCCCTAGACGATCTTCATCGGCACACAGACCAAAGACAGCAGTCGGAGGAACTCACCCGGAAGGAACTCAACGAAAGGCTCCAACAGGCTGGAGCTCTCCTTGAGAGAGCAGAGACTAAAATCCATCAGCTTGCTCAGCAGAGACACGAGCTCCAAGATGAACTTGACACTGTTCGTGCAGAACTAAAACATGCTTACAGATTGCAGAGTGGCTGGAACAGAGAAACACACCTCACAGGGTTTCTCCCGGCCAGCCACCCCAACCCTGTCAGCCAAAATCCAAAAGCTGAAGGGGGCGGAGCTGTAAAGGGTCAGAATCCTCTCCAGACGGATTGGGCCCCCAGCAACAGCTCTCCTCCCAAAAGCCTTGACAAGCTGGCCAGACACATTCCTACGTTTGCCGGAGACTGCAGTGTTCATTCGTACCTTCAAGACATTGATTTTCACCTGCAAACTGTCGCTAACGTGACAGCTTGGGACAAGTTGTACTTGTTACGAATCATCGCAAATAGAAAAGTGCATAGTTTTCTGGATCGACAACCAGAGGCGGTCAAAGCAGATTACAAGCAACTGCGACAAGCTTTGATCCGTGAATTCTCTGACCCAGAATCAGACCAAGGGTTTATCAAGGCCTTTGACGTCAAACAGGCCCGACTTGAACACCCACACTCCTACTATGACCGACTCCGACAAACGTACTTCGGAGCAACCAACACTCCACATTTGGAAGAAGATGTAACCTTTAGAACTTTGTTTATGCGAAATCTACATAGCACTGTGAGTAAACATCTTGATGTGATCGTCTGCCCACGAACCATGTCTACTCGAAGACTCAGAGACTTAGCCCACAAGGCTTACACCAAGCAAAGGGCTATGGATGAAAAGACTGTCGAAACACACACCATTTACTCCGTCTCTGAGCACTGCTCAGAGCCAGACAGCAGGTGGCAGCATGACTGTGACGGTGCTCCTCCAAAGCGTCGGACCGAGCGCTCAGAAAGATTCTGGAACCTGCATCATCCGCCGTCCAGAACTCCAAGCCCAGACCGTCGAACCTGTAGCCACTCTCCCCAGGACACTGGTGAGCCAGAGTCTTCTTACACAACAGATGAAGACAGTGCAGCCGCGTCTGACACCGACACAGAAAACGAACACTGACACCTGCTGCTTCAAGGTCATCTCTGACCTGCAGCGGAGTAACCAGACCAATGTCTGCGCCACATACATACCACCATCACGATTGCAGTGACTACACAGCACAAACAAACTTTACCAACTACACTGCACGCCTCAGAGCCGTTACGCCACCTCCGCTGTGTACAAAGAAAAGGTCATGCGGGCCTCTGATGAACAGACCTTTCCTATGCCACCAATGACGCCTCATGTGTTGAACACCGCAGCACAAAAGCCACGCATGGCACATCAAAGCATGTGGCATACCAACCTCAGCGAAGCAACAAGACTGTCCTAACCAACCAAGGACATCCATCGCTGAAATTTTTCCTCCCTTTCTCTCTCTCTCCCTTTTTCCTCTAACAGGATGCTGTGGTGGTTCGCGAGAAAGCAGCCACAATCGGACATCACCAGGTCCGGCATCCGGCATCGCATTAAGAGAGAACACCCCCGACTCCTGATCACCAATGCAGGACTCACACTCAGGAAGTCTAACACTGTGAGGGGGGGTCCCACACCATCGACCCCCTCAACCTCACTTGAGCTGAGTCATCAGCCTAGCAACCACCTGCTATTTGATCGTCATGATCCACCTGCCATCCATTGTGCCTATTTGTTGTTCGATGAAGTCCATCTCCAAGTCTTCATCTAACAACAGGGGGGATTATGTAGCGACAATGCCATCTGCTTTTCAAATTAAGGAATCATGTGACGTCAAAACCCATCGTCAAATGTCCTCGATGGTTAATAATTTCCTCGATGGTTAATAATTTCCCCAGAGGGACAATTGAGCCATAAAAGAGGACCCTGTTTTAAGAATCCCTTGTAAAACCCCCCATTTCAGCATGGACTCCCTGTGACTTTACAACCTCATGACCCACACACACACACACACACACACACACCCCCACACACACAAAACCTCCTTTGAGTACAATTTCATGTAGAAATATGGCTCTTGAGTGTTTACCTTCCGATATGTATGTGTGTGATTAGCTTTGCTTTATAATAGAGGTGTGGGTTGCTAAGAGTAAAATCTTTAATTCTAAATGTTCACTGAAAGAAGTTCCTCAATAGTGTCTTGTGGTAACCCTACCTCAGACCATAAAACTTTACGTTCGTAAGACATTCCAGAACACACACTCTGGACTTTGAAACAGATATTTCCCCCACATAACAAGTCACTAAATGTTGATATGTATTCCTATGTTTCTCAAAGTGTCGTCGTTTGCCATAACGGAAACACTGACAATTTTATTGTGTGTTTAATCAAGCTTTATTTGTGTGTAATGATGCATATGAACGTAATGTTATGTGTGTCCAATATCTACCTGTAATTCTTGGTATCTGTCTGACCGTCCTGTGTTAATTCAACCAGTCCCGCACATAGTATTACCGTAAGATGTATTATTCTGTATGTATAATCTTAAGAGGAAATATTAATTATTTCGCTCAGAAGACATATGGTCAAGGGGGGCGTGATTTTCTTCACACAAAGAAGACATCTTCCCGCTACAGATCAGAAGTGTTGATTCGCTCTGTCACAAAACAGGGCGTAAAACAGATGTCTGTTAAAAGGACGAGACCCCCACTCTTCACTCTCTTCTCTCTTCGATTGCTCTGACCTCCTCTCTTCTTCCCGGATCTCTTCTCTTCTCCGGTCGCTCTCATCCCTGACCTCTCACCCCTCCTCCTCTTCTCCCCGGCGCAGCGCTTCTCCAAGGATCATCTGAAGAAGGCCTTAGTCTTCTCTATCGAGCGAGCACATGTCCGAGTCGTAGCTGCGTCCCTTGCAACCAAGACTTTCAACCTCTCCCGTCCCGGGAGAGGTTGAGAGGCACCTGACTTTCTCGGTAATATTACATCAAGTGAGCCTTTTTAAACTTCGCGGCACTGGAAGACGCAGCGGAAAACAGGACACCACTCTCGCTTCCTGCCTCAGCATCACTCGGAAGAGCACAGAATTCTGCAAGTACATTATCTGATAAAAGCTTTCCAGGTGTCTCGTGAACCTAGGTTTCTGTATGTAATAATTACTAGCTTTTCCCTTCTCTCTATTTCTTCCTTTCTTTCATTTCATTCTGATCACTTATGTTATTGTTTGGTTATATGTTTGTTTGTTTATTGTTTGCATTTTTTTACGTACGTTTATATTCGTAGCTCATATAATCTCTAGTTTTGCATTTATTAAAATTCATAAATACTTTTCACTGTCTCCGTGTTTGCAAAATCCACCTTATAAGTCAATGAATCTAAAAGATCTAAGCTACAAGCTCGATATTAGACTACATTCAGTAGTTTTAATTCATAAACTGAGAAAGTTTGATGTCCGTGGCCAGGACATAAACTCTCTCGAAGTTTGTGAATACCTCTTCTTGACTGTAATGATTTTACATTTGTTTCGCTGGACGAATTAAATGTTGGTCAGACCAGTTACAGAACAAGGTAATCTCGATAATTGATAAAATAAATGTACATGCGACTTATGAATTTAGACCATGAGTCATAAATATTAATATTCCCAAGATTCCCCATATTCTTGAGCTAATTCATATTTACCCAGAGTCGTAAACGCTACAACGGCAACTGCACAAACCTATGGCAAGTCAGCAGAGGCGTGCAATCCAATGGGAGCGCTTGGCGCCTTTCCAGCCTCGAGTGCGCCAAAATGAGCATGGCTGAAGAGTATAAATTCAGAGAGAACTCGCCATATGACAGGTTTAAATCGACTGAAGCAAGTTACGCCAGTACGCCAGATATGGGAGGAAGGTTTTTAGGGCTAGAAAAACTGCTCTCATCTCGAGGCAGTTGATGTGTAAGCACTTCAGAGAGGCAGACCTGCCCTCGCACAGGGCTCCCCAAACAGAGTTGGAAGCGTCTGTTGAGATGACCCTCCTCTCTGAAACCAGACACATGCTCACACCCTGCTGGTACCAGCTGGTGTCTTTCCAGGGGTCCAGGGCTCTGATACAGCGCTGGTCCACCCTAATGTTTACAAGGCCCGAACGCCACGCATGGGCTGGTACTTGAGGCGTTAGCCACAGCTGAAGAGGTCGCATCCGCAGTAGGTCTAGTTGGAGTACTGAAGATGTAAGGCCTAAGACCCTCTGAAACGATCGGAGGGGTACACTGGAGCCCTCTTTGAATGACGCGGCGAGCCGCTGAATTTATAGAGCTCGGTCCAGCGTGGGCCATGCTATAGATCCGAGTCCACCTTTGTCGAGTCCGAGTCAAGTCCAAGTCCTTACCAATCAAGTCCGAGTCCAAGTCCGAGTCCAAATGGGCAAGTCCAGTCGGACTTGAGTCCGAGTCCTTAACATCCGAGTCCGAGTCGAGTCCGGCCGAGTCCACAAAGATTTCAATGATTTGAAATTGACCCTTCACAAAGACTCTAAGACCCTCTTAGTTACTGTTGCTACGTCTGACAAGCCATTCTGCTCTCACTCCACCCATCATGTTCTCACACAGTGAAAAATTTATTGCGGAGCAAAGAGGATACTGACAATCCGCCAACAGACAAGACAGAGCAGGTTCCTTTTGGTATGAAATAAAGTCTCAGCTTTAAAATTTAGTAATTTTTGTGTAAATCAAACTGTGATGATGGGCTAGGTTAATTACATCATCACTAGAGTATCAATCTAATGCTATTCTGAATTTACTTGGCATGTTGAGTTCAGAAATAAGTTATTGTATATTGTGTGTTGACAATGTATATGAGGAGGGACAGTACCAACATCAAGTGGGCAATGTGTTAGTGTTGAAAGATAATAGTCATTGTTTGCTTTAAATTATTTCTTTATTGTGTGAGTTTTTATATTTTATAGCACATGTTAGATCTTTCCTGTTTGATCCAATGTTTTGGTGGTGGGTTCGGGTAGTGCGCATATCCGGAATGTACCATTTTTCAAAATGGAGGGAAACATGAGTGCTATGAGGTGTTAATGTTTAATGTAAGTTTTTTGTGGTATGCATGTTTGTATGGTGATTACTATATGTCAGAAGTGAGTTCATGAACTGTAGTTATGTTATTTATGTATTAATGTTAGCTGTGGAAGTTTGTGATGAGTGTTACAGGAAAAAGGTTCTACCCCATGATAATGGTTTGTCCCAATAGAGTTTGGGCGGGAAAACTGACTATTTAAACAATGGATTGAGCAGGTTGAAGGGGGGTTGTTGCATCCTGTGAAAGCTATGCAAATCATTGAACATGTTTGAGGTGAGACATGCTGTCAATTTTTGTGGATGCACCACTACTGATGGCCAAATGAAGCGTTTCGAAGCATTATTGCTTTCTGATACAATTGTGTCGAAAATGGTTCATTACTCGAAGCTTCATTCAGATAGAAATTGCAGCACCATCTCCTGGTGAAGTAAATGTAATGCAACAAAGCTGACAACCATAACGCCCCGTTTATTAGGCTACGTGTTTACCGAGGTGATCAAAGCTGAAACAGTGTTTGCTGTGAAACTCATTTATGTAGGTGAATTTTACAGATACTAATGAATTTCATGTGTTCACCTTGATAATAAAAGATTAAGCAGGATGTGTCTGTGTAATTATTTCTTTAGACAAGGACAGAAGATCAAAAAGTTTGAAACCATCACAGAAATTCTAATGGTTTATATTAAAATAGTAACCATTGGCTTTTTACCATTTAAACCACTACATAATTCTTTTTTGTAGTGTGTTCGGGACATATTCCATTAGGATTTAATGCCCCCACCAATACAACCCAACACATAGAGACCCACAGAGACCACTACAATTCCCATTACAACCAATAAATTCCCATGAAAAACATTAAATCCAATAGAATATCTGTAATGGTTTCTATAGTTTTTTTTTTTTTTACCTTCACTTTTATAAGAAATACAGCCGCCAGGTTTCAAACCTGCCAACACTGGATTGGGCTGTCAAAGCAGCCATGTGGTTCACTACAGGAGTGAAGCAGTGTGTTTGCTTCAGACGTCATTTTCACGTGACTAGTGACGTAATGATACAAGCTCCGAAGCAGTGGTTCATTGCAAGGACCGTTCGAGTTTGAAGCAAGCTTCGGAGCGTCGGTGTCAGACGTAACATCACTATGCACCACTAGGCATTGTTTAGTGCCAGTTTTGCTGCTCACAGCCTTTTTCTTTTGTTTGTAGCATCAGTGTATGTATGATACCATAAGTGTTTTTGTTTTAATTTATTTTTGTTTTGTTTGTGCACTTTGAGGACTGCTCCTTGTACAATGCAGCTTCAGAAATAAATCACCACTGCCATTTTGAAAATCACTCCCTTGTACTGAGCCTTCCTAACTTCTCCCAGGCCTCTTGGCAATTCTCTACATGACACAAACAATAAATGCCATTTTGTGGTGCTTTACTGTATAACGCCTTAGATCAAGCAGCATGTGAACTGATCATCTATTTTAGGTATAGCACAATTTAAACATGAATGAACATTAGAAATGCAAAAAGATGTCAATACACACCTTTTGGTTTTGGTTTGGTTTGTTTGTCAGACAAAATTGGTGGATATCTGCATTATGATTGGTCACATTATTCAGAATCTGCAAGGTAATGCTCAAGAATGCAACACAATGCATTAAGAGCCAGGGGTAAACGTTTGAGCAAGAAGATGGTGATGTGTACATTTTTCATGTTAATATCGTATTTAGCCTCTGAAGGGCAGTATAATATTAATCAATGAATTTTTAAACAAAATAAGAACAATTTACACCTATTTACACGCCCTGGCTCTGAATGGATGTTTCCTTCTTGAGCATCACTGAATGTTTGCAGTGTTTGAAACACCGGTAGTTTTGTATGAATCCTAGTGTGAAAAGATGGATCTCAAAATCATACAATCACTGCTAGTAAAGAGTCAAATATGCAGAAGATGCTGGAAAAGCAAAGAATGTGCAGGAGCTGAAGGATTTTTCTGAAGACCATTGGGCAGTTTAATTGTTCGGAACAAACAAGGGACTCACGAACAACCATAAAAAAAAAATAAAAAAAAACAGTTGTGGATCATTCAGGTAATGACACACAGTAATAAAAATCAAGCTTATGTAATTTGTCTTGTATTTTGTGTTTGTATTTTGTCTTGTGGACTAGGCTATAGCCTGCTTAAACATCTGTAATGTGTAAAAGCTTTTTCAGGGCAGTATAAAAAGAAAAACGTTTCTATGATCCTTATTAT
Organism: Scardinius erythrophthalmus; assembly: GCF_964197995.2. NCBI lineage: Eukaryota > Metazoa > Chordata > Actinopteri > Cypriniformes > Leuciscidae > Scardinius > Scardinius erythrophthalmus. The sequence goes on along the minus strand of NC_138223.1, from coordinate 13,543,438 downwards.
TAAAAAATAAATAAAAATAACATTTTGGAGGTTCTGCAAGGTGTATGTAAACTTATGACTTAAGTATAAATGTAACAAAAATCATAACATTATTAGACCCCAAAATGTTGCTATGGTTATCACATTCTCATGTTGCTATGGTTACTATGTCAAATCATCGCAATTTCATGACTCACAGAACTATAATTTAGCAGGTTCACTCCCACATTTAAATGCAGTTATCGCTCCTTAAACTTTACAGTGTGAATGTAACCACTGGTCCTCTAGAAGCATGAAAAACAAAACTATTATTTAGATTGTCAATAGCGCTCCCTTTAAGCCATCACTTACTACCGTGTTCTGCGCTCTCACTAAAACTCTCGTCAAACACTGAAGTTGTCCGCACTGCAGTGAATCTCTTATTTACATCGCGTCTAGACTTTGTTGTTTATGAGGAGATTTGCAAAAGGATAAAGCTCGCGCTGATTCTGAACATTTTGAGCGAATTCTCTGCATGGTGACTCAAAAACGCCTCTGATTTGCCACTGCGTTCATGCGCGTAATATACATGTCTGTGATTGGCTACAATGCTCAATGCTGAAACAACACAATGTTAGCTTCATTAAGTTTTTGAATAATAAAATGTTGTGTCCTCCAGCGCCCGGACTCGACTGTACTCGGCAAATTTTCTGAGTCTAAAATGTCCGAGTCCGTGTCAAGTCCGAGTACAAATTCAACCGAGTTTGTGACAAGTCCGAGTTCATTTAAAATTGGACTCGAGTCCGGACTCGAGTCCGAGTCCCCCAACTCTAGGCCATGCTCTCATATGAACAAAGTCGAGAACTGTTCCCAGGAACGTGATTCGTTGGCTGGGGAACAGCATACTCTTGGAAAAGTTTACCCTGAGCCCGAGGCATTCTAGATGGCTGAGGAGCCAGGCTTTGTGAGTATAGGACTCCACCTCTGACTGAGTCAGAATGAGCCAGTCGTCGAGGTCGTTCAGGATATGCATTCCCCTCTGTCTCAGGAGGGAGAGAGCCGCATCCATGCACTTTGTGAAGGTACGAGGCGCTAGAGCCAGTCCAAATGGTAGGACTGTGTATTGATATGTCTGCCCCTCGAATGCGAATCTCAAGAATGGCCTGTGATGGGGGTTCACATGAATGTGAAAGTAAGCGTCTTTTAGATCCACTTAAAAGAACCAGTCTCCTGGGCGAATCTGTGCTAGGATGTGTCTGGTCATAGACATCCTGAACGGCCATGCCATGAGGGCCTTGTTCAGGTGTCTGAGATCTAAAATGGGTCTCAAGCCATGTCTTTCTTCGGAACGAGAAAATAACGGCTGTAAAAACATATTTAAGCACTTTATTCTTTTTCTCTTTTCTTTGTTGTCTACCTTTTTTAATTCAATTGCTTGTTCTATGTGTGTCATGTGTTTGACTATGTACAGTTGTACAGTATGTCCCTATTTATTCCTGTAGCCTCTTGGCCAGGTCATGTTTGTAAATGAGAAGTGGTTCTCAAACAGTTTACCTGGATAAATAAAGGTTAAATAAATAAAAAATAAAAAAACCTGACTCGCTTTGTCTCGATAGCCCCTTTTGCTAGCAGACTTGACACCTCAGAGCGGAGGACATGAGCCATAGTGCTCCTTACCGAGGTGCGGATTATAGCGCGAAAGCGCGGCGGTCTGCGGGCGAATTGAAGCGAGTAACCACGCTTTACAATATTCATCACCCAATCTGACACTCCGGGAATGGCCAGCCAAGCCAATGGCGTGGTCCACGGAGCCCGACCAATCCTCACCCTCAGATGCCGCCAGCGTCATCCAGTTCTTCAACAGATCCGCCGAAAGAAACGAGTCCCGCCGCTTCAAGAGAGGGGCGTTGGTCGCTCTTAGTAAACAGAACCGGAGAGGTTTCTGATCCTAGTGTGGGCGAGGCACGCGGGGAGGGACCCGGCGTGCACATGCTTAGATCACCACGCTCGTGGATCCTCTGCTCGTGCCACTTCTTCCTTCGGGGCTCGTGGGGCGCCGGAGACAGAAGATGGGCGGGCTCGCTCTCTGATGTAGCGAGAGCGAGTCTGGATCGGAGCACTGCAACAGGCATAATGTCGCATGAAGGACATCTTTAGCATTTTCAGGTACAAGCAATATTCATTTATCCACTTTATGCACATTCCCCTTAATGGTAGGATGACCTTTAAACAACTGTTCAATGGTGGTATAATATGCGAGAAATGTCATGCTTTTCTTATGAAAACCTTTGACACCAAATGTGCTCTTGATGCACCAAAGTCAATGCAGCACATTCAAAACTAATCTACCCTTCATTCACAGTGTGAGCTGCAAAAATAGAGGTCTCTTGCTTGACCTATTTCACAGGTCAATAAATAATAGCTACTTGTAACACATTCACACGTGTGATGCGTGTAATGTCAAGCAAATGAAAGTATGCTGTGTAAAGAATCTATTTATGGCATTTATATCACACACACAAGCTACTCAATTTACAGCCGAATCTCATTTCTGCTATTTTCTGCTCCTGAACCGTAGCAGGAAAGTTAAACAGCCACTGGCCATTTGTGCTTCAGGGACACAGACAACCTCCAACCCAAAGCGGTGAGGTAGCAGGGCCTCGAGAGACAGGACTGCTTGTCTTTCCCAGGCACATCTGCCCTCCTGTGCTTCCAAGAATCACTGTGGAGAATCAACAGACCAGCTGCCGGCAGAAATTTCTGACAGAAATGCAGGGAGACAGAATTTGCAAGAGAGTGAATTTGTTCAAAACAATAGATTTCTTTAAATGGGTTTTCAACCAGGATTTCTTGCTCTTCTTCAGTTCAGCATCTAAAAACCTATTTAATAGGAACCCTTTGCTCTAGATCAATATCATAGCAAAATCTGATTATGCACGAACAAAAAGTTGAGAAAACTCAAAATGTGGCAGCATGGCGCTAAAGATTTATTTTGACATCTCAACTTTGAACTTGAACTTTTAGATTTTTCCCAGCACTTTTGAAATTCCTTCAACAAAAAAGATTTTAAGCTTTGCCCTAAGATGGTAAAACATGTGAACATAATGCACAAAGTTTTTTGAATGCTCTCAACAAGTGTAGTTGTCCTCAGTAATTGTTCTCAATTGGGTTTGTTTGTACACTGAATGTCTGCTTCATCCAACAAACTCTTGCCATGATATAGAGAGTTCTTTCTCAGCAAAGCTTCAATTAGTATCAAAAGAAACTTTTATTTGTTTTTACTTTGTGCAGTTTTTATTAACTCTTTCCCGCCAGAATTATTATTATTTGTTTCTAATTTGTCAGGAAGCACCAGCATTTTTGATAATTTTCACCACAATTTCATGGCCTTCAGAATATTTTGTTGCATGGATATCTGAACACACAATATATCTAAAAAAGAACAGAGTCTCTGCTTTAAAAAACAAAATCTAGTTTTATGCATTCTTTTTTAATCCAAGTTTGAATGTGGGTAAGTTTCATTAAAAAAAATGTTATAAGAAAATTGCATTTTTGTCAAAGACTATGTCCAGATTGGATTCTGAACGTCTATCAACACCCTCAAAGCTTGCACATTCCTATACCTCTTCATGGGTTAGACATTTTATTCAGTAATGTTAGGCAGCCTTGATTTATATGATGTTGAATGTCTGATGATCGCGTTAGCTTACATGTACGTATGCAATGCTTCTGTCGCTTGTTTCTGCCATAGACATAATAGAGAGTAGATGCCGCATCGACTGCTACTGCCAACTGGCGCTCACCCGCTCCACTCAGTGCAATCTGTTTGACAGGTGCAATGAGCTGTCAGCACATTTAATTAATCATACCTCACTGTTTACCGAACTGATTTTCACTCTGGTTGTTTTGCTGCAAAGGTCATACATGTAGCTATGATACAGGACACATGGTTCAGCGTATTTTAATATTCATAGTGGGCTTAACAGTAATAGAATATTCTGATATATGACATAAAGTGACCAGACGTCCGAGATCAAAACTGGGAACATAATCCCCGAAAAGGGGGAAAAAACTGGGACATTTCCAGTTTGACCATCAATCTGATTGAAAAACCAAATGTTGTGTTTTCAAAAACAAAACGGGGACAGAGGTAGTTTTTTTTCTGTATTTAGCCAGGGACAGGCAACCAAAAACGGGGACTGTCCCCTGAAACCGGGGACGTCTGGTCACCCTATGATATGTGATGTAGCCTATGATAGGTATTTTGCAAATCACACACTATAAATATGATAGAGAAGCAGAAACAGATAGTGGCAGTAAAGTCAGATATTTTAATAAGTTGAAGAAACAATATATGATTATATTATTATTACTTTTGTTAGGGTGAATTATATGTGAATAATACACAGTGTTGGGCAAGCTACTTGGAAATTGTAGTAAGTAACACAAACACAGCAGTAGGCTAGTTCACTACATAGGAAGCTACTTTAAGTTGCGCTAATTTCACATGACAAGAAAAGTGAAGCTTGTGTGGCCAAGCTACTTGATAAATAAAGGAGTTAAGCTGATGAAAAGTTAGTTGATACTGGCTAAGCTACAAGTAGCGACTGCCCAACACTGATAACACAGTCTGTGCCACTTGTGTAAAATTCGCTGGCCAATGTTATACCAGTAATATTTCTACAATAGCATTATTGTGTCAGTTGTAATCTAAGTCAGTGTTATGGAATATGACTTATCAAGTCTCAGTACATAGCCGGGTGAACATCGGCCGGTGCAGTAAACTGATTTCAGTACAGTAATATCAAAGATCCTTGCTCCTTCTCAACTCTCTGGTAATATGCTATTCACAAAATGCAACCAATAGTATGGTAATGTTAAATCTTACTTGTGAAAAGTAATCCCCCGAGCCCTGTTTGCGATGCTCGGCATCTTGTTTCTTCTGCTGCTACGCAACTAGGAGTTTGACCGGTTCAAGATGGCGGCTGCATTTCTTGCGCCCAGTGGCCAATAGGGCGTCTACTCATGTCTATGGTTTCTGCTGCTTCTTCGCTTATTGCAGTAATGAAAGAAGTACTGTGAGAGTCATACTGTAGATTCAGTCAAAAATTACAGTAATAAAAGTCACAGTAACCAGCAATGTCCTGTAGAAGATCACAGCAACTTCCAATGTACTGTAGAAAACAAAATTACCAAATTATGTACTGTAGAAAATCACAGTAACCAACAATGTGCTGTAGAAAAATCACAGTAACCTATTATGTATATAGAGAAGGAAACTGGGCTGTCAGCCAATTATTGTATTTAAATTAACCTCACTCGAATTCAATTACATTTTCACTCTGAATAGAGAATACAGGAAGCAAATGTATCCTTTAATAAATCTTCAAAAAAAATCATCAGAAGGTCACAAATATTTTTTTTTCAACACATCTAGCAATAAGTGAAGAATAAATAATGAAGCTTGTTATAATGATGAGCTGTTTCAGCCCGTTCTCATCCCAAGGCGTCCTATACTGACGCTTTTGACATTTCGTCTACATTGAACGCACATGGCACCCTTTAGCGTCAATATGAGACGCAGATAGATATGAGCCAGAAGGCGCCTCCTAGTGGTCTAACCCTAACCCTACCCCAGACCTAAACCTACCCATAACCGAACAAAGCTCTGTGCGTGTCATATTGACGCTAAAGGGTGCCAAATGCGTTCGATGTAGACGAAATGTCAAAAGCGTCAGTAAATGACACCCTAGGATGAGAATGCGTTGGCTGTTTAACTGTGAGTGTTTATAAATTGATATGCATATTCAAATCATGCAATATGCATTGCTTATTTTATATAATTATTTATTTATTTGGGCTGAAACAATATAACTACACAGCACTTAAACATTAAGAACCTGTTGGTGGCTAGCACACTGACATATAGTGCAATTGCGACTCTGATTGTGACCCGAGTTCAATTCCTGCCTCATGGTCCTTTACTGATCCTATTCCCCTCCCTCCACCCCATGCTTTCATGTCAATCGCTACACTGTCCAGTATAATAAGCAAACAAAAACAAAAAAACAGTGCTTGCAAATTAGTGAGTTTTACTTTAAAGGTCCCGTTCTTCGTGATCCCATGTTTCAAACTTTAGTTAGTGTGTAATGTTGTTGTTAGAGTATAAATAATTTCTGTAAAATGATAAAGCTCAAAGTTCAATGCCAAGCGAGATATTTTATTTAACAGAAGTCGCCTACATCGAACGGCCTGTTTGGACTACATCCCTCTACTTCCTTATTTAATGACGTCATTAAAACCGTTTTTTGACTAACCTCCGCCCACAGGAATGCTCCCTCAACTCTACCGAAATTCGTTTATGTACTTGCACACTTCTAATAACTTACTGTGTTTACTCAGCTCTTACGGTGATTTTCTGAAGTAAAACTGATGCTTCATCTTTTGTGTGATGTACAATAAACTTTATTAAACTCATCAGTATGTTTAATCATCATTCAGACAGCAGACTTGTAGGCTATTAATAAATAATGGATACATACAAGCAGATGACAAATACGTTATAATAACCGTAATTAAACTACTAAACTATACCTGTTTCATCTCTATACAGCACTCTGACTCTGTAGGCATTATTGTCCAACTCGAAATGAACACCGTTACTGAGAGTTTCTGATATTATCATCATTCCGTGAGATAAATTTGTCCTGACAGACTGAGCGCGAGCTCATGAAGCTCCGCCCCCTGGGTCGTCCAGCAGCAGCTTATTTGCATTTAAAGGACACACACTAAAACAGCGCGTTTTTCTGAGCCCAAAAAATGACAATTTAAACATGCTGTAAAAAATGATCTGTTGGGTATTTTGAGCTGAAACTTCACAAACACACTCTGGGGACATCAGAGACTTATTTTACATCTTGTGAAAAGGGGCATAATACGGGACCTTTAAAGTTGCACGGTTGCTACTGTAAATGAAAACAGCGAACATATGGTTCTTTCTTCTACAGTAATTACTTGACAATTGCTGCCAGTATGTGAATTTCACAGTCAGTTTCTTACAGTGTACATTATCTAGTGCAGTGATTCTCAACCGGTGGGCCGCGGCCCTCTGGTGGGCCTCGGAGCGCCATCTGGTGGGCCGTGTAGACAGTGGTAGACTACCCCCAAATTAATTTTTATTTATTTTTTAATTTACAAATCTTGTTATTTTCTAATTATCTAATTGTTCTTATGAATTTATATGATCAATAACACTCAAGTCAAGTCAAGATGCATTATCTAAAAGCTAATTTAAGTTTAAATATCGCAACACCAATCACATCAGATTGAACGTTTGTTCGATCAGATGCAGTACTGTAATATGGATCGTTTTCTGAAAAGAAAAGCAGATGTGGGAAACAGACCTGTGCAAGGAAAAGCTTTGAAGTGTGTGGTGATAAAATACGACGCTGATTACATTAAATTTAGTTTTATAAGGGCTGGTACTGAGGGGGTCGCACACGGACGAGAAGCGCAGCGCTGCGTCTACAACTCGAGGTATCGAACACGCGCGCTTTCTCAGTGTATGGCCAGCCATATTGTTATGTTTAAGGACATTACGAAATTAAGATAATGTCTGTACTATGTTATGATTGCAATTTAATTTATAATTACAATTAAATACAATTGTTGCTGAGTCTGCAGTCTGAACACTTTACCTCAGGACTATATTAACTGAATTAATTGAGAATCTCACCTGAAAATCCGATCATTTTCATCCACGCAGCTGATTTCTGTAAATGAATATAAAACTAAATGTATCTTGCAGCACAGGGTGAAGTCAGTATATAGGCTACATTAACGACGCTTTGAGACAAATATAATGTAGTAAATTTAATATAAAACTATGTAGGGGGGAGAGTGGGGTGAGTTGTGCCAGTTTTTACTCAAAGTGACTTTAAAGTGAGGCCATGACAGTAATGCCTTCAACTTAAGGATGTACATGTATTTCAGGATGTTGTGCATCCCTGAGAATAATAACTTTGGATCTGAAATAAATAGTTTCAGAAATATAGCTTTTGGGAAAAAAGTGGTCTCATGGCACAACTTGCCCCTGGTGCGGGGTAAGTTGTGCCTTTTGGGGAAATATGTTGGGGTAAATTGTGCCAGTGCTTTCTGAAGTAAAACAGAACATTTTACTGTTATGAACCGTATGCTGTATGAAAGCAAGACAAATTCAATACAAAATGACTAATTTAAGGTTTATTTAGATATTGTCACCCTGGAATACCATAGCATGCGTTTTTCCTACTATGGTCAATTGCATAGGGATTTTGTATTGAACACAACTCTGGATCACAGTGTCACAGAGACAAGGGGGCGGGCTCATTTTACTCAGACAACCAATCAGTCTCTCAGGATCATTGTGAAGCTATCAAGCTACGCCCTAGCAACCATTTAGAGCACCATAGCAACACAATATATGATATTTGTGATTCATTTCAGGCAAAATAGGCTTTGGCAATAGATGCCTGTTGACAGAACGCTGTCTGTCAATTATGTAACATAAGAATAAAGTTACTAGGCTAATTTCTAAACATCCTATTGTGACTTAGGCCACTTAAAAACTGAATAAAACTTCTCTTTATTAACATAGTGCAAACTCAAAACTGAAATCAGTGTTAGCTAAATTAAACAAATAGCAGGTAGGCCTAAGTCAAACACTGATGAGGCATGCCCATCTCCTCACTTCTCAAGATTATCCCCTGTGAGTATGTAGGTCTCTAGGTGGTCTGGATCTGGCACAACTTACCCCATGCCCTTTGGCACAAATCACCCCAGACCCACAAGTTTGAATAATTAGCATGATCCAGCAGTTAAGAGCTAACATCATGCTAACTGTATAGACTCATTGTGTAGCCTACTAAAGCACTAAAACATGTGTGAAATGTTTTCAAACTTGTCTATAATTGTCCAGACACTACAATCAAAAAACCTTAATCATAGAAAATTTACTTTGAAAGGGAAAAAACAGTTTTTTGCACTAAAATGTGCTTAACTCTCATGCCATGTATCTCTCTTCTTTGGAGGATGAGTAAAATTGATTGCTTTTCAAAATTATGTGGTCACATGACCAAATTATTCTATGGTTTACCAGAACAAGGGGTGGAACTACTTCCCCCCCTGGCACAAATCACCCCACTCTCCCCCTAAATGGCGCTCTGTGGCGCAACAGGATTTTGAACAGCATCTTGAGCCATAGCTGGTGCTGCGGACAGACGCCGCCGGTGTGTGTGCACAGAAAATAATTAGTTCGAATTTTAAAGACATGCCGCTGCGCTTCTCGTCCGGTGTGCGACCCCCTTAAGCCGAAGGCGCATGTGGAGAAATGTTGTTGAATGTGGATTCAGGTGTTGAATGTGGAGAAATGTTGTTAAATGAGGCGCTAAAACCATCAAAGCTGCAGAGACATTTGAACAAAACTGGGCTGTGTTGGGAAGCCAGCATAATATTGTTTTAAACAGACATGTTCATATCGCAAACTGTATTTGATAAATTACACTTACAGTAGGCTATGTAAATGTGGGTGAATGAAATTTGTTGAACATTTCGTATCTATACCACGAATGTTATTTCTCGTGTCATTTTATATGCCAAAAATAGTTTTTGCGTGCATTTGATATGCACTGTATGGCGTGTAATATGCACACACTCCCCAGCCCTAATCCTAACCAATGGTTTTCAGTGCGTAGAATATGCACGCAAAAAAATATTTTTGCCGTATAAATGGCACGAGAAAAAACATTTGTGGTAGCTATAGTGTTGCAGCGAATAGAGAGAATCCCCTCTTGTGTGTCTGACCTGTTGTTACAGGTATGTTGGCCTGTTATTGTTACAGGAATGGTTACTGAGTAAACCTGCAAAGTCTTTTTGATACAAGGACAGTTTTCATCTATATAGCTGACTTGACCTAGTCTGCTACAGTGGCATAACAGATTAACAGCAGAGTATATCATTGTACTTTTAGAATTATCTGTTATTCTGTGTTCATACTATCATATGTGGAAAGGTGGTCCTCGGAATGTTTTTAAACACTCATTGGTGGGCCATGAGTTGCAAAAGGTTGAGAACCCCTGATCTAGTGGATATATCATAAAGCATGCATAAAATGGTATACAGTACAAAATACACTATACAAGACAGTAATAACACACAATGTCCTGGAGATGTTCATTCATAGAAGGTTTTTTGTGTATGAACAGGGAAGAGTCCTATTTATGGGCATTATGGAGTCTTTTCTATGGCCTATGCTTTTGACTGTGGTCACCTTTCCCCACCTGGAATGCCTCTGCGGTCCACTGGTTGCTAGACTAGTGTCAGGCAGTGGGGATAAAAGCTAATAATGATCAGTGGGAGAGCAGACATCTCGGAGCCTGCTTGGGCCTACTTGGACCTTTGCTTGTAACGGTCTTGAGGCATCTGTTGGATTATTCGTCAGGCGCTACAGGTCCCTGCTTGCAATTGAATGTCCCTTTGACGATGCGATCACAGCTACATACAAAGAAAGAGTATTTTTTCTGTGGCCACAAAAAAACTATAATTTCTGAGAGTTGATAGGCGATCAATATTGATCAAGATTAATTGATTGTAAAATTAAGTCAGCTTTCTATTAACTGATCCAAATTTGTATAATTAATTATAACGTGTTATAAATAATTATTCATATTTCTCTTTTGAGCATATTTGCTACAACAATTATTTCATGGATTTTAGCAGGGGGGCATTTACTGTAGGTGGAGTGGGAGTGAGATTAAGCAGCCTTAAAATGTCTCTAGTTTTTTTTTTTTTTTTTACCATTGTGAAATCACTGCTCCACAGCAAAACTGACATCTTTGTAGAGAATATTGCCAAGGCTCTTTCTCTGGCAAACAGAATAAGCCAAATATTGCGCTATTGTTGTAGAGGGAGGTAATGAATAATCATTATACCACCGAATATGCCAATATTTTACAGCTATGATAATGACTTTCAATATCTCTTATTATATTATTTCTCATCCATTTTCATTCACATTTCTTTTCCACCTAATGTTGTATGAGCACTCTTGAGGACATTTAATTTTCTGCATTTGTAATTTAGGAGCACAGCAAATCTCCGGCTCTTGGGTGAGACTTTAAGCTTCGTATTAAGGTTTGAAGAGCTTTTAAAAGCAAGGCATCGCTTAGGTAAAGGTTAGCTGTCCGTGGGTTGACTGTCCTTCTTATTCAATCTGTTCAGGTCAGCTTTGAGCTGTGTCAGAACCTGTGCTTTTGTACCTGACGCTTCCGATCCCCCCAAGCGATGTGAGTGATGACGGTGTTGTTATCTTGTCACTCCACAGGCTAAACATGAACAGAATAAATTACTTGTCTCCTTGGGAGGACAGGGAAAGTGGACACATTTTTGCATTCATTATCGTATGTTCATGGCATTGTTTCCATTCCATTTCAGCAGATCCCAAAACCATTTCCCAATGCTTGTTTCCTCTCCACCTCACTGTCAGTAACAAACCTCCACATCATGCAGTGGTGTGGTTTGGTGATAGAGTAACTGACTGGTGGAGAAGAGCATTCTAATGAAGCACAACACTGTAGGAGCCTATCTACACAGATTAGAACGGATTTATGAGCTGAGGTCCAATTATTGAACATATTTTTATCTTAGCCCCTTGGGCTAGTTCTAAAATCAACCACTTTATGTCAAAATACTTCTGATATGTTGATGCCCCTAAACTGTGAGGACCCTGAGCACACTGTACTGCATATATGAGTGTGATATAATACTTGAGTTAGTTACTCTTTTTTTTTTTTTTTACTTTTTTTTATAGGTATCTCTTCAGGGTAACGAATATAACATAAAGCTTGTCAGTTCAAAAGCAAATACAAATTTTCTGCAATGAAACCCAATGAAATGATTCTATTTTATAGTAGAATAATATTGTCATCACATTTTTTATATACATTTGCAAGAGAAGTTTCACAGGTCACATGTTACTCAAATCCAAGAGTGATGAATTTCATGTGTGAAAAGCCCAATCTTTTCTAGTTGTTATGGCAACAATAATGCTATGCAGCAGCATTGCCAAAGCAGATAGAACTCCTATTGTGAGCCCGTTACATAGATATGGAACACTACATACAAATTCAACATTCAGCCAGCTTTCTATAACTTGATTGCAATGATTCTTAAGATAGTTAAGAATTGAGATGTTCTTGAAATGTTATAGTACATTCTATATTATAATAGTATAATAGTACATACTGTGCATTATACACTGTAGTGATATCATATAATAACTTATTGTTTATATTGTGACCTTAGCAACCACATTAAACCCTGATTTAAAGAGTATGAGAAACATATCCTCATTTGGCTTGTTTTTGTTCAGATTCTGTTCATTTACTAAGGATTGCATCATGCCCTGTATTACATTTAGTTTTTTACTAATCCAATGTCTTCTAGCATACATAAATGTAAATATGGGGGAAATATGCCATTGTTTTATTTCGATGGTAGAAGTTCAACGATACCTAAAAATAATTAAGTTTCAATAATAGGAAATCTGTGAAGTTTACCATTGCATGTCACCGAGCAACATACTGTAGTGTTTTTTTTCCCCTGAATAAATCAGCAATTTGAGCGAATCAGTTGAGTGAATGATTCATTGACTCAAGTATAAAGTCAATAATCTTGCTGCCACCTACTGGTGTAACAATGTATCCTGCATCCCTCATTCATATGATTTACACCGAAGATAACACACTTTTGGACTTAATGGAGAGGAAATTATACCATGTTAATAAACAACCCACTAATAAGAATAATAAGAACCTCAGTCTAGTCACAGTGAAGGTTTATATTTACTATATTTAGAAATGTTTTAATTAAGTAGCACACACACAAAAAAAAACAATGCTGATGCTGAAAAAGGCTGAAAAAGAAAACATTCACATCTCATTGTTAGCCAATAAACTTAAAGGTAATTTAATTGAGTGTTTGCTTTCATGTGTGTAACTGATAGTTTCCCTGTGTGCTTTGACATTAGAGAGAACTGTGCTGAATTATGTTAATGAATAAGAAATGAATGTGAATAATTAATTAACTAATTAATAAACTGCCACTCAAACTTGCCAATGCACACCTTTTGGCTGTCAAAATAATACATTGTTATTGTAGATCCACATCAATCATACTGACATATATTAATTTTGTAGGAAAGGAACCTTGACATGTAATAGTCTTAAGAAATAGTGAAAAAGGAATAATAATATAGCCTCCATTCATTTTGAAATGAGGCATTCATTATTTAACATGATTTACTGCCTAAAATGCTAAAGAATATATTGTGTAAATTGCATGAGAACTGATAAAAGCCTTGGCTAAACTCATGAGTTGCTGATCTTCCACCCTTCTTGATCCTTCTGCCCTTTTCCACATTTTAACACTGTTACGTATACCTGTTACTTCCTTTCACACATTACATTCTGCTTGGTCATACCTCCATATGCCAGCGCAAATTGAACATAATTAGAAAGTCTGTTCGTAATAGTAAGGCTGATAGGATTCCGTAAACCAATACATCACTGCAACAACCTTGAAATTGGTAAATGCTCCTACAATAGGCAGCTGAAATAAATGACCTTGTCTGAGGTTAACCGCAGCTTAGGAACACACAAAACAAAAATGTATATATATATATATATATATATATATATATATATATATATATATATATATATATTATGAGGACATTGCTGGAATCTTAATTCAGTTGTTGTGGAAGGAAATAACATGCTTTCCATTATGTGTTGTATCAGGTTAATAGATGTCACAAGCAGCCAATTTCCTGTTAAGAAACCTAATATAAACTTACTGACAAGTTTGAATGATTACCTTACAATTTAGCAGCATGAAAAACAGTGGGCATATTTCATAGCTGAATAAATTCTATTGGAAAAGCCTTTCCTACAGTACAGTCTCAGCAAATTTATGATGACAGAAGAGCAAATTAAAACTCCCCTTTTCACTCTGATAACCCTTCATACAAGCTGAGAATGAACATTAAAGTGAAAATTACCCTTGAAATGCTGTCACGGATAATTATTATTTATTTATTTTTTTCTGTGTGTGTAACCCTTGACATTTATATCCTGTTTTAATTCTTAGTTACGTTTCTTTAAACCTGGGTACTGCCCCTTTAAGAGATAGGGTAGTTCATGCAGGAAGCGAGTGCACAGTGAAAGCGCGCAGAGTGAATGTGCATGGAGAAAAGCACGGAGAAAACGCATAGAGTGTGAGTAATTCTGACTTGCTGACAAAAATGAGCATTTATAGTGTGACTTGAATACCTGATTTATTGTTTTATATATCAGCTGGGAGGTTGAATTGAAACACTGGAAGAGAAAACGAAGAATACATATTTCTTTCTGTGACTGTTCTGAGACATTCTGGTGAGTGTATTCTACTTGTAACTAAATATTGTTATTATTTGAGCAAAACCAGTCAGAATGTATTTGCCAAAGAAAAAAATGTGTTTAAATTGTTCATGTAGAGTGTTTTGAAGCCATTAAGAGGGCAGCTAAGCACAGCCACCATGATGCTAGTTTTGCTAGTCACGGAGAGCACGAGGTGTACGATGCCCATGTTTATTGTGTTTTTTCACATGCTGAGTGAAATTGTTAACACATAAAATGTAACTATGTAATTTGATTTATTTTAAAGTGTACATGTGATTTCTCTTACAAGGAATGGGTTAAGTGTTCTAATGTTATTGATGTAATCAATTTGAAATGTATATTTGTGCAGACTGGTTTTTTTCCTTGGACTGGTTGTTGGTGATACATTTGGGACCTGAATCATTTGAGAGGAATCGTCTGGAACCAATGCTCGTCATCTCATCACAAGCTTTAAGCTCTTCTCTCCCTTGTCCTTAAAGTTACTGATTACTTGGGAAAGTGGTAGGACTGAGACATATTTTTGTTATACACATTACATGGGACTGAAATATATTTTTTTTTCCCCACATTTTGTTCCCAAGAAAAGGGAACTGATCTTTCCGGATTTGGACTTTAAAGGAAAAGTTTTGACAATTGTACTGTTGTTCTGTTATCACGCTCAATTAATTCTCTGAGATTGAGGGTCATCTGATGTTTAGCACTTTGGTGTTTTGAAGTGCCAGAACAGAGAGCATTTAAATTGCCTCACAAATACATTTCTGGTTAACTTAAATTCTGTGTGTGGCATTACTTTATTTTGTTTTTTTCCCTTTTCATGATATTTTAGTCATTCAGTTAGTTCTGTGTATTTGACTAAAAGAAAAAATCCCAAAGCTCCTTGAACGAACTTGGACAATTTCTATTTTTTTATTAGATCACAAAACTCTGAGATGAGGGTTACACGAAAATAGTGGCGAGCCAGCAGCCAGGAGCTTGGGTTAAATTTTACTTGTTGTGTTAATTACCTCAAGAAATTAATTTTTTGTGATTTTGATTTTCATTCAATATTCTTAGAGTGGAAATTTTTTTTTTAGCTTGATCATATGTTCCAAAACTAAATATGGATCTTTGTGACCGTTTTGATGTATATGGTCAGAACTGTCTGTATGTTACGGGGATAGTAGAAATTTGTGACGATAAGGATATTCAGAGTATTTTTGAAGCATATGGGGAAATTGAGAAAATAGTTAGAGTTCCTGATGAGTCAGAGCAGCCAGTCGGTAGAGTCCTAATTCAGTATTTGTCTGAGAAATCTATTTTGAGTATCAGCCCTGATTGTTTAGGTGACCAGCCAAGCCCAAAAGACCCTTCCATTACATGGAATGTAAAAACAGTCCGTGATCTATGCCAGCGGAGGCTAGGCAGGGAACTGGCATTAAGATATTTAGATGAACTAAACGATATCCCCGGCAGTGGTAGAGCAGAATTCCTACTTGCTCTTCAGAATGAACTTCAGAGCATTCAGCTTCATTCGAATGATTCCCAAGCTGCTGAAGCAGATCCACGTACAACTGTTCGCAGCCCAAGTCTTCGTGACTCAGGAAGAACTAACCCTGCTGAGTTAAGTCAAGCTCAAGCTAGGATTCCGAACTATTCCCCCTTGCATGCTCCACCAAGTCCACTGCATGTTGATGAAAATATGCTCAACCCCCCTCAGATTCAAAGGGTTGTTGTAGAGCACGTCATCCGTAATGAGTCTGCTCATTCCCCTTTGAGGCAAAGCCGCATCCGCACATTCTCCGGCCGGACCCCCAAGCCAAATGGGGAAGTCGACTATGAGACGTGGCGTACTCAAGTTGATCTTCTACTTTCTGACCCCTCTTCGCCAGATTCTCAGAAAGTGAGGATGATCCTAGAGAGCCTGCTCAGCCCAGCAGCTGACATTGTCAAGCCCTTAGGTGTTAATTCTTCACCTAGCTCTTACCTTAACCAGATTGAATCCGCCTTTGGTGTAGTAGAAGATGGAGAGGAGCTCTTTGCAACTTTTCTCAACTTAAATCAAAATGCGGGAGAAAAGCCGTCAACATACCTGCAAAGACTGCATTCTCTGCTTACCCGAGCAATATCCAGAGGGGGAGCCAGTGCTGCAGATTCTTGTAAACATCTGCTTCGCCAGTTCTGTCGAGGGTGCTGGGACCAGGCCATGATAATTGGACTTCAGCTTGAACATCGTAAAGACAATCCACCAACCTTTCCTGAACTCCTGCTCTCTGTGAGAACCGAGGAAGACAAAAAAGCAGCAAAGCTAGATCGAATGAAGAAACATCTTGGCAGCACGAAAGCAGCTGCTCATGCTCACTCAGTGTATGGTATACCTGTTAATGTTGAACCTTCACCTGAGCCAACAAATAAATGCCAAAAGGATGAAACCCAGAAGCTTAAAGGAGAGATAGCTGCGCTGAAAAAACAAGTCGCATACTTGTCAAGGAAAGGTGAAACTAGAGACTATGAAATAAAAGCTGGGAAAGACTCTAAAGAAAACGCAGAAACTAGTGACTGCCTTATGTCCAGCTCCAACGTGACACCTGACTCTGCAACTATGCCAAAACCCTGGTTCTGTTTCAAGTGCGGGGAAGATGGACACATTGCAGTTCGCTGCAGTAAGCAACCCAACCCTGAGCTTGTTCGGAAGAAGAATTCACAGCTGAGAGAGAGACGGGAGGAGTACAGGAGATTGCATGGGACATCACAGTTTTCTTTAAACCTCTGACAGCTCCTGTTGCGGGACACCCAGGAGCTGCCAGCACACACATTCGTCCCACAATGATGATTCACAATACAGTCCATTGTGCGAGAGAAACCCAAACAAACATCAGGGTTAAGGATGAATTCTTGCCGCAAGGTCTTATTGGCCAACGTTGTGTTGCTTCTGTTCTTGTTGAAGGAACTCGGTGTGATTCTCTCTTAGACACGGGGTCTCAAGTTACGACTGTTTCGGAGTCATTCTACTTGACCAATCTTTCTTCAGTTCCCATTCAGCCAATTCATGCGTTGTTTGAGGTTGAGGGTGCTGGTGGACAGAATGTTCCATACCTTGGTTACATCCAAGCCATTATAACCTTCCCTTGTACTGTCACAGGTGCAGAGGAAGAGATTTCTTCTCTTCTTCTTGTTGTTCCAGATTGTCACTTCAACAGTAAAGTCCCGCTGTTGATTGGGACAAATGTTCTTGACCGCTTGTATCAGCAGGGCGTAGAGAGGAAAGGGGATAATTTCTTTC
This sequence comes from Scardinius erythrophthalmus, assembly GCF_964197995.2. Classification (NCBI taxonomy): domain Eukaryota; kingdom Metazoa; phylum Chordata; class Actinopteri; order Cypriniformes; family Leuciscidae; genus Scardinius; species Scardinius erythrophthalmus. Next base: position 13,525,747 of record NC_138223.1, on the reverse strand, counting down.
AAAGACCTGGTGGCAGTAGTGATTATGCTTTGCTTTTTCAGCATGTTGCTCAGAATTATGAGAGGGGGAGGAAATCCTTCCAAGTGAAAGCACTGGGGAAAGGCCAAATCACTATCCCTGCCAAACAGAAAATATGCCTCCTTGGTCAAGTGAGGATTAAGGGAATGTCAAATGCCGTATTTGTTTTAGAGCAACCTGAGGCTTTTCCCTTGCCGGGTGGTCTTCTGCTTGAGTGTGCTGTGGTCGGTGCCCCACACAGGGCTCGTTCCAAGATTCCTGTCATCTTAAAGAACATGACTGACCGTGATATTACCCTCCATCCCAGGCGTGTGATCGCTGAAATGGCAGCTGCTTATGTTCTGCCTCTGAAGACTAATCTTTTGTCTTGTTCTGCTCAGATGCCCTGTGGGAAGTTGGTGTTCCAACTTGATAACTCACCCATTCCTGAAGAATGGAAAAAACGCATTTCTGATAAACTCAATTCCATGTCAGAGGTCTTTGCTGTTGATGACTTGTCGTATGGTCACGCCACTGCAGTGAGGCACCACATTAGACTACAGGATGAGACGCCTTTTAAAGAACGACCTAGGCCAATTCATCCCAGTGACAGAGAAGCTGTTAAGCAACATCTCAGGGAGCTCCTAGATGCTGGAATAATCAGAGAGTCAGAGAGCCCTTTCGCATCACCAATCGTTTTGGTTCGTAAGAAGAATGGACAAATCAGGCTTTGTGTCGATTATAGAAAGCTTAATGCGCACACTATAAAAGATGCATATGCGCTTCCCAACATAGAGGAGACTTTCTCTGCACTCAGTGGGGCTAAATGGTTCTCAGTCATGGACCTTAAATCGGGATACTACCAAGTTGAAGTAGCCGAAGAAGATAAACACAAAACCGCTTTTGTTTGTCCTCTGGGATTCTTTGAATTTAATCGCATGCCTCAAGGTGTCACAAATGCACCTAGCACGTTCCAGAGGCTTATGGAAAAGTGTGTAGGAGACTTGCATTTGAATGAAGTACTCGTGTTTCTGGATGATCTCATTGTCTTCTCTAAAACACTTGAGGAACATGAAACCAGGCTGATGAAAGTGTTGACTCGTCTGAAAGATTGTGGACTAAAGTTGTCTCCTGAAAAATGCCACTTTTTCCAGTCATCTGTAAAGTATCTCGGACATGTGGTGGATGCCGATGGGGTTCACACCGATCCCGAAAAGATTTCCGCTCTGAAAGATTGGCCTCGTCCTTCAACCAGACGGGAGCTTAAATGTTTTCTAGGTTTTGCTGGGTATTATCGGCGCTTCGTCAAGGGGTACTCTGAGATAGCAAAGCCGTTAAACAGTCTGACTGCAGGATATAGTCCTCCAAGGAAAAGGGGAAAGGTTTACAAGAGAGAGAGATCGAGCATGCCTGTAGTTACCAATGCTCCCCTTAGTAATGAGTGGACAGTCGAGTGTGAGAATGCATTTACGACTCTGATTGAGAAATTGACATCTGCCCCAATCCTCGCTTTTGCAAACCCAGTACTTCCCTATGTATTGCATACAGATGCCTGTGGGGAGGGGCTTGGCGCAGCTCTCTACCAAGAGCAGGAGGGCAAGCTCCGTGTGATAGCATATGCCAGTAGGGGTCTTTCAAAAAGTGAGAGGAACTATCCTACCCACAAATTAGAATTTTTGGCCTTGAAATGGGCCATCTGTGAGAAATTCAGCGATTATCTCTATGGCACTGAATTTACTGTTCTCACGGACAATAATCCACTGACATATGTGCTGACCACGGCAAAACTCGATGCAGCAGGACATCGCTGGCTTGCTGCATTATCTACTTACAGGTTCAAAATAAAATACAGAGCTGGATCTGTCAATAAGGATGCGGACGGATTGTCCAGGAGACCTCAAAATCCACCTGAGGAAGATGATGCTTTCCTTGAAGAAGAGAAGGCTATTAGAGACTTGAAACAGCGATTATGCAAGGAAACTGAAGTGATCTCCCCTGAATTACTCTCTGCAATGTGTGAACGTCATTCGTTTGTCTTGTCAAACGACGTGTCAGAGGCATCAGAGTCTATTGTTCTTGCAGAGTCCTTGGCTTTGGATGCTTCATCTGTCCCTGAAAGTTTCACCACCACAGGGTACGAGACTATTCCTGGAATGACCCGTGATGATTGGTACCGAGCTCAGAGGGAAGATTCAACTTTGGGAAGGATCATTTCTTTCATGGAGCAAGGTCAGAAACCCAAATTCCAACATACCAAGTTTGAACCCCTCGAGGTAAAACTGCTCCTGAGGGAATGGAAACGGCTTGAGCTACGAGATGGATTGTTATACCGGAAGTGGACAACCCATGGGGCTGTGTTGCACCAGCTGGTTTTGCCTCAAAAGAGCAGAGAGAGAGCATTGAATGGTGTTCATGATGAGGTGGGCCATCTTGGCTATGAACGTGCAGTTGACCTAGCTCGTGCTAGATTCTTTTGGCCGAAGATGGCAAAGGATATTGAAAACAGATGTTACACCTGCGAGAGATGTTTTAGGAGGAAAGCATGCCCACAGAAAGCAGCTCCCATGGAATCCATACAGTCAACTTATCCCCTTGAGTTAGTGTGCATTGATTATTTGTCTCTCGAGCCTGATAGTCATGACACTAGAAATATACTGGTCATGACCGACCACTTTACCAAATTTGCTGTGGCGGTACCGACCAAAGACCAGAAAGCCAAGACCATTGCGAAGGCGTTCTGGGAGAATTTCATTGTCCATTATGGGTTCCCAAGTCGCCTCCTTAGTGACCAAGGAAAGGATTTTGAATCCCACACCATCCGAGAGTTGTGTGCCCTTATTGGAGCTGACAAGGTTAGGACTACGCCTTATCACCCACGCGGGAACCCTGTGGAGAGGTTCAATAGAACTCTTCTCAGTATGCTTGGAACCCTGGATGAGAAAGGTAAATCTCACTGGAGAGACTTCGTAAAGCCCCTAGTACATGCGTACAACTGTACCCGGAATGACACCACAGGCTATTCACCTTATGAATTAATGTTTGGGCGGCAGGCAAAGCTACCAATTGACCTTGTTTTTGGCATGAGTTCTTCAAGTGGAACACACAAAACCCACTCTGAGTATGTAAAGAAGCTACGAGAGCATCTCCAAGAGAGCTACGAATTGGCTGTTGAAAATTCTCGCAAAATGAATGCAAAGAACAAAGCAAGATTTGATTTAAAGGTGAGAGCAGCTGAACTAATGCCTGGTGACCGGGTCCTTGTGAGAAATTTGAGTTTGAGGGGGAAGCACAAACTTGCAGACCGATGGGAAAAGACTGTCCACACTGTGGTCAAGAGAATTTCAGATGGGCCCGTATACATAGTTAAGCCAGAAAAGAGTGATGGTCCACATCGTACCCTTCACAGGGATCTCTTGTTGCCTTGCGGGTTTTTGCCTGTGAGCTCAGAAGAGCCAGTGCCTGGAACAAATCACACTGCTAACAGGAAACGGATGAGAACAAGAGTAAACACGGAGATGCAGGAGGGTGATGGTTATGAGGAACTGTCCAGTGATGAGGAAGGAAGTTGCCTTCAAATACCCATTCCCGAAATAGTCACAAGGAGTCCCTACATTATACAAGTAGATGGTGGGCCACTAACCTCTCATGATATTTCTGGGAAGACGTCAGACCCATTGAACCCTCACGCAGCTGAGTTCTCTCCACATCTTTCAACTATTCCCAGATCAGAGTCTGTCCAGCCTGTGATTGAACCCACACAAGAAGACTCTGAGGTGGTTACTGGGGGCACACCAGTCCCTCTGGCTTCAGAGGCTATTGAGATCGAACATTCCCCTGGTCATATTGTCATTGAAATCCCAGAGGAGATTTTACCAGATGCAGGGTTAGAATCCCAAGAATTGCCCCACAATTCAATTGACGCTGAATCCATACCCCTCAGACGTTCAGGTCGGGAGAGACGTCCACCAAAGACACTAGAGTATGAGGAATTAGGAAAGCCCATAATTCTTGCTCTAATGACATTTTTTGATTCCTTAGGAGACATTCTCTCTGCCAGTCTTCCTGTTAATACGCACGCAGGGACTCATGCGATTTAGAAGGGGAGAAAATGTAACCCTTGACATTTATATCCTGTTTTAATTCTTAGTTACGTTTCTTTAAACCTGGGTACTGCCCCTTTAAGAGATAGGGTAGTTCATGCAGGAAGCGAGTGCACAGTGAAAGCGCGCAGAGTGAATGTGCATGGAGAAAAGCACGGAGAAAACGCATAGAGTGTGAGTAATTCTGACTTGCTGACAAAAATGAGCATTTATAGTGTGACTTGAATACCTGATTTATTGTTTTATATATCAGCTGGGAGGTTGAATTGAAACACTGGAAGAGAAAACGAAGAATACATATTTCTTTCTGTGACTGTTCTGAGACATTCTGGTGAGTGTATTCTACTTGTAACTAAATATTGTTATTATTTGAGCAAAACCAGTCAATGTATTTGCCAAAGAAAAAAATGTGTTTAAATTGTTCATGTAGAGTGTTTTGAAGCCATTAAGAGGGCAGCTAAGCACAGCCACCATGATGCTAGTTTTGCTAGTCACGGAGAGCACGAGGTGTACGATGCCCATGTTTATTGTGTTTTTTCACATGCTGAGTGAAATTGTTAACACATAAAATGTAACTATGTAATTTGATTTATTTTAAAGTGTACATGTGATTTCTCTTACAAGGAATGGGTTAAGTGTTCTAATGTTATTGATGTAATCAATTTGAAATGTATATTTGTGCAGACTGGTTTTTTTCCTTGGACTGGTTGTTGGTGATACATTTGGGACCTGAATCATTTGAGAGGAATCGTCTGGAACCAATGCTCGTCATCTCATCACAAGCTTTCAGCTCTTCTCTCCCTTGTCCTTAAAGTTACTGATTACTTGGGAAAGTGGTAGGACTGAGACATATTTTTGTTATACACATTACATGGGACTGAAATATATTTTTTTTTCCCCACATTTTGTTCCCAAGAAAAGGGAACTGATCTTTCCGGATTTGGACTTTAAAGGAAAAGTTTTGACAATTGTACTGTTGTTCTGTTATCACGCTCAATTAATTCTCTGAGATTGAGGGTCATCTGATGTTTAGCACTTTGGTGTTTTGAAGTGCCAGAACAGAGAGCATTTAAATTGCCTCACAAATACATTTCTGGTTAACTTAAATTCTGTGTGTGGCATTACTTTATTTTGTTTTTTTCCCTTTTCATGATATTTTAGTCATTCAGTTAGTTCTGTGTATTTGACTAAAAGAAAAAATCCCAAAGCTCCTTGAACGAACTTGGACAATTTCTATTTTTTTATTAGATCACAAAACTCTGAGATGAGGGTTACATGTGCATTTGAAAGCCTGGAGGTATAACATGTACAGTGAAGAGTTTTCTGTGTCAGCATCAGTCTGGATGGTCCTGACAGCTGGTAATGTTCTGCCTAGAACTTGAGGGTATACTATGAGATATGTAGAGAAGCACAGAGAACCATGATTCATAAAAGATTTTGTTCTTAAGCCAAGTAATCTGTGTAGTACAGAGTATTTCACACATTTTTATTCAGTAAATTTGGTAAAGTTAAACTTTCATTTAAAGGGGTCATAGACTGAGAATTCAAATGTCCCTTGATCCTTTGACAGTTAAAGGCACAATATGTAACTTTTTTGCTTTAAAATTAGCAAAAATCACTATATCTAAGTTATATATATAATTTTTTTTGTGTAGGCTACTTACATTATCCTGACTGTTTCCAACAACTTTCAAATCAGGAAAAATTTTAATTTAATTTTTAGACACGGCACGTTTCTTTATTTCCGTTTTGTCGCAGTCAATGGCGTCATATCCGCGTTGTCCCTGGTTTCCGCCTATGGTTTCCGCTCGTACTGCCATGGTAACCAGAGCTATGAGCAGAGCCCTCTGATTAACCAAAGCGACAGATGCAGACAACTGTGGAGTTCGCAATGTCTGTTTGCACGCTGTTGTTGTTTCGTTCAAACATTATGGACCATGGCAAGCAGACTTTGGATAAAAAAGGAGAACTAAAACGAGAATCAATATCAGCGCAATGTTTTCGAGATGCCTAGAGCTCCCATAGACCGTATATAAACGAGAGCTCCACGTCCGAGACTTCGACCGCTCCTACATGTACTTATTAAACAGGTGAGCACATTTACATAAAACGAATCAATGTTATATAGTTCATCATTGATAAAATGTTAGAATATGATCTGTATGTTATTCTAATGTTGATCTAGCTTACTGCTAGTCTCATACAGACAAACTAACACATACTTTTCAACACATTCAAATGCAGTTTAGTGTGCTAGTGTAATGTTAGACCAAGTGAAACAGCGCTGCGTTACCTCACAAGTTTAATTTGTCTAATAAACTGACCTGTGAGTAGTAATTCTGCACTTGCGTGTAGTTCGGTAAAATGAAATGTCCGTATTCCTTTTATATCCGTGGGAGCTCGCGTCGCGTTTGGAGCTGATAGCTGTCTCTTAGCAATCCCGAACTGCTTCATATCACAGTCATGATAAAAGCATCGATGTATTCAGTCAACCATAAACATTATTAGATCGGCCGGCTTGACGTTGACGACAACATCCATAATTCTTAGCATGAGTTGCGTCATCAAACTACGCCTTTGTTATTGTAAAGAGGTTAGCGACCCCTAGTGGCGAAAAATTCCATACTGTACGTTTAAGTGTTTGTTACTATAAAAAATACCCTGTAGGTTTCAAAACTCAAAACTTTCTTGTTATTCCAAAAACTGCTTTTATTGAAAGCAAGGCCAGCAAACGACAGGATCTAAAAAGTGGAGACTTGTGACATCACAGGGCAGCTTTGGCCCCACCCACTGGAGCATTAGTGAACAGTGACATGAGAACAAAAAAAGATTGATACAGGATCAATAATACCATTACCTTCCAAACAATCCTAATGCTAGGATAGTGGATGCTAGGATCTAACAGCAACGCCACAAACATGCAAGTAGTCATGTTTATTCTAATCCCTGATCTGTGATCAGTGATTTCTGATGTAATTATTCAAGTTCAGACAGATTATCTCTCAAAATATCGTTCAATACTGTTTATGCATCAATAAATCAAGCCAGTTACTAAACAATCAACTTCACGTCGTTTCTCTTAGTAGAATGAAAATAATCTTGTTTAAACTGTGATTAAATTATATAAAGAAAGCGATCAAAGAACTCTCCCTTTCCAATTGCCCAAGCTGTCAATCAAACAGCGCAAGTTTATTTGGACACTTGCCAAAACTCGTTGAAATCAATCATCTCAAAATCATGATGCTGTTACAATGTACAGTACAACGAAGCTCTTACTGTATTTACATCATGCTTGCATTGTTATGTGGTGAAAGCCAGAGGTGTTAAGTCCAGGTTCAGAAAGTAATAGTCCTCCTCATTAGCTATTGTTCCAGTCACCTGGATTTGCTAATTAGCACCGTTTTTCAGCCAGGAGCTGGCTGAGTTCAGGGGTGGAATAAATATATGGCAGGACTTTTACTTTCTGACCCCTGGACTTTACACCTCTGGTGAAAGCATTCATGAGAGTGCTGAAATTGTGTTGCAATGATAAGATCTTTTCATACGATCAACAGACTGTCTGTCATCTGTTCAATGCTCGTCATCACTGCAACCTTTCATGTGATGGGAATAGATCATTATGATCAATAATTTTCATGTAATAGCTATTTCATATGCAAACATGTCAGCCAATCACAGCAGTGGGCGTTTACACTGAAGTCTCATTGCATACACGCCCCTTAAAACAGAGCATTCAAATCAGAGGCTAAAATAAGGCTTGTGACAATTTTTTATGTTAAAATCATACTAACATTATAAGGCCACCCCAGGAAACATTATAAAATAATAAAATAATCCAGTCTATGACCCCTCTAATGTAAAATGACCTTTTAGCTGTTAAAGGAATACAAACAAAAACTATCATTATTAATTCATCTTCATGATGCTCCAATTTTGTTTTTGTGCCATCAATCATCATTTGTGACATCAACCATTTTTTTAATCTGAAGACAAAATAAGATTTCAGGGAGGGGAAGAATATCATCTATATACAGTAGTTTCACATTGCCAGACCTTTGTCCAACGACACGAGGTATGGGCACTATCGCATAGCAATTGGAAAACCTATAGAAGTCAGCCAAACAGATTCATAATTTTGCCTTCAAGAAAGTGTTGTTTGCCATATGCATCAGACGTTCAGTGAACAGAGTGTGGCCAGTACATAGGCATGATGTCTCTGACTAACATTTAATGAATAATTTGAATGAATAATTGCATTTTCTTTTATTTCTTTATGTTCCACAAAGCTATATTTGGCTTCACAAGAATGTATAGCATGTCTATAGATTGTAGACTCTTTTATATATTTAGCAACCCTCACTGAAAAAAAAACTTGCCTATACCTGTATTTTGGCAAACCTTCAAAAACAGTTTCATAGGTGACTAATATATATGGGGCGCCGTTTGTAAAGAGGCTCACGCTGAAAATAACAGCAACATTTTGTCACATTTAGCTTCAAAAAATGTTTAAAAAACTGGTATGAATTTTTGACGGTCACTTTTTACCACATTTACAATAATATTTATCAACTTAGAGATATTTTAAATAGTTAAATCTAAATATTAAATGTTACACCTAAATGTTAAATGTTAAATCTAAATGCTAAATCTAAATCTAAATGTTAAATCTAAATCTAAATGTTAAATATAAATATAAATCTAAATGTTAAATCTAAATGTTAAATGTTAAATCTAAATCTAAATGTTAAATCTAAATATTAAATCTAAATCTAAATGTTAAATCTAAATGTTAAATCTAAATCTAAATGTTAAATCTAAATGTTAAATCTAAATGTTAAATCTAAATCTAAATGTTGAATCTAAATATAAATGTTAAATCTAAATGTTAAATCTAAATCTAAATCTAAATGTTGAATCTAAATCTAAATGTTAAATCTAAATCTAAATGTTGAATCTAAATGTTTGGGTTGAAACTAAATATTTAACTAATATGCAAATTCAAAATGCCGGTAACAGGAAGTGCCAAAATAAAAGCTCGAGGTGGTCAGTGTGTGTTTATAGCATGGTTTATAGTGTCAAATAACGAATAAAAACCATCTCATCCGAGGAAATGGACTCTTGGACATAGATTATCGTGATAATAACTACCTAAAATAATAAACACGTTTGGAGAAACTGTATTTGAAGAGTTGGCTAGTGTCACTTTTATGAAAAGTGCGGGACTTATGACCTGTAGCCATAATAGCCAGCCACTAGGGGGCTCACTTTGACTGAATGTCATGTCATTACTCTCATCACGATACTCTACAGTTTCTCCAAACGTGTTTATTATTTTAGGAAGTTATTATCGTTATATTATAGTTATTATTATGAGATGGTTTTTATTCATTATTTGACACTATAAACCATGCTATAAACACACACTGACCACCTCGAGCTTTTATTTTGCCACTTCCGGCATTTTGAATTTGCATATTAGTTAAATATTTAGTTTCACCCAAAACATTTAGATTCAACATTTAGATTTAGATTCAACATTTAGATTTAGATTTAGATTTAACATTTATATTTAACATTTAGATTTAGATTTAACATTTAGATTTAACATTTAGATTTAGATTTAATATTTAGATTTAACATTTAGATTTAGATTTAACATTTAACATTTAGATTTAACATTTAGATTTAGATTTAATATTTAGATTTAACATTTAGATTTAGATTTAACATTTAGATTTAACATTTAGATTTAGATTTAATATTTAGATTTAACATTTAGATTTAGATTTAAGATTTAACATTTAGATTTAACATTTAGATTTAGATTTAACATTTAGATTTAGATTTAACATTTAGATTTAGATTTAACATTTAGATTTAGATTTAGCATTTAGATTTAATATTTAACATTTAGGTGTAACATTTAATATTTAGATTTAACTATTTAAAATATCTCTAAGTTGACAAATATTGTTGTAAATGTGGTAAAAAGTGACCATCAAAAATTCATACCAGTTTTTTTAACATTGTTTGAAGCTAAATGTGACAAAATGTTGCTGTTATTTTCAGCGTGAGCCGCTTTACAAACGGCGCCCCATAAATATAAACTATTATGTTTGACCATTGCATTAATAAGCGGAAATAATGCACAATGCTGCAAAATGAGTGAAAAAATCTGATTCAACATGAGCAGATATAAATGAAATGCCTCAGTCAACACTTTTCATTCATTTACAGTTTTGACTTTAACTATGCCAGCAGTAAAAAAATAAAAAAATAAATCGGCTTCAGGCATTTTTGCCCCCTAATCTTGAATTTGGGGTGCATCATTTTGGTGACATTTTTGCCCCAAGCCCCCGTTATTTTTTGATTCTGATTTGGAGTGACGTGAGGGTGAGAAAATTATCATTGTACGGTTTATTTGACTTTTTACGTTGTTTCGATTCAAAAACTTTTAATGATTTTGAAAAACTTTTAATGATTTTCCATGATTTAAATCTATAATGGAGTGCTGGAATTAAAACAAAAGACTGTCAGCAGGCTACCAACAGAATAACACAGGGCACCAAACACAAAGGCCAGAGCATAAAACAGCCATATAATTATTTGTTGTTTAATAAACACTCAACATTTGAATTATTTTAACTCAACATTTTAATATTGTGATGTTTTCTTTCATTCCAAGAGTATTGTGCTAAAGCGGCAGCACTGTTTCTCTAAGAGCCCTCCTACAGTTAGTCCTCAAATCAAAGAGGTGATCTATGCACTACATCCGCATTTGAAGAGCTACTTATGTATGTCTGTCAACAAGAACACTAGGGTTTTGTTTGTGAATTTGGGTTTGGGCATTCGATAAGTCCTGAAGAGACTGTGCGTTTCTTTACAATCTGCTTTTCAACATCTCATTTCATTTTCATTTTTCATTTTTATTTCACACACGTCATATTAAAGACAAATACAAAATTGCAGTAGTTATAGTTATAGGATGATTATTGTGTGAAAAGGGGGAACCCCAAACAAGCTATTAAAAGCTTTTAATAGGGGGCCCAATACCAACATACAACAATTAAATAACATACAAAAAAAAAATAGATAAAATAAATAGACTAAATCCATAGACACAAATAAATAATATAATAAATACAACAAGACACAACAAACAGACAATCCCAGCACAAGTATAATACTGAAATATTCAAATGGTGTATGTTAATAGCATTTTTACCTTAAGATGTTTCTTAAAAGCGGAGATAGAATGCAAAAGTTTAAGATTTTCCTCAAGCTCGTTCCAAATCTGCGGACCTCTACAGACTACACTCAGGCTCGTACATTTCAATCGTCTTATTTTTCCAGTAATTAAATGTTTTTTCCCTTGTATGATGTGTATGCTGGGGTCGACTGATTGGGACAAGTTCACACAATCGGTAATTTAGCTTATGGACAACCTGAAATATCGTACAGGCATTATGAAAAGCATTATATTCTGTAAGTCTTAATAAACCAAGGCGATAAAACAAAGGACGCGAAGGGGTATTTTGCTCAGACCACGTTAATACCCTAATAATTTTTTTCTGTAAAGACTATATTTTTATCAAGTAGCTAGTAAAAGTGTTACACCATATAACGTTACAATAATTTAAATGTGACTCAAACAAGGTTTTATATAAGATGACAAGTGCTGACTGTGGGAGAAAATGTCGTACTTTGAAAAATAGTCCAACGTATTTTGATAATTTGTTTACTAACTGATCAATATGATATTTAAATTGTAGACATTCATCAATAAAGACTCCAAGAAATTTAGTGGTGTTTACTCTTTCAATAATTTGTTCATTAATTTTAAGACAAACATGCTTATTAGCCAATTGATTCTTTTTGGAATGAAACACAATGTAGTTTGTCTTGTTTATGTTAAGAGATAATTTATTACACCGAAACCAGATAGCAACATTTCTTAGCTCTCTATTTATTGTTTCCTCCATCACATCTGGACTCTTATGAGCCATAAATAGGTTTGTGTCGTCAGCAAATAAGACCCTGTGTAAAGCCATTGTTGAATTTTCAAAATCATTTATATATATTAAAAAAAGAAGAGGGCCCAAAATGGATCCCTGAGGGACTCCACATTTAATGGGTTTACTTATAGAAATTTGGTCATTGATACTTACATAGTGCTTTCTATCAAGTAGGTAACTTGTAAACCAGCTAAGGCCTATTCCTCGAACTCCATAATGGTTTAATTTATTCAAGAGGATATTAAAATCAATAGTATCAAACGCCTTAGATAAATCTAAAAAAATACCAGTAGCGGTATCACATCCTTTAAGCTCATCAATACTTCCCCATTGTACCACACAGGAACACAGACAGAAGTCCAGAGAGTTTCCCAATGTCATTAATCAAGACCGGCAAACAGCACTCCAGCTCTACAGCTCTCTTTTTCTCTCTCTCTGCCCCTTTATCTTAGTCTAGAAGTTCTTACCATAGTTTACATTAACGTCCGAAAAACACATTATCACATTATTACCAAAGCTGATGAGTGCAATTAATCTGCTGCATGTGCAGCTGCATTTTTAATCCGTTTCTTTCCTCATTAGCTGCAGTGACTAATTCTTTAGGTCACAGAAAAAGAGAAATCGACACAGTAAAGAGGGCGAACTAGAGAAGAACTTCTATGTGTGTAGTTTAGAGAACTTAAAGCCAGTGATCTTCTACAATTTGTGTAGTGGATGTAGTGGTGGATAAAAATATAGAGTAGAGATGCTTTTAATGTACAGTACATTTTCTATAAAACTGAGTGTTACATGTTGACCCTGGCTTATAAAACATGCAAATAATACCAAGATTAAGAATCAAGGTTATGTAATTTTTTTTAGCTGGTTTAACTGTGTAAATGCCATTATTATTTTGTCTTGAGGACTATATGTATACATCTGTTATGTGAAGCAGCTTATTCAAGACAGTACTAAATACAAAATGCCATTATTATGATAACTCTTATTTTGTTAAAATTATTAACAACTTGCATTCTGCAGTATGTATGTAAAATTATGAGCAGAGCTGTGGGGGAGATAAAGAATTTAGTCATAAATTCTTAAGATTTGCGAAAATTAACTTAAATTTTATCACCAAAAAAAAAAAAAAAAAAGTGATGGAGTTAAGAATGGAGTTAGGAAGACATGAAGGCACATCCCAATCCAGTATTTGTGTAAAATCCAGTCTAAAATGCCTTCACACTTCTATTTGTTTTCCCTCCATTTTGAATTACATTTCTGAGAATTAAGCAGTGTAGTCTGGGATAGTTCACCCAAAAATGAAAATTCTGTCATCATTTACTCACCCTCAAGATCCAAACCTGTATAAATCTGCTAAACACAAAATTAGATATTTAAGAGTTGATGGGCCCCACTGACTTAAAAATATACTATGGAAGTCAAGGGGGCCCATTAAAGGAGAACTCCAGTCAATTTTAACATTGAGATAATTTTTTTGTACATTTGGAGTGCTGTCAATACAGAGAACAACGACAAAAATCGGTGTTGCCTACACCGAGTTATTCTATTTTTAAAATTTGCACCCTGTTGACTTCAATGGGGCAAGTATTAAACCTGCTTTTAGCCTCTTAACATCCTTGATGTGTCATTACAAGTGCACAGAAAATGTGAGTGATTCCTTCAGAGTGAACACGAGTGAATCTGACTGCAGATGTGAAAGATATGTATAAAAATGATGTTATTTAAGCCAGCGCAAATACCTGTGTTTACATCCTGTTTTCGGTTAAAGTCCAAAGTAGTTGATTGACGAGTTCACGCGCGTGATCATAGGTAACTAAACGGTGTAAATGGTGAACTATCCCTTTTAACATTCATTTGGTTTTGTATTAATACCATTATAGTTATTATTATGCTTTGAAATGCAGTCTAAAACAGTTCCCTTCACACAAAATGCTGTCAGTTATGGTATGGGTTAAGTTCAGTTTTGGACACATCTATAGTTTCAGGAGCTCTGGCTCTGGACAGCTCAGGTACAGATGCTCTGTGATTGGCTCTGACTGTTTGTTTGTTTTTGTTCTCTTCTGCGCCAATCAGTCAGCAGGAGAAGATTCCATAAAAGATGCAGCAGCTGTTGGAGTTTCAGTCAGTGAGAATGCCAGAGATGATTCATGTCAGTTACAGCAACAACAACAAAAAAGCAACTTAAATATTAGTAAACAATAAACGTAAATATTAATAAACATTAAATATTAGTAAACACAATGACACACACTCTGAATAGAAAATGCTCAAATTCAGTTTTGTTTCATTGATACATCATTGAACATGTGAACATGATGGCTGACTGCTTTATTTGAATATGACACTGAAGTCACAGTGAATGAGAGTCTAGGGATGACATTAACATTCCACTCTTTGACTTTGTCTCCACCTCCTCTCTTTCTCCTCTCATCTCTTGTCTTTTTGTTTGCCATTCAGGACAGACGCTTCATTGCATTATATACTGCATTAATGCTATCACTGCACAAATTCTGAAAGAGAGAGTGATGGGAAGAGGTCACCTCTACACACCAGTGGCAAGGCTATATAAGGGCCAGGGTGACACTGGCCCACTCAGACTGAGTGAGACACCCAATCAAGTGAGACACCAAATGATTGTTTTGTGAAAAAAAAAAAAAAAAACACTGACAATAATAATCGCTCAAATTCATGATTTTAGTGGATATCACTCCCGAAACTGCAACGTGTAGTCGTGTATGTGGCCTGCTGGTCAAGAGTTAAAAACAAAAGTTCTATTAAAAATCAAAATTGATAATATATCGCCTATAAATCATGCAAAGAGCGGCCCTCACTAAAAAGCTGTCGTCTTAGTTTATCACGTTGATGTAGTCTCACTGCACTGACTGCACAATGAATCTCGTTTACATAATGTCTACATTTGTTTGTTATAATAAGATTATTGGCGAGCATGCAGAACTCTGCACTGAACAAAAACTCTAGCATTTGAGCGGTGAGTGTATTCTAAGGCCTTGTTTATACTTTCACACCATGAGCCTCCGCTGACTGTGTGTGCTTCTATCAGGAAGCAGTGGTGAGAAGAAGTAAGGTACACATGACTATTGTTGCATCCTATTTGACCTACTTATACTACGCCCTAAAAGCATGTACTCTTTTTGTGAAGAAAAAGAGTATGTACCAAAAGAGTAGACAAGCTTTTGGACATATGCTACTTTCACGCCATAAAACTGTGTCTTTAACAGACACTCTGTCGCATAGTTACGCACATCCTATCATCGTAAACTGGCCTGTCAATCATCTTGTCATTGTTATCTTCCTCCACATTTCATTTCATTGCATTTCCTTCCGTACTGGAGAGAAAAGAAGTAACACGTTGATCTGCCAGACATGGGTCTTTCATGCGAAGAACTCATATTAGCCGTTAGAGTGTGCAGAGATCCACATTATGAAAATCTACCAAAAATAGAGGGGGTTTTGCCTGCTCAGCCATAATCGCCTTGAAGTCGTTAGTGTATAACTTATTTTATTTAGATACTTTATAAAAATTCATCTACTTATGCCACCTAGACTAGAGTGTAAAATGGCTGGAGTGTCATGCAACTGGAATAAATGATCTCTTTGAGCAACAGAAAAAAAAAAATCACACAGCTCTGAATCAAAATAAGGGTGAGTAAAAGATGAGTTTTAATTTTGTGCTAAATTTGTACATGCTTCCGGCAGATTTAAGCTAAATTTAGCACACTGTTTGCTAACATGTGTGCACATTTTATAAACTTGGACTTCTTAAACTACTGTTTAAAGTAGGCTACTTTGTTTTTTCTGGTATAAAAAAATGTTTCAGACCAGAAATATTTTGCCATTACTTCCATAGCAAGGAATGTTTTTCTCTTACATTCCACATAAACACAAATCCACATGCACACACCCTCAACTTCCTGTCTGTAAGACTCTTCCTTTGCCACACAGCGAGAAACGGCAGAGGAAGAACGATGAGTAAGCAGCTCTCCAACTGGATGCTGCTGGGCAACTCCCCATCATCCCAGACAGGAGGAGGGTTATACACACACACACACACACACACTCACAAATAGTTCCAAAATCAGCATTTGCAACCACCAGGACTCTTCCTATATGACCACCTACATCTCAGCACGCTGTCTCACCCAATCCACTCCAAATGCTCTCTGAGCTCAAGGCACACTGTTTACAACAAATCAATGTTAAATGCCAGGAACTGTCAGCAGCAATGCATTCTGTGATGTTACTCTAATCTAATCACATGTCCAGAGTGAGCCATAAAGGTGATATTTCATAAGTCCCAGCTACTTTAAGAGACACATAAACACCACTAGCAGCTGAGGGACTGTGTGCTCCAAGCTACGCTTGAGGTCTAAGTGAGCTTTTGTTTGCTTGTGCTTTTATTGATTTGTGCTTATTATGTGAATGTAAGAAAAAAGCTCAGAAGTAGGATACTATACCAGCATAGGTGTATAGAAGAAATGCTATAGAGGCAATTTACCCAGCACTTACAATTGCGCACCCAGTTTATTTGACAATGTTAAGGTGCACTCTCTCCAAATATTTTCATTTCTTTGTTCAGACTCAGAAATAGACTCTCTCTCTCTCTCTCTCTCTCTCTCTCTCTCTCTCTCTCTCTCTCTCTCTCTCTCTCTCTCTCTCTCTCTCTCTCTCTCTCTCTGTAAATTAGAGAGTTGTACACTCCATAAGGTGCAGCCTGATGCTGTAAAATAACTTTTTTTATGGTTGGTTGTTCTGAAACCCACATACAGGTACTAGTACTTCACCAATGTAATTTGACAATTTGAATTAGTTTTGCATCCAGAAAATATTTTAATTTTGTGAATTATTTCATCACTTATCTGGGCTACCATACGTCCGTAGTGTTAGACATTTTGGATGCTGCATTAAACAAATTCTTAAAGGGAAAAATATTTTAAATAATAAATCAACTCCATAGCTGATTCCAAGTGATCAAGGGCTTAGGACGTTCTAATTCAGCCCATCGCAGTTTCCGCCAGTAGTGGGCACTCGTGCATCATAAGCAATGACGTACATCCGAGTGAACGAGACGGAGGGAAGTTACAGAGTGAAGGGCCTGACAATTTTGGACTGGAACGCAGCCTTAGGCCCTGTCCCAAATGGCACTTATGGACTTCCTCAGAGTCCACACTTTGGTGACGTCATGTAGTGCAGACCTATAGGGCCCTTGGCGTGAGTCCACGAAGGCACATAGAGAGGTATTTTTGGGACAGACTCGATCGTCACGCCGGAAATAACAGTCTGGTTGTTGTTGGACAGGAGAAATCACATTTTTGCTCTCCGACGTCTTATCTCCATGTCAACTACACAGCCTAATCTTACAGTTCTGTATTTTGATATTGTGCATGCCACCTGGGCTTATTTAAATGATGTATACAGTTGTACATAATAATACATAGTGTTCCATTTGAACTAAGATTACAATTTTAACACATAGGCTAATGAAAATGTGAATGAGTTTCAGATGAATTTACAGGTTACAATATTCATACTATGTTTATATATGACTCAGTAAAGCCCTGACATTCGGTTCTATTTATTTAAGGAGAACTCCGGTCAATTTTAACATTGAGCAAATTTTTTTGTAAATTTGGAGTGCTGTCAATACAGAGAACAACGACAAAAATTTTCGGTCGAAGTCCATAGTAATCGATTGTCGAGTTCACGCGCGTGATCATAGGTAACTAAACCTATGCGTGTGAACTCGACAATCGATTACTATGGACTTCGACCGAAATAAGGAAGAAAATACAGGTATGTGCGCTGGCTGAAATAACATCATTTTTATTAATATCTTTCACATCTACTGCAGTCAGATTCACCCGTGATCACTCTGAAGGAATCACTCACATTAGCTGTGCACTTGTAACACATCAAGGATGTTAAGAGGCTAAAAGCTGGTTTAAAACTTGCCGGGCAAGTTTTACCCTGGTTTAAAACTTGCCGGGCTTTAAACCCTAGGGTGCAAATTTTAAAAAGACGTACATTTACAAAAAAATTAGCTCAATGTTAAAATTGACCGGAGTTCTCCTTTAATGAATCATAATGTGATCGTATTATTCAACACGCTATTATTATGTTTGAGACATCAACCACTGGTCGATGACCATAATGTTTGTATAAACTGTAGGTTACAACTGGTAAAATGTACATCTAGGTCATAAAAACCGTAATATTTTCTTCTCAGCTATGTCAACAATTGTCTGTGAGCGAAATCTCCTCCCATCCGTTGTCTGATTGGCCTTTCACAAGGATTCCTGGGTAGTTAAAGTGCGTGGAGCCTGCATCTATGCGGGCTTCATGGAAGACCGCTTCAAGGGTACAAAGGGGGCGCTGCTGAGCACACTTCAGAGCGTTAAAATGCTGAATGGGACGGCCTACGGACTCGTAGACTCGACGAGCACGCGCAATTTATGTCCACGAGACCGAAAGTCCACATGAAGTGCGCCATTTGGGACAGGGCCTCTGTTTCACTATCATGGACTGTTAGTTTGTTTTCACCAGTTTCCTGTCTTCCTTTGTTCAGATTTCCCGCCACTCTTTAGTTGCCATGGTAACATATATGATTAGTTTTCAGTTCAGCTGTGTGTCATCAATTACCCTCGTTTGCCTTGCTGTCAGAGAATATCTAATAGAAGAGAATTGGCACTCTCTGCTTACTTCCGGTTTCTGGACTGGCTGCAGTAACACGTCTCTGTCCATGCGGGGGCGCTCGCAGGCGAGTGCAGAATGAATGGAGGTCTATGGCGAAAAACCCTCAAAATCCACTTTTCTCAGGATATAATTTTTTGTCTAGTAATTTGAATGTTGTATTCGAGAGGAGATGCAAAGAAATTACACATTGCTGGGTGTTAGATTTTTTAGAGTCACTTATTTGGTTTAAAAAGTCTTTTAAAATGTCAATGACGTCAGAATGCTGACGTCATTAGCAGAATGCTAGCGTGTTATGGGCAAAAACAACTCAACCTGTAAGAAATCGTTCATTCAACTTTCGACCTATAACCCATGTTGAACTTGTAAAACCTACAATAAAATCTGAGATTTCTCAACGGCAATTGGGTGAAAGAGACACATTTAGCCGTCTAGCCCCATAGACTCCCATTCAGTCTGCACTCGCCCGCGATCACCTCCAGTGGAATTCTAATGGAACTGCAACCAAGATCGATACAATGGGGCTAATAGGAAGTGCCAAGGCTCTCCGTAGACGGGCTCTGTTGCTGTTTAAGTTGCTGTGTTTGTATCCGTCATGGTCCGGTCACATTTCTGCATAGTGGTTGGCTTATTTTGCTCATCTTGTTTGTATTGTACAAAAAGTGTATTATCAAAGATCGTATACCTGATCTTCATCATGTGTTCCTTGCAACCGCTGGTGACAGTACTATAATGACAACATAGAAGTCAATTATTTAGCATTGATTTGTGTCAGTAAGGCACAATCTAAAACAAAACTAATTTATATATAAGGAAGGCATGTTTGTGCTGAAAAAAAAGGCATATATATATTCTTATACTCTTTTTCAGACTGAAGCGGAGGCCCGTTTCAAGTGAAAAGGGTGAAAAGCTGCTACTGACATTTAAAACATGCTTAAGATGGAT